>NC_138773.1:50397376-50977502 GCF_965119305.1 Pelophylax lessonae
AGATGTCCACTCTGCTCTGCCATTATATATACATGATATGTGAATGCTGCAGACACCGGGTTCTAGATGAACACACACCCTGCAGTCTACAATAGTGTTGTCCTGAAGCACTTACTGACCACAATGAGCAGTAAAATTCCTCTTCTACACTGAAAAAAGGCCTTAACACCTGGTCTGACTAGGTGTTAAATTCAGGAGATTTAACACCAAGTTTACACTGGTTTTAGGACTCTTCTGAGCTAACACCGGTTACTAAACAGGTACATTCCTATACTAACACTGTAGTTATCACAGAGACAACACCGTAAGGTGAAGAGACGTGATATTTGGTTCCTACCTTAGTTAACACGGTTTACTAAACACGTCTTAGGAAATTATCACTTTGATTCTCTGTGATAAAGCCTAACACCACTTAACACCCATTTAACACCGGTTACTAAACGTACAAAAAAAGTGTGTTTTTGTTTTTTTTTTTAAGGGGGGGGGGGTTTGTTTGGTCCCTTCAACAAAGTTGAAAAAAGTCAATATTGCGATGCCTTGCAACGACGCATCGCACCATCCCTAGGCCTTGGAGCAGACGTTTCCAGCCCTCGTCTCTCACGGATGAGATGAGATAAGATGAGATGAGATGTCTAAAAATGTAGCACGCATGCAGCCAATACACACAACAACCCATCCCGGAGCTCATCACCGTGCCGTCTGAATGTCACGTTGCGCCAGACATAAATAAAGTGTCGGATTTGTTTTGTTTTTTTGAGAGGGTTTTTTTGTTTTTCTTTTTTGGTCCCTTCAACAAAGTAATAAAACCAAAAAGTCAATATTGCGATGTGTTGCAACAACGCATCGCACCATCCCTAGGCTTTGCATTGCTTTTTTTGTACACTCCGCACTGGAGCAGACGTTTCCGGCCCTCATCTCTCACAGATGAGATGAGATGAGATGAGATGGTGCGTGTCGTCACGCCCGTGAGCCGTTGGGGGCCTGCGCTACAAGCGTGCACCCAAGGCGTAGCTTGCGCTCGCGGGCCCATAATAAACTTCCACTGTGGCAGAAAAGGATAAACAAAAAAAAAAATAAAATAAATAAATAAAATAATTTTTTTTTTTTAAAAATATACACACCCCGACCAAACACGGATGAGATGAGATGAGATGAGATGAGATGAGATGAGATGAGATGAGATGAGATGAGATGAGATGAGATGAGATGAGATGGTGCGTGTCGTCACGCCCGTGAGCCGTTGGGGGCCTGCGCTACAAGCGTGCACCCAAGGCGTAGCTTGCGCTCGCGGGCCCATAATAAACTTCCACTGTGGCAGAAAAGGATAAACAAAAAAAAAAATAAAATAAATAAATAAAATAATTTTTTTTTTTTAAAAATATACACACCCCGACCAAACACGGATGAGATGAGATGAGATGAGATGAGATGAGATGAGATGAGATGAGATGAGATGAGATGAGATGAGATGAGATGAGATGGTGCGTGTCGTCACGCCCGTGAGCCGTTGGGGGCCTGCGCTACAAGCGTGCACCCAAGGCGTAGCTTGCGCTCGCGGGCCCATAATAAACTTCCACTGTGGCAGAAAAGGATAAACAAAAAAAAAAATAAAATAAATAAATAAAATAATTTTTTTTTTTTAAAAATATACACACCCCGACCAAACACGGATGAGATGAGATGAGATGAGATGAGATGAGATGAGATGAGATGAGATGAGATGAGATGAGATGAGATGAGATGAGATGGTGCGTGTCGTCACGCCCGTGAGCCGTTGGGGGCCTGCGCTACAAGCGTGCACCCAAGGCGTAGCTTGCGCTCGCGGGCCCATAATAAACTTCCACTGTGGCAGAAAAGGATAAACAAAAAAAAAAATAAAATAAATAAATAAAATAATTTTTTTTTTTTAAAAATATACACACCCCGACCAAACACGGATGAGATGAGATGAGATGAGATGAGATGAGATGAGATGAGATGAGATGAGATGAGATGAGATGAGATGAGATGAGATGAGATGGTGCGTGTCGTCACGCCCGTGAGCCGTTGGGGGCCTGCGCTACAAGCGTGCACCCAAGGCGTAGCTTGCGCTCGCGGGCCCATAATAAACTTCCACTGTGGCAGAAAAGGATAAACAAAAAAAAAAATAAAATAAATAAATAAAATAATTTTTTTTTTTTAAAAATATACACACCCCGACCAAACACGGATGAGATGAGATGAGATGAGATGAGATGAGATGAGATGAGATGAGATGAGATGAGATGAGATGAGATGAGATGAGATGAGATGGTGCGTGTCGTCACGCCCGTGAGCCGTTGGGGGCCTGCGCTACAAGCGTGCACCCAAGGCGTAGCTTGCGCTCGCGGGCCCATAATAAACTTCCACTGTGGCAGAAAAGGATAAACAAAAAAAAAAATAAAATAAATAAATAAAATAATTTTTTTTTTTTAAAAATATACACACCCCGACCAAACACGGATGAGATGAGATGAGATGAGATGAGATGAGATGAGATGAGATGAGATGAGATGAGATGAGATGAGATGAGATGAGATGAGATGGTGCGTGTCGTCACGCCCGTGAGCCGTTGGGGGCCTGCGCTACAAGCGTGCACCCAAGGCGTAGCTTGCGCTCGCGGGCCCATAATAAACTTCCACTGTGGCAGAAAAGGATAAACAAAAAAAAAAATAAAATAAATAAATAAAATAATTTTTTTTTTTTAAAAATATACACACCCCGACCAAACACGGATGAGATGAGATGAGATGAGATGAGATGAGATGAGATGAGATGAGATGAGATGAGATGAGATGAGATGAGATGAGATGAGATGGTGCGTGTCGTCACGCCCGTGAGCCGTTGGGGGCCTGCGCTACAAGCGTGCACCCAAGGCGTAGCTTGCGCTCGCGGGCCCATAATAAACTTCCACTGTGGCAGAAAAGGATAAACAAAAAAAAAAATAAAATAAATAAATAAAATAATTTTTTTTTTTTAAAAATATACACACCCCGACCAAACACGGATGAGATGAGATGAGATGAGATGAGATGAGATGAGATGAGATGAGATGAGATGAGATGAGATGAGATGAGATGAGATGAGATGGTGCGTGTCGTCACGCCCGTGAGCCGTTGGGGGCCTGCGCTACAAGCGTGCACCCAAGGCGTAGCTTGCGCTCGCGGGCCCATAATAAACTTCCACTGTGGCAGAAAAGGATAAACAAAAAAAAAAATAAAATAAATAAATAAAATAATTTTTTTTTTTAAAAATATACACACCCCGACCAAACACGGATGAGATGAGATGAGATGAGATGAGATGAGATGAGATGAGATGAGATGAGATGAGATGAGATGGTGCGTGTCGTCACGCCCGTGAGCCGTTGGGGGCCTGCGCTACAAGCGTGCACCCAAGGCGTAGCTTGCGCTCGCGGGCCCATAATAAACTTCCACTGTGGCAGAAAAGGATAAACAAAAAAAAAAATAAAATAAATAAATAAAATAATTTTTTTTTTTTTAAAAATATACACACCCCGACCAAACACGGATGAGATGAGATGAGATGAGATGAGATGAGATGAGATGAGATGAGATGAGATGAGATGAGATGAGATGAGATGAGATGAGATGAGATGAGATGAGATGAGATGGTGCGTGTCGTCACGCCCGTGAGCCGTTGGGGGCCTGCGCTACAAGCGTGCACCCAAGGCGTAGCTTGCGCTCGCGGGCCCATAATAAACTTCCACTGTGGCAGAAAAGGATAAACAAAAAAAAAAATAAAATAAATAAATAAAATAATTTTTTTTTTTTTAAAAATATACACACCCCGACCAAACACGGATGAGATGAGATGAGATGAGATGAGATGAGATGAGATGAGATGAGATGAGATGAGATGAGATGAGATGAGATGAGATGAGATGAGATGAGATGAGATGAGATGAGATGAGATGAGATGAGATGAGATGAGATGAGATGAGATGAGATGAGATGAGATGAGATGAGATGGTGCGTGTCGTCACGCCCGTGAGCCGTTGGGGGCCTGCGCTACAAGCGTGCACCCAAGGCGTAGCTTGCGCTCGCGGGCCCATAATAAACTTCCACTGTGGCAGAAAAGGATAAACAAAAAAAAAAATAAAATAAATAAATAAAATAATTTTTTTTTTTTTAAAAATATACACACCCCGACCAAACACAGATGAGATGAGATGAGATGAGATGAGATGAGATGAGATGAGATGAGATGAGATGAGATGAGATGAGATGAGATGAGATGAGATGAGATGAGATGAGATGAGATGAGATGAGATGAGATGAGATGAGATGAGATGAGATGAGATGAGATGAGATGAGATGAGATGAGATGAGATGAGATGAGATGAGATGAGATGAGATGAGATGAGATGAGATGAGATGAGATGAGATGAGATGAGATGAGATGAGATGAGATGAGATGAGATGAGATGAGATGAGATGAGATGAGATGAGATGAGATGAGATGAGATGAGATGAGATGAGATGAGATGAGATGAGATGAGATGAGATGAGATGAGATGAGATGAGATGAGATGAGATGAGATGAGATGAGATGAGATGAGATGAGATGAGATGAGATGAGATGAGATGAGATGAGATGAGATGAGATGAGATGAGATGAGATGAGATGAGATGAGATGAGATGAGATGAGATGAGATGAGATGAGATGAGATGAGATGAGATGAGATGAGATGAGATGAGATGAGATGAGATGAGATGAGATGAGATGAGATGAGATGAGATGAGATGAGATGAGATGAGATGAGATGAGATGAGATGAGATGAGATGAGATGAGATGAGATGAGATGAGATGAGATGAGATGAGATGAGATGAGATGAGATGAGATGAGATGAGATGAGATGAGATGAGATGAGATGAGATGAGATGAGATGAGATGAGATGAGATGAGATGAGATGAGATGAGATGAGATGAGATGAGATGAGATGAGATGAGATGAGATGAGATGAGATGAGATGAGATGAGATGAGATGAGATGAGATGAGATGAGATGAGATGAGATGAGATGAGATGAGATGAGATGAGATGAGATGAGATGAGATGAGATGAGATGAGATGAGATGAGATGAGATGAGATGAGATGAGATGAGATGAGATGAGATGAGATGAGATGAGATGAGATGAGATGAGATGAGATGAGATGAGATGAGATGAGATGAGATGAGATGAGATGAGATGAGATGAGATGAGATGAGATGAGATGAGATGAGATGAGATGAGATGAGATGAGATGAGATGAGATGAGATGAGATGAGATGAGATGAGATGAGATGAGATGAGATGAGATGAGATGAGATGAGATGAGATGAGATGAGATGAGATGAGATGAGATGAGATGAGATGAGATGAGATGAGATGAGATGAGATGAGATGAGATGAGATGAGATGAGATGAGATGAGATGAGATGAGATGAGATGAGATGAGATGAGATGAGATGAGATGAGATGAGATGAGATGAGATGAGATGAGATGAGATGAGATGAGATGAGATGAGATGAGATGAGATGAGATGAGATGAGATGAGATGAGATGAGATGAGATGAGATGAGATGAGATGAGATGAGATGAGATGAGATGAGATGAGATGAGATGAGATGAGATGAGATGAGATGAGATGAGATGAGATGAGATGAGATGAGATGAGATGAGATGAGATGAGATGAGATGAGATGAGATGAGATGAGATGAGATGAGATGAGATGAGATGAGATGAGATGAGATGAGATGAGATGAGATGAGATGAGATGAGATGAGATGAGATGAGATGAGATGAGATGAGATGAGATGAGATGAGATGAGATGAGATGAGATGAGATGAGATGAGATGAGATGAGATGAGATGAGATGAGATGAGATGAGATGAGATGAGATGAGATGAGATGAGATGAGATGAGATGAGATGAGATGAGATGAGATGAGATGAGATGAGATGAGATGAGATGAGATGAGATGAGATGAGATGAGATGAGATGAGATGAGATGAGATGAGATGAGATGAGATGAGATGAGATGAGATGAGATGAGATGAGATGAGATGAGATGAGATGAGATGAGATGAGATGAGATGAGATGAGATGAGATGAGATGAGATGAGATGAGATGAGATGAGATGAGATGAGATGAGATGAGATGAGATGAGATGAGATGAGATGAGATGAGATGAGATGAGATGAGATGAGATGAGATGAGATGAGATGAGATGAGATGAGATGAGATGAGATGAGATGAGATGAGATGAGATGAGATGAGATGAGATGAGATGAGATGAGATGAGATGAGATGAGATGAGATGAGATGAGATGAGATGAGATGAGATGAGATGAGATGAGATGAGATGAGATGAGATGAGATGAGATGAGATGAGATGAGATGAGATGAGATGAGATGAGATGAGATGAGATGAGATGAGATGAGATGAGATGAGATGAGATGAGATGAGATGAGATGAGATGAGATGAGATGAGATGAGATGAGATGAGATGAGATGAGATGAGATGAGATGAGATGAGATGAGATGAGATGAGATGAGATGAGATGAGATGAGATGAGATGAGATGAGATGAGATGAGATGAGATGAGATGAGATGAGATGAGATGAGATGAGATGAGATGAGATGAGATGAGATGAGATGAGATGAGATGAGATGAGATGAGATGAGATGAGATGAGATGAGATGAGATGAGATGAGATGAGATGAGATGAGATGAGATGAGATGAGATGAGATGAGATGAGATGAGATGAGATGAGATGAGATGAGATGAGATGAGATGAGATGAGATGAGATGAGATGAGATGAGATGAGATGAGATGAGATGAGATGAGATGAGATGAGATGAGATGAGATGAGATGAGATGAGATGAGATGAGATGAGATGAGATGAGATGAGATGAGATGAGATGAGATGAGATGAGATGAGATGAGATGAGATGAGATGAGATGAGATGAGATGAGATGAGATGAGATGAGATGAGATGAGATGAGATGAGATGAGATGAGATGAGATGAGATGAGATGAGATGAGATGAGATGAGATGAGATGAGATGAGATGAGATGAGATGAGATGAGATGAGATGAGATGAGATGAGATGAGATGAGATGAGATGAGATGAGATGAGATGAGATGAGATGAGATGAGATGAGATGAGATGAGATGAGATGAGATGAGATGAGATGAGATGAGATGAGATGAGATGAGATGAGATGAGATGAGATGAGATGAGATGAGATGAGATGAGATGAGATGAGATGAGATGAGATGAGATGAGATGAGATGAGATGAGATGAGATGAGATGAGATGAGATGAGATGAGATGAGATGAGATGAGATGAGATGAGATGAGATGAGATGAGATGAGATGAGATGAGATGAGATGAGATGAGATGAGATGAGATGAGATGAGATGAGATGAGATGAGATGAGATGAGATGAGATGAGATGAGATGAGATGAGATGAGATGAGATGAGATGAGATGAGATGAGATGAGATGAGATGAGATGAGATGAGATGAGATGAGATGAGATGAGATGAGATGAGATGAGATGAGATGAGATGAGATGAGATGAGATGAGATGAGATGAGATGAGATGAGATGAGATGAGATGAGATGAGATGAGATGAGATGAGATGAGATGAGATGAGATGAGATGAGATGAGATGAGATGAGATGAGATGAGATGAGATGAGATGAGATGAGATGAGATGAGATGAGATGAGATGAGATGAGATGAGATGAGATGAGATGAGATGAGATGAGATGAGATGAGATGAGATGAGATGAGATGAGATGAGATGAGATGAGATGAGATGAGATGAGATGAGATGAGATGAGATGAGATGAGATGAGATGAGATGAGATGAGATGAGATGAGATGAGATGAGATGAGATGAGATGAGATGAGATGAGATGAGATGAGATGAGATGAGATGAGATGAGATGAGATGAGATGAGATGAGATGAGATGAGATGAGATGAGATGAGATGAGATGAGATGAGATGAGATGAGATGAGATGAGATGAGATGAGATGAGATGAGATGAGATGAGATGAGATGAGATGAGATGAGATGAGATGAGATGAGATGAGATGAGATGAGATGAGATGAGATGAGATGAGATGAGATGAGATGAGATGAGATGAGATGAGATGAGATGAGATGAGATGAGATGAGATGAGATGAGATGAGATGAGATGAGATGAGATGAGATGAGATGAGATGAGATGAGATGAGATGAGATGAGATGAGATGAGATGAGATGAGATGAGATGAGATGAGATGAGATGAGATGAGATGAGATGAGATGAGATGAGATGAGATGAGATGAGATGAGATGAGATGAGATGAGATGAGATGAGATGAGATGAGATGAGATGAGATGAGATGAGATGAGATGAGATGAGATGAGATGAGATGAGATGAGATGAGATGAGATGAGATGAGATGAGATGAGATGAGATGAGATGAGATGAGATGAGATGAGATGAGATGAGATGAGATGAGATGAGATGAGATGAGATGAGATGAGATGAGATGAGATGAGATGAGATGAGATGAGATGAGATGAGATGAGATGAGATGAGATGAGATGAGATGAGATGAGATGAGATGAGATGAGATGAGATGAGATGAGATGAGATGAGATGAGATGAGATGAGATGAGATGAGATGAGATGAGATGAGATGAGATGAGATGAGATGAGATGAGATGAGATGAGATGAGATGAGATGAGATGAGATGAGATGAGATGAGATGAGATGAGATGAGATGAGATGAGATGAGATGAGATGAGATGAGATGAGATGAGATGAGATGAGATGAGATGAGATGAGATGAGATGAGATGAGATGAGATGAGATGAGATGAGATGAGATGAGATGAGATGAGATGAGATGAGATGAGATGAGATGAGATGAGATGAGATGAGATGAGATGAGATGAGATGAGATGAGATGAGATGAGATGAGATGAGATGAGATGAGATGAGATGAGATGAGATGAGATGAGATGAGATGAGATGAGATGAGATGAGATGAGATGAGATGAGATGAGATGAGATGAGATGAGATGAGATGAGATGAGATGAGATGAGATGAGATGAGATGAGATGAGATGAGATGAGATGAGATGAGATGAGATGAGATGAGATGAGATGAGATGAGATGAGATGAGATGAGATGAGATGAGATGAGATGAGATGAGATGAGATGAGATGAGATGAGATGAGATGAGATGAGATGAGATGAGATGAGATGAGATGAGATGAGATGAGATGAGATGAGATGAGATGAGATGAGATGAGATGAGATGAGATGAGATGAGATGAGATGAGATGAGATGAGATGAGATGAGATGAGATGAGATGAGATGAGATGAGATGAGATGAGATGAGATGAGATGAGATGAGATGAGATGAGATGAGATGAGATGAGATGAGATGAGATGAGATGAGATGAGATGAGATGAGATGAGATGAGATGAGATGAGATGAGATGAGATGAGATGAGATGAGATGAGATGAGATGAGATGAGATGAGATGAGATGAGATGAGATGAGATGAGATGAGATGAGATGAGATGAGATGAGATGAGATGAGATGAGATGAGATGAGATGAGATGAGATGAGATGAGATGAGATGAGATGAGATGAGATGAGATGAGATGAGATGAGATGAGATGAGATGAGATGAGATGAGATGAGATGAGATGAGATGAGATGAGATGAGATGAGATGAGATGAGATGAGATGAGATGAGATGAGATGAGATGAGATGAGATGAGATGAGATGAGATGAGATGAGATGAGATGAGATGAGATGAGATGAGATGAGATGAGATGAGATGAGATGAGATGAGATGAGATGAGATGAGATGAGATGAGATGAGATGAGATGAGATGAGATGAGATGAGATGAGATGAGATGAGATGAGATGAGATGAGATGAGATGAGATGAGATGAGATGAGATGAGATGAGATGAGATGAGATGAGATGAGATGAGATGAGATGAGATGAGATGAGATGAGATGAGATGAGATGAGATGAGATGAGATGAGATGAGATGAGATGAGATGAGATGAGATGAGATGAGATGAGATGAGATGAGATGAGATGAGATGAGATGAGATGAGATGAGATGAGATGAGATGAGATGAGATGAGATGAGATGAGATGAGATGAGATGAGATGAGATGAGATGAGATGAGATGAGATGAGATGAGATGAGATGAGATGAGATGAGATGAGATGAGATGAGATGAGATGAGATGAGATGAGATGAGATGAGATGAGATGAGATGAGATGAGATGAGATGAGATGAGATGAGATGAGATGAGATGAGATGAGATGAGATGAGATGAGATGAGATGAGATGAGATGAGATGAGATGAGATGAGATGAGATGAGATGAGATGAGATGAGATGAGATGAGATGAGATGAGATGAGATGAGATGAGATGAGATGAGATGAGATGAGATGAGATGAGATGAGATGAGATGAGATGAGATGAGATGAGATGAGATGAGATGAGATGAGATGAGATGAGATGAGATGAGATGAGATGAGATGAGATGAGATGAGATGAGATGAGATGAGATGAGATGAGATGAGATGAGATGAGATGAGATGAGATGAGATGAGATGAGATGAGATGAGATGAGATGAGATGAGATGAGATGAGATGAGATGAGATGAGATGAGATGAGATGAGATGAGATGAGATGAGATGAGATGAGATGAGATGAGATGAGATGAGATGAGATGAGATGAGATGAGATGAGATGAGATGAGATGAGATGAGATGAGATGAGATGAGATGAGATGAGATGAGATGAGATGAGATGAGATGAGATGAGATGAGATGAGATGAGATGAGATGAGATGAGATGAGATGAGATGAGATGAGATGAGATGAGATGAGATGAGATGAGATGAGATGAGATGAGATGAGATGAGATGAGATGAGATGAGATGAGATGAGATGAGATGAGATGAGATGAGATGAGATGAGATGAGATGAGATGAGATGAGATGAGATGAGATGAGATGAGATGAGATGAGATGAGATGAGATGAGATGAGATGAGATGAGATGAGATGAGATGAGATGAGATGAGATGAGATGAGATGAGATGAGATGAGATGAGATGAGATGAGATGAGATGAGATGAGATGAGATGAGATGAGATGAGATGAGATGAGATGAGATGAGATGAGATGAGATGAGATGAGATGAGATGAGATGAGATGAGATGAGATGAGATGAGATGAGATGAGATGAGATGAGATGAGATGAGATGAGATGAGATGAGATGAGATGAGATGAGATGAGATGAGATGAGATGAGATGAGATGAGATGAGATGAGATGAGATGAGATGAGATGAGATGAGATGAGATGAGATGAGATGAGATGAGATGAGATGAGATGAGATGAGATGAGATGAGATGAGATGAGATGAGATGAGATGAGATGAGATGAGATGAGATGAGATGAGATGAGATGAGATGAGATGAGATGAGATGAGATGAGATGAGATGAGATGAGATGAGATGAGATGAGATGAGATGAGATGAGATGAGATGAGATGAGATGAGATGAGATGAGATGAGATGAGATGAGATGAGATGAGATGAGATGAGATGAGATGAGATGAGATGAGATGAGATGAGATGAGATGAGATGAGATGAGATGAGATGAGATGAGATGAGATGAGATGAGATGAGATGAGATGAGATGAGATGAGATGAGATGAGATGAGATGAGATGAGATGAGATGAGATGAGATGAGATGAGATGAGATGAGATGAGATGAGATGAGATGAGATGAGATGAGATGAGATGAGATGAGATGAGATGAGATGAGATGAGATGAGATGAGATGAGATGAGATGAGATGAGATGAGATGAGATGAGATGAGATGAGATGAGATGAGATGAGATGAGATGAGATGAGATGAGATGAGATGAGATGAGATGAGATGAGATGAGATGAGATGAGATGAGATGAGATGAGATGAGATGAGATGAGATGAGATGAGATGAGATGAGATGAGATGAGATGAGATGAGATGAGATGAGATGAGATGAGATGAGATGAGATGAGATGAGATGAGATGAGATGAGATGAGATGAGATGAGATGAGATGAGATGAGATGAGATGAGATGAGATGAGATGAGATGAGATGAGATGAGATGAGATGAGATGAGATGAGATGAGATGAGATGAGATGAGATGAGATGAGATGAGATGAGATGAGATGAGATGAGATGAGATGAGATGAGATGAGATGAGATGAGATGAGATGAGATGAGATGAGATGAGATGAGATGAGATGAGATGAGATGAGATGAGATGAGATGAGATGAGATGAGATGAGATGAGATGAGATGAGATGAGATGAGATGAGATGAGATGAGATGAGATGAGATGAGATGAGATGAGATGAGATGAGATGAGATGAGATGAGATGAGATGAGATGAGATGAGATGAGATGAGATGAGATGAGATGAGATGAGATGAGATGAGATGAGATGAGATGAGATGAGATGAGATGAGCTGAGATGAGATGAGATGAGATGAGATGAGATGAGATGAGATGAGATGAGATGAGATGAGATGAGATGAGATGAGATGAGATGAGATGAGATGAGATGAGATGAGATGAGATGAGATGAGATGAGATGAGATGAGATGAGATGAGATGAGATGAGATGAGATGAGATGAGATGAGATGAGATGAGATGAGATGAGATGAGATGAGATGAGATGAGATGAGATGAGATGAGATGAGATGAGATGAGATGAGATGAGATGAGATGAGATGAGATGAGATGAGATGAGATGAGATGAGATGAGATGAGATGAGATGAGATGAGATGAGATGAGATGAGATGAGATGAGATGAGATGAGATGAGATGAGATGAGATGAGATGAGATGAGATGAGATGAGATGAGATGAGATGAGATGAGATGAGATGAGATGAGATGAGATGAGATGAGATGAGATGAGATGAGATGAGATGAGATGAGATGAGATGAGATGAGATGAGATGAGATGAGATGAGATGAGATGAGATGAGATGAGATGAGATGAGATGAGATGAGATGAGATGAGATGAGATGAGATGAGATGAGATGAGATGAGATGAGATGAGATGAGATGAGATGAGATGAGATGAGATGAGATGAGATGAGATGAGATGAGATGAGATGAGATGAGATGAGATGAGATGAGATGAGATGAGATGAGATGAGATGAGATGAGATGAGATGAGATGAGATGAGATGAGATGAGATGAGATGAGATGAGATGAGATGAGATGAGATGAGATGAGATGAGATGAGATGAGATGAGATGAGATGAGATGAGATGAGATGAGATGAGATGAGATGAGATGAGATGAGATGAGATGAGATGAGATGAGATGAGATGAGATGAGATGAGATGAGATGAGATGAGATGAGATGAGATGAGATGAGATGAGATGAGATGAGATGAGATGAGATGAGATGAGATGAGATGAGATGAGATGAGATGAGATGAGATGAGATGAGATGAGATGAGATGAGATGAGATGAGATGAGATGAGATGAGATGAGATGAGATGAGATGAGATGAGATGAGATGAGATGAGATGAGATGAGATGAGATGAGATGAGATGAGATGAGATGAGATGAGATGAGATGAGATGAGATGAGATGAGATGAGATGAGATGAGATGAGATGAGATGAGATGAGATGAGATGAGATGAGATGAGATGAGATGAGATGAGATGAGATGAGATGAGATGAGATGAGATGAGATGAGATGAGATGAGATGAGATGAGATGAGATGAGATGAGATGAGATGAGATGAGATGAGATGAGATGAGATGAGATGAGATGAGATGAGATGAGATGAGATGAGATGAGATGAGATGAGATGAGATGAGATGAGATGAGATGAGATGAGATGAGATGAGATGAGATGAGATGAGATGAGATGAGATGAGATGAGATGAGATGAGATGAGATGAGATGAGATGAGATGAGATGAGATGAGATGAGATGAGATGAGATGAGATGAGATGAGATGAGATGAGATGAGATGAGATGAGATGAGATGAGATGAGATGAGATGAGATGAGATGAGATGAGATGAGATGAGATGAGATGAGATGAGATGAGATGAGATGAGATGAGATGAGATGAGATGAGATGAGATGAGATGAGATGAGATGAGATGAGTGAGATGAGATGAGATGAGATGAGATGAGATGAGATGAGATGAGATGAGATGAGATGAGATGAGATGAGATGAGATGAGATGAGATGAGATGAGATGAGATGAGATGAGATGAGATGAGATGAGATGAGATGAGATGAGATGAGATGAGATGAGATGAGATGAGATGAGATGAGATGAGATGAGATGAGATGAGATGAGATGAGATGAGATGAGATGAGATGAGATGAGATGAGATGAGATGAGATGAGATGAGATGAGATGAGATGAGATGAGATGAGATGAGATGAGATGAGATGAGATGAGATGAGATGAGATGAGATGAGATGAGATGAGATGAGATGAGAGATGAGATGAGATGAGATGAGATGAGATGAGATGAGATGAGATGAGATGAGATGAGATGAGATGAGATGAGATGAGATGAGATGAGATGAGATGAGATGAGATGAGATGAGATGAGATGAGATGAGATGAGATGAGATGAGATGAGATGAGATGAGATGAGATGAGATGAGATGAGATGAGATGAGATGAGATGAGATGAGATGAGATGAGATGAGATGAGATGAGATGAGATGAGATGAGATGAGATGAGATGAGATGAGATGAGATGAGATGAGATGAGATGAGATGAGATGAGATGAGATGAGATGAGATGAGATGAGATGAGATGAGATGAGATGAGATGAGATGAGATGAGATGAGATGAGATGAGATGAGATGAGATGAGATGAGATGAGATGAGATGAGATGAGATGAGATGAGATGAGATGAGATGAGATGAGATGAGATGAGATGAGATGAGATGAGATGAGATGAGATGAGATGAGATGAGATGAGATGAGATGAGATGAGATGAGATGAGATGAGATGAGATGAGATGAGATGAGATGAGATGAGATGAGATGAGATGAGATGAGATGAGATGAGATGAGATGAGATGAGATGAGATGAGATGAGATGAGATGAGATGAGATGAGATGAGATGAGATGAGATGAGATGAGATGAGATGAGATGAGATGAGATGAGATGAGATGAGATGAGATGAGATGAGATGAGATGAGATGAGATGAGATGAGATGAGATGAGATGAGATGAGATGAGATGAGATGAGATGAGATGAGATGAGATGAGATGAGATGAGATGAGATGAGATGAGATGAGATGAGATGAGATGAGATGAGATGAGATGAGATGAGATGAGATGAGATGAGATGAGATGAGATGAGATGAGATGAGATGAGATGAGATGAGATGAGATGAGATGAGATGAGATGAGATGAGATGAGATGAGATGAGATGAGATGAGATGAGATGAGATGAGATGAGATGAGATGAGATGAGATGAGATGAGATGAGATGAGATGAGATGAGATGAGATGAGATGAGATGATGAGATGAGATGAGATGAGATGAGATGAGATGAGATGAGATGAGATGAGATGAGATGAGATGAGATGAGATGAGATGAGATGAGATGAGATGAGATGAGATGAGATGAGATGAGATGAGATGAGATGAGATGAGATGAGATGAGATGAGATGAGATGAGATGAGATGAGATGATGAGATGAGATGAGATGAGATGAGATGAGATGAGATGAGATGAGATGAGATGAGATGAGATGAGATGAGATGAGATGAGATGAGATGAGATGAGATGAGATGAGATGAGATGAGATGAGATGAGATGAGATGAGATGAGATGAGATGAGATGAGATGAGATGAGATGAGATGAGATGAGATGAGATGAGATGAGATGAGATGAGATGAGATGAGATGAGATGAGATGAGATGAGATGAGATGAGATGAGATGAGATGAGATGAGATGAGATGAGATGAGATGAGATGAGATGAGATGAGATGAGATGAGATGAGATGAGATGAGATGAGATGAGATGAGATGAGATGAGATGAGATGAGATGAGATGAGATGAGATGAGATGAGATGAGATGAGATGAGATGAGATGAGATGAGATGAGATGAGATGAGATGAGATGAGATGAGATGAGATGAGATGAGATGAGATGAGATGAGATGAGATGAGATGAGATGAGATGAGATGAGATGAGATGAGATGAGATGAGATGAGATGAGATGAGATGAGATGAGATGAGATGAGATGAGATGAGATGAGATGAGATGAGATGAGATGAGATGAGATGAGATGAGATGAGATGAGATGAGATGAGATGAGATGAGATGAGATGAGATGAGATGAGATGAGATGAGATGAGATGAGATGAGATGAGATGAGATGAGATGAGATGAGATGAGATGAGATGAGATGAGATGAGATGAGATGAGATGAGATGAGATGAGATGAGATGAGATGAGATGAGATGAGATGAGATGAGATGAGATGAGATGAGATGAGATGAGATGAGATGAGATGAGATGAGATGAGATGAGATGAGATGAGATGAGATGAGATGAGATGAGATGAGATGAGATGAGATGAGATGAGATGAGATGAGATGAGATGAGATGAGATGAGATGAGATGAGATGAGATGAGATGAGATGAGATGAGATGAGATGAGATGAGATGAGATGAGATGAGATGAGATGAGATGAGATGAGATGAGATGAGATGAGATGAGATGAGATGAGATGAGATGAGATGAGATGAGATGAGATGAGATGAGATGAGATGAGATGAGATGAGATGAGATGAGATGAGATGAGATGAGATGAGATGAGATGAGATGAGATGAGATGAGATGAGATGAGATGAGATGAGATGAGATGAGATGAGATGAGATGAGATGAGATGAGATGAGATGAGATGAGATGAGATGAGATGAGATGAGATGAGATGAGATGAGATGAGATGAGATGAGATGAGATGAGATGAGATGAGATGAGATGAGATGAGATGAGATGAGATGAGATGAGATGAGATGAGATGAGATGAGATGAGATGAGATGAGATGAGATGAGATGAGATGAGATGAGATGAGATGAGATGAGATGAGATGAGATGAGATGAGATGAGATGAGATGAGATGAGATGAGATGAGATGAGATGAGATGAGATGAGATGAGATGAGATGAGATGAGATGAGATGAGATGAGATGAGATGAGATGAGATGAGATGAGATGAGATGAGATGAGATGAGATGAGATGAGATGAGATGAGATGAGATGAGATGAGATGAGATGAGATGAGATGAGATGAGATGAGATGAGATGAGATGAGATGAGATGAGATGAGATGAGATGAGATGAGATGAGATGAGATGAGATGAGATGAGATGAGATGAGATGAGATGAGATGAGATGAGATGAGATGAGATGAGATGAGATGAGATGAGATGAGATGAGATGAGATGAGATGAGATGAGATGAGATGAGATGAGATGAGATGAGATGAGATGAGATGAGATGAGATGAGATGAGATGAGATGAGATGAGATGAGATGAGATGAGATGAGATGAGATGAGATGAGATGAGATGAGATGAGATGAGATGAGATGAGATGAGATGAGATGAGATGAGATGAGATGAGATGAGATGAGATGAGATGAGATGAGATGAGATGAGATGAGATGAGATGAGATGAGATGAGATGAGATGAGATGAGATGAGATGAGATGAGATGAGATGAGATGAGATGAGATGAGATGAGATGAGATGAGATGAGATGAGATGAGATGAGATGAGATGAGATGAGATGAGATGAGATGAGATGAGATGAGATGAGATGAGATGAGATGAGATGAGATGAGATGAGATGAGAGTCACGCCCGTGAGCCGTTGGCCATTCGGGGCCTGCCCTCCAAGCGTGCACCCAAGGCGTAGCTTGCGCTGGCGGGCCCCTAATAAAAACTTCCACTGTGGCAGAAAAGGGGGAAAAAAAAAACAAAAAAAAAAAAAAAAAACAAATAATTTTTTAAAATTTCATATATACACACCCCGACCATACACGGACGAGACGAGACGAGACGAGACGAGACGAGACGAGACGAGACGAGACGAGACGAGACGAGACGAGACGAGACGAGACGAGACGAGACGAGACGAGACGAGACGAGACGAGACGAGACGAGACGAGACGAGACGAGACGAGACGAGACGAGACGAGACGAGACGAGACGAGACGAGACGAGACGAGACGAGACGAGACCTGCAAAAACATTTCTCAGGGCATCTGCAGATCAGCATCTTTTTTTAGAAAAAAAAATGTTTTAATACATAAAAAAACAAACAATGGAGGATAAAGATTGAGATACAAGGAAGAGGAGGATGAGGATTGAAGGACAACGACTAAATGAGGTTTGACCTATCTGTCGGCAGGCTGGTTAAACTCAAGTTGATCCATCGATCGACTTAAGTACAATCAGCATGTTGGAGGATAAGATGAGATTCTACTGACTGGCTGCAAGTGAACAGCATGGCGATCGCATCCCTTCCCTCCCAACACAGACATCGCTTAGCTGCCCCGTTTACAGGTTAGGGTAAAGGCACTTGGGTGGGACCTTGTGTAGTGCATTTGGGAGGGAAGTCAGTATAGCATTAAGGGGAGGGTTCAGCATTGTATCAGAGGAAGGGTGGAAATCAGCATTAGGTATTATCGACCCCCCTCCCCCAAATTAAAAAAAAAATAAAAAGAGGGAGGGAGGGGAAAAAAATAATTTTATTAGAGGGAGGGGACAACAGCATTCTATTAGCGTGTGGGGGGGGGGGAAGTCCACAGTGTATTAGATAGTGGAGAGGGGGAGTCAGCAGTGTATTAGTGTGTAGTGGGGGGCAACCGTATTAAATGAGATGACCTCCCCCCCCCCATTTAAAAAAAGGGGGGGATCAGCATTGTATTAGAGGGGGTCAGCAGTGTATTAGGGTAAGGGGGGGAGCAACAGAGTTAATACTGCTAGTTTGTAGTGTAATAGGGTTAAGGGGGGGGGGTCAGCAGTGTATTAGAGGAAGGGGGGGCCCAGCAGTGTATTTTAGATAGTAGGGGGGAATGCAGCAATGTATAGTGGAGGGTGTCAGTGTATTGTAGATAGTGAGGGGGGTTAAAAGTGTGTATTAGTGGGGGGGGGGGGTTAAAAGTGTGTATTAGAAAGTTGGGGGGTCTGGAGTGGATTCGATAGTGGGGGGGGGGGTCAGCAGTGGATTCGATAGCGGGGAGGGGGCAGTGTTTCAGATGAGAGGACTCCTCCCCCTAATAAAAAAAAAAAAAAGGGGGGGAATCAGCATTGTTTAAGGGGTAGGTTGTATTAGATAGCAGGGAGAAGAAGTCAGCAGTGTTAATACTGCTAATTTGTAGTGTATTAGGGTAAGGTGGGGGGGGGGGTCAGCAGTGTATTAGATAGTGGGAAGGGGAGGTCAGCAGTGTTAATACTGCTAATTTGTAGTGTATTAGGGTAAGGGGGATCAGAAGTGTATTAGTGTGGAGTGGGGGGCATCAGTATATTAGATAGCGGGGTCAGTAGTGTATTAGATGAGATGACCCCCTCCCCCCCAATTGAAAATGCTGGGAAATCAGCATTGTTTAACGGGTAGGGGACCGGGGGGCAGCAGTGAAGTAGAAGGGTCAGCAGTGTATTAGGGTAAAGGGGGGGAAAATCAACAGTGTTAATACTGCTTGTTTGTAGTGTATTAAGGTAAGGGGGGGGGGGGGGTCAGCAGTGTATTAGAGGAAGGAGGGGCCCAGCAGTGTATTAGATAGTGGAGAGGAGGGAAGGCAGCAGTGTATTAGATGAGATGACCCCTCCCCCCAATTTAATAAAAGGGGGGGGATCAGCATTGTATTAGGGGGAGGGGCAATCAGAAGTGTATTAGGGGGGTTAGCAATGAATTGGGAGGGGGGGGTCAGCAGTGTATTAGAGGAAGGATGGGGCCAGCAGTGTATTAGATAGTGGAGAGGAGGGAAGGCAGCAGTGTATTAGATGAGATGACCCCTCCCCCTAATTTAATAAAAAGGGGGGGGATCAGCATTGTATTAGGGGGAGGGGCAATCAGAAGTGTATTAGGGGGGTTAGCAATGAATTGGGAGGGGGGGGTCAGCAGTGTATTAGATAGTGTGGAGTGGGGGGCAACTGTATTACATGAGATGACCCCCCCCCCCAATTTAAAAAAGGGGGACGTCAGCATTGTATTAGAGGGGGTCAGCAGTGTATTAGGGTAAGGGGGGAATCAGCAGTGTATTAGGGTAAGGGGGAGGGGCTCAGCAGTGTATTAGATGAGATGACCCCTACCCCACTTAAAAAAGGGGGGTAAATCAGCATTGTATTAGGGGAACCAATCAGCAGTGCATTAGGGGGATAAGCAGCGTATTGGGGGTGGGAGGAAGGTCAGCAGTGAATTAGGGTAAGGGGGGGGGATCGGCAGTGTATTCGGGGGTCAGCAGTGTTAATACTGCTAATTTGTAGTGTATTCAGGCAAGGGGGATCAGCAGTGTATTAGTGTAAGTGGGGAGGGGGTCAGCAGTGTATGAGATAGTGGAAGGGAGGAGGGAGCCAGCAGTGTATTAGACAGTGAGGAGGTGGGAGCCAGCAGTGTATTAGATTAGCAGGGTATTAGGGGGAAGGGGGGGGGTCAGCAGTGTTAATACTGCCAATTTGTAGTGTATTAGGGTAAGGGGGGGGTCAGCAGTGTATTAGATCAGATGACCCCTCCCCACAATTAAAAAAGGGGGGGGGGAATCAGCATTGTATTTGGGGGCCAATCAGCAGTGTATTAGGGGGGGATCAGCAGTGTTAATACTGCTAATTTAGGGGGGGGGGTCAGGGGTCAACAGTGTTAATACTGATAATCTGTAGTGTATTAGGGTAGGGGGGGGGGGAATCAACAGTATTAATACTGCATGTTTGTAGTTTATTAAGGTAAGGGGGGGAAATCAGCAGTGTAGTAGGGGAAGGGGGGGGTCAGCAGTGTATTAGAGGAAGGAGGGGCCCAGCAGTGTATTAGATAGTGGAGGGGGGGGGGGGGTCATCAGTGTATTAGATAGTGTGGAGTGGGGGGCAACCGTATTACATGAGATGACCCCCTCCCCCCAATTTAAAAAAGGGGGGACGTCAGCATTGTATTAGAGGGGGTCAGCAGTGTATTAGGGTAAGGGGGGAATCAACAGTGTTAATACTGCTAGTTTGTATGTGTATTAGGGTAAGGGGGGAATCAGCAGTGTATTAGATGAGATGACCCCTACCCCACTTAAAAAAAGGGGGGTAAATCAGCATTGTATTAGGGGGATAAGCAGCGTATTGGGGGGTGGGAGGAGGGTCAGCAGTGAATTAGGGTAAGGGGGGGGGGATCAGCAGTGTATTAGGGGGTCAGCAGTGTTAATACTGCTAATTTGTAGTGTATTCAGGCAAGGGGGGGGGGGATCAGCAGTGTATGAAATAGAGGGGAGGGGGTTAGCAGCGCATTAGATAGTGGAAGGGAGGGGGGAGCCAGCAGTGTATTAGACAGTGAGGAGGTGGGAGCCAGCAGTGTATTAGATTAGCAGTGTATTAGGGGGAAGGGGAGGTCAGCAGTGTTAATACTGCCAATTTGTAGTGTATTAGGGTAAGGGGGAGGGGGGGGGGCAGCAGTGTATTAGATGAGATGACCCCTCCAATTAAAAAAAAAAAAGGGGGCGGTAAATCAGCAGTGTATTAGGGGGGAGGGGGGGTCAGCAGTGTTAATACTGCCAATTTGCAGTGCATTAGGGTAAGGGGGGGGTCAGCAGTGTATTAGATGAGATGACCCCTCCCCACAATTAAAAAAGGGGGGGAATCAGCATTGTATTTGGGGGCCAATCAGCAGTGTATTAGGGGGGTCAGCAGTGTTAATACTGCTAATTTAGGGGGGGGGGTCAACAGTGTTAATACTGTTAATTTGTAGTGTATTAGGGTAAGGGGGTGATCAGCAGTGTATTAGATAGTGGGGAGGGGGGGGGAATCAGCAGTTTATTAGAGGAAATGAGATGACCCCCCCCCCCCCCAATTTAAAAAAGGGGAGAAATCAGAATTGTATTAGGGGGTCAGCAGTGCTAATACGTAGTGTATTAGGGTAAGGGTGGGAGTCAGCAGTGTATTAGATAGTGAGGAGGGGTATTAGGGAAAGGGGGATCAGCATTGTATTAGACAGTGTGGAGGGGGGGTGGTCAGCAGTGTGTTAGATAGTGGGGAAGGGGGGAGTCAGCAGTGTATTAGGGGGGTGGGTTAGCAGTGTTAATACTGATAATCTGTAGTGTATTAGGGTAAGGGGGGGATCATCCGTGTATTAGGGGGGCAGCAGTGTATTAGATAATGGGGAGGGGGGGTGGAGGTCAGCAGTGTATTAGACAGCGAGGAGGGGGGGGTCAGCAGTGTATTAGATAAGGGGGGGAGTCAGCAGTGCATTAAATAGGGGGGAGCAGTGTATTAGATAGCGAGGAGGGGAGGTTAGCAGTGCATTAGGGTAAGGGGGGGGGGGGGATCAGCATTGCATTAGGGAAAGGAGGGGGTCCGCAGTGTATTAGATATCGGGGAGGGGTGGCCAGCCGGGCTGTTCCTAGAGCCTGCACCCCCCCCCCAAAAAAGGAAAGAGAGCGTGAAAGGGAAAATAAAAAAAGGAGAACAGAGAGAAGGAGTGGTAAATCCTAACATGTACCATAAGGCCCCCTTCACACAGGGGAGTCCCGCCAGGCGGACTCAGTTTTTCTCAGCGGTGGATCGATCTGCCGATCCCCCGCTGAGCAGGAGGATGGCAGCTCTGTCTCCATGCTGCGTGCGGAGACAGAGCTGTCAGGTGCCCGCTGTTCTCTATGGGGGAATCGGATGGAAACAGACCATCTGTCCGTTCTCATCCGATCCACCAGACGGATGGAAAATATGGTTTCTATTCGTCCGGATTTGACGCTGACATCCGATGCATATGGGGCAGACTCCCCGTGTGAAAGGGGCCTAAGGGGTTTTAATTCTAAGAAAACTATACTGTAAAAAATGGGCCACACCATAATATATATATATATATATATATATATATATATATATATATAAATAAATAAAAATAAATAAAGAGACCCTACAGACAGGACTGGAAATTGGCTCCAGGTGTCAGCCAAGAACCAGAAGAAAAAATGTGAGAAAAAATATAAGCGGAGTGAGAAAAATCTAGAAAGGGAGAGGAGGGGGGGGGGGGAAGAGAAAAGAGGGAGAGGAAAAAATAAAGTAGGGAACAGGAAACTGAACAGAAGAAGGAGAAAAAAGAAAAAAAAAAAAAAAAAAAAAAAAACGGAGGGCTGGTGGGATTTTTGAGATACCGTAAATCACGATCTAACAACTATATATAAAAAGACAATATTTATTGTTTTACACATTAACAGATATAGAAAGACACATATTTAGATAGAACAAGCTGTGATACAGTACAAAAGGTTCAAAATAGGCAGTATAAAATATACAACTCATCCGATGTGAAATTTCATCGGAGATTAACCCGGCATGTTTCGCAGCCTGTGGAGGACCGCTTCTTCAGGGGTATAGGTCATAATTTGCATTTTAGCCTTTATTGACCTGTATAATATAGATGGCAAATGTCATGTTAAACAAATAATTATACATAACTGTAAATAGGGGTCGAGCATGCAAATGTGGCATCCCTGTGCAAACACCGTGTACCATGCCCAAATACGTCACCCGAAATTGCACCTGAAAGGAGCAAACATGCACCCCCACATACGCCTCACCCACGGATGTGGAGGGAGAATAGGGAGGGGAGAGCAGAAAATCCAGAACTCGAGGGACACACAGAGTGTGCCAACTGGGGTAAATGAATTGGAGAAATAATAATAATAATAATAATAATAATAATAATAATAATAATAATAATATATATATATATATATGGGAAAAGAAAAACTCTTCAAAAAATTTGGTTGTTACCTGAGCAAATACTGTTCATCAAATGTGCTGCAGTAAAAAGCAGCGTAGGAGGCATTCTCCCCCCCCCCCCCCCTTGTTTTCATCTTCTCTTTTGGATAGATTTTACCTGTGGCTCTATGGTCAATATAAATACCCTTTACTTTTTATAGATAGGAACTTTGGGTTTCTGTTCATGTAATCCCTTAACAGACCAAAAAATAAATACCTCCTACGCTGCTTTTTACTGCAGCACATTTGATGAACAGTATTTGCTCAGGTAACAACCAAATTTTTTGAAGAGTTTTTTTCTTTTCCCATATATTTTTTTCTTTGGGTGTTTTGGCTTCTTCTCCAATTCATTTACCCCAGTTGGCACACTCTGTGTGTCCCTCGGGTTCTGGATTTTCTGCTCTCTGGTGTGCCCTCCCTATTCTCCCTCCACATCCGTGGGTGAGGCATATGTGGGGGTGCATGTTTGCCCCTTTCAGGTGCAATTTCGGGTGACGTATTTGGGCATGGTACACTGTTTGCACAGGGATGCCACATTTGCATGCTCGACCCCTATTTACAGTTATGTATAATTGTTTAACATGACATTTGCCATCTATATTATACAGGTCAATAAAGGCTAAAAATGCAAATTATGACCTATACCCCTGAAGAAGCGGTCCTCCACAGGCTGCGAAACATGTCGGGTTAATCTCCGATGAAATTTCACATCGGATGAGTTGTATATTTTATACCGCCTATTTTGAACCTTTGTACTGTATCACAGCTTGTTCTATCTAAATATGTGTCTTTCTATATCTGTTTTTAATGTGTAAAACAATAAATATTAGTCTTTTTATATATAGTTGTTACTTCATGATTTACGGTAACTCAAAAATCCCACCAGCCCTCTGTTTTTTTCTTCCTTCTTCTTCTGTTCAGTTTCCTGTTCCCTACTTTTATTTTTTTCCTCTTCCCCTGTACCTTTCCTATCGCACCCCTCCCTCCCTCTCTCTTCCCCCCCCCCCCCCCCCCCATACATTCCTTGCTTTTCCCCTCCTCGGTATTTCTTACTCCACTTATATTTTTTTATCACATTTTTTCTTCTGGTTCTTGGCTCAGACACCTGGAGCCAATTTCCAGTCCTGTCTGTAGGGTCTCTTTCCCTACTTATATTGTTTATATTCAATCGGGATGTCGGTACCCTATTAAATTTTCTCTACATCAAACACTACTTATTACATACAAATTTACAGAAAAAAGTGGGGTTTTTAGGGCCCAAATAAGATTAAAATATGATACAACACAGCAAGTTGATTAAAAACGCATATTTATTCATCGATTTGTTTCCTCATAAAAAGGCATACATACAACATAACATAGGGACATACATACAACATAACATAGGGACATACATACAACATAACATAAGAAAACACAAATTGGGTAACCAAGTGGTAGGTCTCAACAAGAGAAGATGGAAATGGTCCCTGTGCTGCATTTCCATCTTCTCTTGTTGAGACCTACCACTTGGTTACCCAATTTGTGTTCTTATGTTATGCTGTATGTATGTCCTGAGAGCATGTTTGCACATGCCTTTTTATGAGGAAACAAATCAATGAATAAATATGCGTTTTTAAATCAACTTGCTGTGTTGTATCATATTTTGATCATCTCATTTGGGCCCTAAAAACCCCACTTTTTTCTGTATATTTGGGGTTTTAATTCTGTATGAGTGGTGGGGACCCAGAGAGCGCTAAATGTCCGCTGGTTAGCAGCTCACATTACTTGCCTTGGGTGCCGACAACCCACACTACGCCACTGGGGCGAGAAAGAGAATGAAATGTGATTGTAACTCCCATGAGACATTTGGCTATTCAGGTCGCGCTACAAGCGTAAACCCAAGGCATAGCTTGCGACTGCAGCGCCATAATAAAACTGCCAATCTGCCCCAAAGAAGTAAAAAACATGAGACAAGACTGAGACGAGTGTGTGTCATGCCCGTGAGAAATGTGGCCATTTGGGTCAATGGGGCCACGCCACAAGCGTAAAGCCAAGGTGTAGCTTGCGGTCACAGCCCCATAATAAACTGCCACTCTGCCCCAAAAAAAAACAAGAAAGGCACAGGACCCCTTATTTTTGGCTCGCACTAGAATCTGATCACATAGATATTCACTCCTATGCGATCTGATTGCTGCACCATTTCACAGTTCTCACTGCAAAACCAATCTGTGGCGGAGGTCATTAACTTTACATCAACACCCCCATCCAGCGATTTGCAAATCTCAGTGTGAACCACTGTGCCATTCTGGTGCGATGCGGGAACCAGCACTGAATCGCATGGCTTCTCGCATTGCACCGCTGTGAACCGAGACTTTATCAATGAATAGCATCCTCATATCTGCATGCGTTTCAATTCTTGAGGTGTATCAAAAGCAGTATGCAAAGCAATTGTATCAGCTGTGGATCTGTTTGCACAATAGTCAAAAAAGGATACTTCTCCCAATCAGCAGGATAGTTTGCCTTAAAAGGAGAAGTTCACCTTTTTAGACCAAATTTCACTTTTCATAGCATATAGAAGTGTTTTCTGAAGTAATTTGTGCTCTTGCTATCCCAATGTTACCCTCACTTACCTTGTTTCTGTCAGCTTTTAAACGGTCACTCTTCAGAGAGCAATTGGCATCTTAAGAATAAGGCTGGCCATACATGATACAATTTTTCTGTACAATTTTCTTGAAAATTTACCTTCACCTCTGTAGTACAAAGGCCTGCCTAATTGGATACAAGTGAAAGTGTTGTTTTTCCTTTGACGTCATATTGGTGTAGGTTTAGTAACCAGTGTTAGGCCTGATCACAGTGAATCAGGGTGGCAATTCCCTAAGACATGTTTAGTAAACTGTGTTGACTAAGGTAGGAACCAAATATCACATCTCTTCACCTTACAGTGTTGTCTCAGTGATAACTAGTGTTAGCATAGGAATATACCCGTTTAGTAACCCGTGTTAACTTAGAAGAGTCTTTAAACCAGTGTAAACTAAAGTGAGTTCCTGTGCGATCAGAACGCATGCAAAATGCATGCACTCTAGGCGATGTGCAATGGGTGTCCATAAAAAAAAAAAAACCTAATGACACCCCAAATGCAGATTGAAAATGCAGTGTGTTTGCCCGCACCAGAATGCATGCTACTTTCACACCATGCGATCAGATTACAGTGGGGCTTAAAAAGTAGTGCATGCACTACTTTTGGTGCAGCCTAGTGCGATTTTAGCCCATTCAGGGCGGGTTCATACTATGCTAATGAAATCGCACAGAAACAAGCTGTACATTCCTGTGTGATTCACATGTGGTTCTATGCAGTGCAGTTTCAGCCTATTCATTTTGAATGGGCTAAAATAACACCACGCTGCACCAAAAGTAGTGCATTCACTACTTTTTAAAGCGCACTGTAACCGGATCTTTTGTAGTATGCAGTCCAGTGCGGGCAGGTGTGGGAAAAAGCTATACATTTGCTACCTGTATTTGGGGAGGGGGGTCATTAACTTTCTATTGACACCCACTGCAGATCACAAATGGAGTACATTTTACATGCAGTCTGAAGGTGTGCATGGGTTTTAAAAAGGTGTTTTTTTTTTTGTATTGGTTATATTTTAACCACATAACTCCATTCTGGAGGATTAACCTATGATCCTTTAGGGTGGAGGAATTCGTAATATATATATATATATATATATATATATATATATATTTTTTTTTTTTTTTTTAAACTACTATTCCTCTACCATCCTCCACCCTAAAGGATTATAGGTTAATCCTCAGAATGGAATATAAAAAAAAAAAAAAAAAAAAAAAAATTTATTATAATATATATATATATATATATATATATATATATATATATATATATATATATATATATATATATATATATATATATATACATATATACATATATATACATATACACACACACACACACACACACACACACACACACACTATTAGTTAGGGTGTGTATGTGCTTTTACATGTGTTTATTTTTTCATTTTTCAACAGCTCTGAGAAATAATCAATGCTCCTTTACTGTGGATGATAGGTTTTCTCACACAGGAAGTCTGCTGTGCAGCTAGTTAAACCTTCCCCACATTCCTTTCACTCTCTAACACTGCTTATCACAGACCTGGAGTCATCACTACACGGTTTACTAAACAGCCTCAAAGCAGGAGTAAAAAATCAGCAGTGTTAGGAGAACAGTGATAATACAAGAGTTAGCAGCGGTTACTAAACATACACCAATATGTGGTTTGTGGTAAATCTAACAGAAAATTGTACAACAAAAATGGAACCTGCATGGCCAGCCTTACCTTCTTGTAACATCACATGTCCATCCAGAACTCTTCATTTCCCATCATGCACCATCACAAAGCAGGAAGTGTTGTACTTCTCTGGGCCTAACTCCCATATTTTTATACCACCATTTAATTCCTCATTAATGCAGGCACATGGGGTGGGGGTGGGGAGACACCCAGCTGTGATATACTAGTGATTAAGCTCAGGGAAAGCGAGGTGGGGGAAGGTGTAACACACACTCATCTGACTTTTACGAAAAAAACATTATCCAGCTCAGAAATCCATTCGAAAAAGCAAAGAGCAGCAAACTTGTCACTGTGCTCTGTGTTTTTATTGAGCAAGGTCAGGCAATGTTCATTAAATGAAACCAGTACTATATAGAGAGTATCTATTTTAACTGATGGCTTCAGGAAGGGCTGCTGTTAGAAATCATGGGATCTTTCTACAGCCTACAAGACAGGCTCCTCCAATCAAGTGAAAGGGGTTAAAGCAGGTGGTGAGGAGGGGTTGTCTGCCAATTGCTCTCTGAAGAGTAATCCACATTGTAGCCCTTAGGGCTCTTCCACACAGACGGACCGTTCAGATCCGCCTGTCCGTTTTTTTGGCGGATCTGAACGGTCCCCCCATGCATCCCTATGAGGCATCGGATGTCAGCGGAGACATGTCCGCTGACATCCAATCGGACGGTCCGTTCCCATCCGATTCCCCCATAGAGATGTATGGGGAACTGACAGCTGTGTCTCCGCACACAGCACGGAGAACAGCTGTCATCCTCCTGCTCAGTGGGGGATCGGCGGATCGATCCCCCGCTGAGATAAACAGAGTCCGTCCGAAAGAATCCCATGTGTGAAAGAGCCCTTAGAGCCCATTCAGACTATAAATGCTCTGTGTTTGAATCACTCTTCATAGACCATTGAAAAGGTGGTTAGGAGGCGTTGTATCACCTAAAAGAAAAGAAAGAAACGTATGCGCTGCTACAGGGTAAGTAGATGCCAAAAAAATGCATAGTAAGCTGCTGCGTACACCTAAATGCGCTCCCTAACAACAAGCAAAACAATGTGTTATGTTAATTATCACAACTCTATATATAAATTTAATTATCCCTCAAAGGCAGTGAAATAAGATATAGACCATACTTAGTCCCGGTTCACACTATTGCGATGCAGGAACACTGCGAATCTACTGCGAGTTCCCGCATCGCATCCGCAGCACAGGCAGTTCACACTTCCATATGCGATACGCTGGGGGTGTCAATTCTAAGTTAACGACACCCCCAGATCAGATCGCATATCGCAGTGTGACCTGAAAGTTCGCACATGAATCGGATCGCACTGGTGTGAACCACCATGCGATCCGATTCTGCTGCAGACCAAAAAAAAGTGTCCTGCGCGATGTCACTGCGATTGGGGTGCAAATTCAGCCATACAAACTGTATAGCTGAATTTGCACCGCACAGACATCGCATGTGATTTTTGGAGCAGTACGCTCTGAATCATATGCGATGTCTGTGAACCGGCACTTACTGCATAAGAAAAAATAAATAAATAAACGCCCACCAGACCATCAAACATGAGCAAAAAAAAAAATATCAAATGAGAAAAAACGATAATGATGACAGGTAGATATTAAGCCCCTTTCACACTTGTGCGATTTGTCCTGCGATTTGGGACTGCAAAATCGCATAAGTTGTTCTCTATTATTTCCAATGAGTACCGTTCATATCTGTGCGACTTGAAGTCGCACAGACTTCAACGTAGTCCCTGCACTACTTTGGCCCGATTTTAATGCGTTTTGAGGTCCAAAGACATAGGCATTGCTTAAAGCCCAGTCAAAATAGCATCAAAATCGTGGTAAAATCGTGTGACTTTTAAGTCGCATAAGTGTGAAAGGAAAGAGGCCTTACTGTGATGAAAATCTATCTGTCCATGAATCTAAATAAATATATAAAATGTTGGAATAAACACCCCACTGCCCTGCTTACACACAAAAATGTACAAAGACAGGGGGGGGGGGGGGCAAACCACTCAAATATTAGTGAAAACAATGTCTCTCTCTCTCTCTCTCTCTCTCTATATCATATACATACAATGAACAAAATTATAAAAGCAAAGCTTTTGTTTTTGCCCCCATTTTTCATGAGCTGAACTCAAAGATCTAAGACATTTTCTATGTACACAAAAGGCCTATTTCTCTCAAATAGTTGATGTGCATTTTTGATGTGTTCCAGTGCATCTGATGCATTTTACTGCAGTCCAGTGCAGGCAAAACGCAGCATGTTCTACTTTTTTTCTGGAACTAGAACGCATTGGACTGACCGCACTGGTGTGATCTATGCCATTGGAAATCATATACCCTATTTTCCATGCGTTTTTTATGCAGAAAAAAAATGCACTGGACTGCATGTGGTGTGAACTGGCCCTGAACGCAGAGAGCCCTTGGTGCAGCATTGTGCCCTGAATGCAGAGAGCCCTTGGTGCAGCATTGTGCCCTGAACGCAGAGAGCCCTTGGTGCAGCATTGTGCCCTGAATGCAGAGAGCCCTTGGTGCAGCATTGTGCCCTGAATGCAGAGAGCCCTTGGTGCAGCATTGTGCCCTGAATGCAGAGAGCCCTTGGTGCAGCATTGTGCCCTGAACGCAGAGAGCCCTTGGCGCAGCATTGTGCCCTGAACGCAGAGAGCCCTTGGTGCAGCATTGTGCCCTGAATGCAGAGAGCCCTTGGTGCAGCATTGTGCCCTGAACACAGAGAGCCCTTGATGCAGCATTGTGCCCTGAACGCAGAGAGCCCTTGGTGCAGCATTCTGCCCTGAAGGCAGAGAGCCCTTGGTGCAGCATTCTGCCCTGAACGCGGAGAGCCCTTGGTGCAGCATTGTGCCCTGAACGCAGAGAGCCCTTGGCGCAGCATTGTGCCCTGAACTCAGAGAGCCCTTGGCGCAGCATTGTGCCCTGAACGCAGAGAGCCCTTGGTGCAGCATTCTGCCCTGAAGGCAGAGAGCCCTTGGTGCAGCATTCTGCCCTGAACGCGGAGAGCCCTTGGTGCAGCATTGTGCCCTGAACGCAGAGAGCCCTTGGCGCAGCATTGTGCCCTGAACTCAGAGAGCCCTTGGCGCAGCATTGTGCCCTGAACGCAGAGAGCCCTTGGTGCAGCATTGTGCCCCGAACGCAGAGAGCCCTTGGCGCAGCATTGTGCCCTGAACTCAGAGAGCCCTTGGTGCAGCATTATGCCCTGAACACAGAGGGCCCTTGGTGTAGCACTGTGCCTGAACGCAGAGAGCACTTGGTGCAGCATTCAGCCCTGAACGCAGAGAGCCCTTGGTGAACGCAGAGAGCTCTTGGTGCAGTATTCTGCCCTGAACGCAGAGAGCCCTTGATGCAGCATTCTGCCCTAAACGCAGAGAGCCCTTGGTGCAGCATTGTGCCCTGAACGCAGAGAGCCCTTGGTGCAGCATTCTGCCCTGAATGCAGAGAGCCCTTGGTGCAGCATTCTGCCCTGAATGCAGAGAGCCCTTGGTGCAGCATTGTGCCCTGAATGCAGAGAGCCCTTGGTGCAGCATTGTGCCCTGAATGCAGAGAGCCCTTGGTGCAGCATTCTGCCCTGAATGCAGAGAGCCCTTGATGCAGCATTGTGCCCTGAACGCAGAGAGCCCTTGGTGCAGCATTGTGCCCCGAACGCAGAGAGCCCTTGGTGCAGCATTGTGCCCTGAACGCAGAGAGCCCTTGGCGCAGCATTGTGCCCTGAACGCAGAGAGCCCTTGGTGCAGCATTGTGCCCTGAATGCAGAGAGCCCTTGGTGCAGCATTGTGCCCTGAATGCAGAGAACCCTTGATGCAGCATTGTGCCCTGAACGCAGAGAGCCCTTGGTGCAGCATTGTGCCCTGAACGCAGAGAGCCCTTGGTGCAGCATTGTGCCCTGAAGGCAGAGAGCCCTTGGCGCAGCATTGTGCCCTGAATGCAGAGAGCCCTTGGTGCAGCATTGTGCCCTGAACGCAGAGAGCCCTTGGTGCAGCATTGTGCCCTGAACGCAGAGAGCCCTTGGTGCAGCATTCTGCCCTGAAGGCAGAGAGCCCTTGGTGCAGCATTCTGCCCTGAACGCAGAGAGCCCTTGGTGCAGCATTGTGCCCTGAACGCAGAGAGCCCTTGGCGCAGCATTGTGCCCTGAACTCAGAGAGCCCTTGGTGCAGCATTGTGCCCTGAACGCAGAGAGCCCTTGGTGCAGCATTGTGCCCCGAACGCAGAGAGCCCTTGGCGCAGCATTGTGCCCTGAACTCAGAGAGCCCTTGGTGCAGCATTATGCCCTGAACACAGAGAGCCCTTGGTGTAGCACTGTGCCTGAACGCAGAGAGCACTTGGTGCAGCATTCAGCCCTGAACGCAGAGAGCCCTTGGTGAACGCAGAGAGCTCTTGGTGCAGCATTCTGCCCTGAACGCAGAGAGCCCTTGATGCAGCATTCTGCCCTAAACGCAGAGAGCCCTTGGTGCAGCATTGTGCCCTGAACGCAGAGATCCCTTGGTGCAGCATTGTGCCCTGAATGCAGAGAGCCCTTGGTGCAGCATTGTGCCCTGAACGCAGAGAGCCCTTGGTGCAGCATTGTGCCCTGAACGCAGAGAGCCCTTGGTGCAGCATTGTGCCCTGAACACAGAGAACCCTTAATGCAGCATTGTGCCCTGAACGCAGAGAGCCCTTGGTGCAGCATTCTGCCCTGAACGCAGAGAGCCCTTGGTGCAGCATTCTGCCCTGAACGCAGAGAGCCCTTGGTGCAGCATTCTGCCCTGAACGCAGAGAGCCCTTGGTGAAGCATTGTGCCCTGAACGCAGAGAACACTTGGTGCAGCATTGTGCCCTGAACGCAGAGAGCCCTTGGTGCAGCATTCTGCCCTGAAGGCAGAGAGCCCTTGGTGAAGCATTGTGCCCTGAACGCAGAGAGCACTTGGTGCAGCATTCAGCCCTGAACGCAGAGAGCCCTTGGTGAACGCAGAGAGCTCTTGGTGCAGTAATCTGCCCTGAACGCAGAGAGCCCTTGATGCAGCATTCTGCCCTGAACGCAGAGAGCCCTTGGTGAAGCATTGTGCCCTGAACGCAGAGAGCCCTTGGTGCAGCATTCTGCCCTGAACGCAGAGAGCCCTTGGTGAAGCATTGTGCCCTGAACGCAGAGAGCACTTGGTGCAGCATTGTGCCCTGAATGCAGAGAGCCCTTGCTGCAGCATTCTGCCCTGAACACAGAGAACCCTTAATGCAGCATTGTGCCCTGAACGCAGAGAGCCCTTGGTGCAGCATTGTGCCCTGAACGCAGAGAGCCCTTGGTGAAGCATTGTGCCCTGAACGCAGAGAGCACTTGGTGCAGCATTGTGCCCTGAACGCAGAGAGCCCTTGGTGCAGCATTCTGCCCTGAACGCAGAGAGCCCTTGGTGAAGCATTGTGCCCTGAACGCAGAGAGCACTTGGTGCAGCATTGTGCCCTGAATGCAGAGAGCCCTTGCTGCAGCATTCTGCCCTGAACACAGAGAACCCTTAATGCAGCATTGTGCCCTGAACGCAGAGAGCCCTTGGTGCAGCAATCTGCCCTGAATGCAGAAAGCCCTTGGTGCAGCATTCTGCCCTGAACACAGAGAACCCTTGATGCAGCATTGTGCCCTAAACGCAGAGAGCCCTTGGTGCAGCATTCTGCCCTGAACGCAGAGAGCCCTTGGTGCAGCATTCTGCCCAAACAGCTACAGTGCATTTCGCCTAGTTTTACATTGGATGAGGGTTTTTAATTGATTTCAAAACCGCATGTCAGTACAAGTTCAGGGGCGATTTGACAGACATCTGCGTTGGTTCATGCACAGGTGTCTATTGAAATCACCTCCGAAGTTGTCAAAAGTAGTGGATAAGCAAAGGCGGCGTTGCACCGATTCAGACAGTGCCATTGCCGGCAATAGACTCTGATTTGGCATGCAATTTGACATGGCATGCAATTTGATATGTCAACTTGCATGTCAAATCGGCCCAATGTGAATGAGGACATCAGCATGCTATAGATTTTGCACAGAATAAAAAAAAAAAAAAAGCCACGATGAGAGTGTGTGTGTCACGCCCATGAGACATTTGGCCATTCAGGTCAATGGGGCCACGCCACAAACGTAAAGCCGCGGCGTAGCTTGCAGCTGCAGCCCCATAATAAACTGCCACTCTGCCCAAAAAAAACAAAAAAAAAAAAAAACACACGAGATGAGGATGAGATGAGAGGAGATATGGCGCAGGCAGGACCCTTATTTTTGGTTCGCACTAGGATCTGATGGCATAGATGTTCACACCTATGCGATCCGATTGCTGCACCATTTCACAGTTCTTACTGTGATCTGCAAAACCAATCTGTGGTGGATGTCATTAACTTTACATTAACACCCCCAGCAATTTGCAAATCTCAGCGTGAACCACTGTGCCATTCTGGTGCGATGCGGGAACCAGCACTGAATCGCATGGCTTATCGCATTGCACCGGTGTGAACCGGGACTTTATCAATGAATAGCATCCTCATATATCTGTATGTGTTTCAATTCTTGAAATGTATCAAAGCAGTATGCAAAGCAATAGAAATTGTATCAGCTGTGGATCTGTTTGCACAATAGTCAAAAAGGATACTTCTCCCAATCAGCAGGCTAGTTTGCCTTAAAGGAGAAGTTCACCTTTTTAGACCAAATTTCACTTTTCATAGCATATAGAAGTGTTTTCTGAAGCCATTTGTGCTCACCTCTTACTTACTGTTTCTGTGAGCTTTTAATTTGTCACTCTCTATTCCCAAAATTTAATTATCCCTCAAAGGTAGTGAAATAAGATATAGACCATACTTATTGCATAAGAAAAAATAAATAAACGCCCACCAGACCATCAAACCAAACATGAGCAAAAAAACATATCAAATGAGAGAAAAACGATAATGATGACAAGTAGATATTAAGCCTCTTTCACACTTGTGCGACTTGTCCTGCGATTTGGGACTGCAAAACCGCATGACAAGTTGTTCTCCATTATTTCCAATGAATACCGTTCATATCTGTGCGACTTGAAGTCGCACTGACTTCAAAGTAGTCCCTGCACTGCTTTGGCCCGATTTTAATGCGTTTTGAGGTCCAAAGACATAGGCATTGCTTCAAGCCCAGTCAAAATCGCGGTAAAATCGTGGCAGCAAAATCGCTGTAAAATCATGCAACTTTTAAGTCGCACAAGTGTGAAAGGGGCCTTACTGTGATGGAAATCTATCTATCCATGAATCTAGATAAATGTATAGAATGCTGGAATAAACACCACCAAATGTAGCTGCAGGAGGAAAATGGAAGAGATTGGTTCCTCTCTATGCTGCCCCCACCACTCCTCCAATCCAGTTCACTTGTGTTCTGCTGTCTCTGGGCCCCTGTGTGCTCCCCTGGTCCCCCCCCCTACTGTGCCCCCCCCCACCCACTGTGCTGCTCCCCAACTGTGCTCCCTCCCCTCTCCTGCCAGCTGTTGCAGGGGATGTGTCACAATAGAGATCCAGGAAGGGGTCGGTAAATATGTAATTTGCCAGATCCTTCCTTTTCTGAATGGACAGAATGATAAAAAATAATACAAATGAAATACTAAAAAATACTACTGACACCAGTGGGTGAACTTCCAGGATCGCAAAGGTCACACTTGCGCCCGGGCCCTGGCATTCCACCAGGGCCAGATTAACGTAGGGGCTATTGGAGCTGCAGCTCCAGGCCCCTACCTTTTATATAGGCCCCGGGTTGGCCATATTCACTGTTACCGCTCTTCTGTCACTTGTAAACACAGAAGTCTGGCTTCTATGCTCGCTTCCCCAGGCAGCTCCCTCAGAACCTCCCCACACAGCACGAAGGCCGGACAAGGAGGGACAGTTGCCGATGCATGGATGTGTTTATGGGCTTCAGAGACAGCATCCCATGTTGAATTAGGCATGCATGGCTGCACCCTTCCTCCTCTGGGTGCATGCCAAGGCACGGCCCTTAAGGCCCTTCAAAATCCTCAGCACCAAGCCCATGATGCTCTTAATCCGGCCCTGCATTCCACCACCGTGAGGGTGGGCCCCAACATGGCAGGAAGGGGGCCCAATGCAGAACTTGTGGAAGGGTCCCGCTGTGGGACTGTAATAAAGGGCCCCGCAACAAGAGTAAAGGGCCCCAGGATCAGTGGGAAGAGCTCCAGGCTTGAAGGGAAGGGCCTCGGCCAGGGATCCGGGGGGCCCTTCATGGTTTCTTGCACCGGGGCCCTGAAGGTTTTAGTTACACCACTGATACATGCCATTTGGGGACCCATGTCCCTCTTACCTTTTTTATTTTTCAGTTTTTTCTTTTGTTCCTCTTCTGTGTGGACCATTTCTTTTGCCTTTTGCAATGGATATTGTGTCGCTCTTTTGTTTCACTTTTGTATTGTAACTTGTGTTTGTTGACTTTTTTTCAATAACAGTTATTGCAAGTAAAAATGTCTCTGTTCCCTCTGCAGTCTCTTTGTAGTCTCTCTATCTCTCTCTGCGGTCTCTCCTCTCTGCTGTCTCTCCTCTCTGCTCCCTTTGGAATCTTACATCTAGAATCTAGAGATAGACTGAACCCCGTGTTCAGTTCGCAGCAGAACTCCCAAATAGGGGAAATGTTCTAACCTGAACGGCGAACCCCACTGAAGTCCATGGGGGGCCAAACAGGAAAAGTCAAAAGTGCCCATTTTGAAGACATATTCAAGTAATTGGCCAAAAAAAGGGGTATTAACCGCTTCCGGAGCACCTGCCGCAGGCACGCCTGCAATTAGGGGGATCCATCAGCGGGGACTCCGCTGCTAGGGCAGGCGGCTCAGATTGCTGCCTGACAACTGCGATAACTACCCGCTGAGAGAGAAGAACGGTCGGCTGTTGTAAACACAGCTGACGGCTCTTCTCTATGAAACGATCACAGAGCGCCTGTGATCCTTCTATATAGGATCACAGCTCTCTGTGATCATTTCAAAAGCCCCGCCCCCATACAGTTAGAAACACTCCCCTAAGCTCACATTTACCCCTCGATCACCCACAGTGTTAACCCCTTCCCTGCCAGTGTCATTATTACAGTAACAGTGCATATTTGTAGCACTGATTACTGTAGTAATGTCACTGGTCCCTCCAAAAGTGTCAAAAATGTCAGTTAGGGGTCCGATCTGTCCGCCGCAATGTCGCAGTTCCGCAAAAGATCGCAGATCACCGCCATTACTAGTAAAAAAAAAAAAAACAATGAAAATGACATAAATCTTTGCCGTAGTTAGTAGATGCGATAATTTTTGCGCAAACCAATCAACATACGCCTTTTGCAATTTTTTTGTAGCAGAATATGTAGCAGAAAACAAATTGGCCTAAAATGTTAAAAAAAAATCGATTTTTAGGTTTTTCCTTTTGGGAATGTTATATAGCAGAAAGTGAAAATTATTATTATTTTTTTTTTTTAGAATTGTCGCTATTTTTTTGTTTATAGTGCAAAGAATAAAAATCGCACAGGTAATCAAGAAAGCTCTATTTGTGGGAAAAAAAGGACATCAATTTTATTTAGGTACAGCGTTGCACGACTGTGCAATTGCCTGTTAAAGTGACACAGTGCTGAATCGCAAAAAATGGCCTGATCATTAAGGGGGCAAATCCTTCCGGTCCAGAAGTGATTAAGGTCTGGGTACTGCCCTGGGGGGACATGTATCAACAAAAAAAAATAAAAAAAATATATTTTTTTTTTTTCAGGAGAAGTGATTTTAATGATGCTTAAAGTGCAACAATAAAAATGAAAAATTCCTTTAACCACTTGCTGCCCACTCACCGTCAAATTACATTGGAGAGGTGCGGCTCTCGCTCTGCACCGACATCATATGACGTCGGCCCATACAAACAGAGCACGCGCACAATGGGGTGAATATGGCTGTTTACCATGTGATCGGCTGTGATCCATTCACAGCCAATCACAGATTGCTCTGCCGCTCTGTAAACAGCGCATGCGCACAAACGGGAGAGCGCTGCGGGGCAATGACGGTGGCGGCGTGTTCCCAGGAACACAACTCATCAATGACAGTGGTAAACAACCCATGACCGTGGCTGTTTACCACATGATTGGCCGTGATCCATTCACAGCCAATAACAAATGTAAACACAGAGCAGTAACTAGCTGTTACCACCTCTTCTCTCCTCACACACCATTTTCAGTGTGAGGAGAAAAGAGCCAGGGATCAGGGAGTTGCCGATCTGTATTTGTCAGTGTACTGCACTGAGCACCACACAAGGGAAACTGTCACATCACCCCATCAGCAGTGTACAGTCCTCATCACCAGTACCCAGCAGTGTTACTGTCAACCCCCCCCCCCCCCCATTGCACCTGTCACCCAATAGTCACCACATCAGTGCCCATCTTTGCCCATAAAGTGCACCTGTCATCTATCAGTGCCCATAAAGTGCACCTGTCACCATCAAAGACTGCCATTAGTGACCGTCACTGGTGCACCTATCACCCATCAGTGATCATCGCCTGTCACCCATCAGTGACCGTCATCAGTCACCCATCAGTGATCGTCACTGGTGTACCTATCACCCATCAGTGATCATTGCCTGTCACCCATCAGTGACCATCATCAGTGACCGTCATCAGTCACCCATCAGTGACTGTCGCCTGTCACCCATCAGTGATCGTCATCAGTCACCCATCAGTCACCTATCAGTGATCATCACCTGTCACCTATTAGTTACCATAAAGTGCACCTGTCACCATCAGAGACTGCCATCAGTGACCATCAGTGGTGCACCTGTCACCCATCAGTGATCCTTGCCTGTCACCTATGAGTGACCATCATCAGTGACCATCATCAGTCACCCATCAGTGACCGTCACCAGTCACCCATCAGTGACCATCACCTGTCACCTATCAGTGCCCATAAAGCCATAAAGTGCACCTGTCACCATAAGAGACTGCTGTCAGTGACCGTCAGTGGTGCACCTGTCACCCATCAATGAACATCGCCTGTCATCTGTCACCCATCAGTGACTGTAACCTATCACCCATCAGTCACCCATCAGTGACTGTCACCTATCAGTCACACATCCGTGACCATCACCTGCCACCCATCAGTGACTGTCACCTGCCACCCATCAGTCACCCATCAGTGACCGTCACCTGCCACCCATCAGTGACTGTCAGCAGTCATCTGTCACCTGTAGCACAGCCTATCACCAAAGAACCCGACGCACAGCCATCATTAGCAGCATGTCCAAAAAAGTTTACAGCAGTGAGGAGGCGTTTTTAGATCCTCTCCAGGACTGATGAGAGCAATGGGGAGTTCTCATCAGTTTCCAATTCTGATTCTGAAGCCAATTCAGAATTTGAACCGATTGATAGCAGTGGATCGGCGAAAAAATCGTAGAAAGAATGGGTTCCTTCTAAAAGGGCAAGGCGCTCTGGAAACCAGGCAGCCACCAACAATAGACCCCAGGATCAAATGCCCAGGCCTAGTACCAGCTCTGCCACCAGCGATAGACCCCAGGATCAAATGCCCAGGCCCAGAACCAGCGTTGCAATATCACCCCCCAAGTACCAGCACAGGAATTTCAAATCCTCCAACTTCCAGCACTGGAGTGTCACATCCCCCAAGAATCAGGGCCAATACATACTTCCTAGATGCTCTTGCCAACCCGATATGGCTGCCTTCCATCTTGGGATCAGCAAGCATTCCCCCGTTCACTGCACAGCCAGATATGCAGGCCAAAACCAAGAATTTCTCTGAAATAGATTTTTTTTTAATTTTTGCCCAACACTTCGCTGCAATTTATTGTGGACCAGACCAATCTTTATGCCCAGCAGTATATTGCAAACAACCCCCAATATTCCTATGCCGTCTGAGTGTAGAGATCTGACTTTGGAGGAGTTCAAATTGTTCATGGGCCTCACTTTAAACATGGGCCTTACAAAAAAACATGGAGGACATACCTACTGGTCCACCAACCCCATCCACCACACGCCCATTTATTCTGCCATAATGTCCAGGTCCAGATATAGGATGATTATGAGCTTCCTTCACTTTAGTGACAACACCCAGTGCCCTCCCCGAAATAATCCAAATTATGACAAATTATGTAAAATTCGCCCACTCATAAATTTTTTATCTTAAAGATTTGCAGAACTTTATGTCCCTGATCAGAATATATGTGTGGATGAGTCCTTGGTACACTTTACAGGCTGGCTAGGAATAAAACAATATATTCCTAGCAAAAGGGCCAAATACGGGGTCAACGTATGTGAAAGAGCCAAGGGATATCTGTATGTGTTCCTCAGATATGAAGGAAGAGATTCCCAGCTCCAGTCCCCTGAGTGCCTGGTCTACATGGGCACAACCGAAAAAATTGTATGGGACCGGACGTCCAGTCCCGGCCCTCCATGGAGAGGAGCTAGGAGACTTCAGCTCCTGCCACGCTCCTCCTAATCCAGCTTCTAAGCCTGCCAGCTCTCGAGGTAACCCCTCTCCTCACCTCCCTCCTGCCTGGGGAACAAATATGGACCTCTTTGTGGAGCGATCCACAGGCCAAGTGGCCCCTTCTCCCCCCTTGATCATAGGGGACACAGCACACTCTGCAGCCAATATGGCACCCGCTCCCTCTCCTGATCTCTTAACTACACAGACGCTTGCACTTTCTCAGGCTGCCCCCACAATCACACAGATGGACCCTCCATCCCCTGCAAGGATAGCCCAAGCTGTGGTGACCCTCCTCACCCCCATGGTCACTGGGGCAGTAAATCAAGCGGTCCTTAAAGGGCTAGAGAACCGGCACAAGAAGATGCAGCACCAAGTACCTAAACTATGCGGATAAGCATGCTATTCTTCAGAAATTCCACTGACAGCGCAATTTATCTGTTGAGGACCACCCACTATTACTTTTTGCTGATTACTCCATTGAAGTCATGCACCAACGTAAGGCCTTCTCGGCGGTCTGCTCATCTCTTCACAACGATCACATCAAATTCACTTTGGCTTATCCGGCTAGTCTGCACGTCCAATTTGCCTCAGGCGAGCGTGCCTCCTTCACCTCTCCATCTGAAGCGGAGCAATACCTTAATATGGCACAACCCTCTGCCATGGAATAGGAGAACACTTATACCTCAACCGATACTCTCTCTCCGCCAAGAACCAACAAAGTCCTCAGAAACCTCCCTACAAAAGGGAGCACTTTGGATTCCGAGATGCTTGTGTCACACACCGCTGATCTTCAGCTTCCGCCAACCTATAAAGCCTAACCCTTTTGCCTCTCTTCCTGATGGGTCAGGCCCCTGTACCTCATATGGCGATCTAAACTGACTTCAGTACCTAAACTGCTGTAAGATACAGGACTCCGGTAATAGTTGTCCCTGGCAGATCTCTGGTTTCCCCCCCCTCCCCTACCTCTACCCCTCCCCCACCTCTACCCCTCCCCCCCATCTCCTTTCCCGCTCCCCTGAACTCCCCCCCCCCCATCTCTGAGCTACCTCACATCTACTGCCTTTGGAGAAGTGCTAACTGGAGGGGTGTTTTAGGTAGTGACTCCATGTAACGCTCCTGCGTTTTTGTAGTAGGCTGGATTTGCAGCTGCAGAATCTCCACTCAGTAGTCATGTAGAGATGTGTTGAATAACCAGATCCAACTCTCCAGACTCATCACTGTGGGCCTGTCAGCTTCAGCATACAGATATACACACTCAATAAGATGTTCCTGGAGTGATAGGATGTATATGATAGTATGAAGATGATGTGCTGAAGGGACAGGTGTGAACAGTGACAGAGATGGCAACCACTTGATAGAAATGTTCAGGAGAGTATTAGATGGTATTAGGTAGAATGCAGATAGGTTAGTAATCGAGTATGGTAACAGGTGGTAAGGACAGCAGATGACAAATACAGGATAGACTAACCCAGTGCAAGGATAGATGGTAGTAGACTCAAGAGCTAGCAATCTATGTAACAGTGCAGATGATAGAATTAGTATGCATAGATAGTAACAGTCCTTAATGTGCAGAGGTAGATAGTGTAAGTAAGGTTATGGAGGATTCCCCTGTGGGGTACTTATCACTAGTAAGGTTAGTAGTAGAAGGGTCCAGTAGTGAGGGAGTGATCCAGTAGCGAGATACAGGGATCAGTAGCGAGGTTCCGGTCTGTTCCAAGTAAAAGAGAATAGCTGGAGGTTCCGGCAGCAAGACAAGCTTGTAAGCATGTGGACACACAGGCAGGTTGAACGAACAACATGAGAGAGAACGCCGGCGGTTGAAATAGCCGCTCTGCGGCGCTCGACGATGACGTCATCCGTCTTAAAGGTGTATGCGTACCACCTAATTAGAAAGGTGGGACGCATATTGAAAGAAAATGGAAAATAAGGGTACCAGAGGCACCAGAATCTTACACTCCATAGGGAAAAAGAGAAGTCCCTGAAATGTTTTTGGAGATTTATTCTCCCACTTAGTGTTGTTTTTTATATCTGGTTGTTTAATCTCTTTACTTTTGTTTTATCTCTAGGATTCTACTAAAGTCTGGGTGTTTCCGGATCCGACGGGGCGATGACTGCGGTGGCACTACCCCTGTTCGGGATGCTTCACTTCCATTTACTACATCAGCCATGGGTCCTTCGGCTACTGGAAATCACCTAAAGGTAATCTCATGGAATGTCAAGGGGCTGCTCTCCCCTCATAAACACATGGAGGTTTTGAGACACCTTAAGCGTCTGCGAGCAGATGTCGCTCTCCTGCAAGAGACACACCTGGCCGCAGACGACCTTTCTCATCTAGGTAAATTATGGGTGGATGAGGGTTATGGTTCGCCAGCTGTGGAATTTAAAGCCAGGGTGACTATTTTACTCCACAAAAACCTCCAATGCACAGTTTGCTTCATTGAAACCAATTCGGTCGATCGCAGACTCACTCTTCATCTAACAGTTGCCTCACGTGACATCCCCCCCTTTTTTGCCCCTAATTCCCGGGGACAGGCTTTCTTTTGGGACTTCACCTCGTGGGTTCTACAAATCCCCAAACACATTCTTCTTATCGAAGGTGACTTGCAGTCATACACGTGTCTGAGGACCGTACCTCAGAACCGTCCAGTCGAACCCACTCAGGTGACTCCCCCACCATGTTGGCCCAATCGACCTCCTTGCTCCATTTAACATATATCTGGCGCGTTTCCCATCCCACCGATCAGGAATATACCTTGTTTTCTTCGCCCCACGCGTGCTTCTCCTGTATTGGCTATCTTTTTGGTTTGCTGGGCATACTCCTGTTAGTATTCCAATCGACAATTGAAGACATGATAATCTCTGACCACTCTCCCTTTAGTGTCTCTGACATTTTAACTCCCCACGGCATGGGCACTTGGCGTTTCCGTTCCTATCTGGCTGACAACGATGACTTCAAGCACACTCTCCGTACGACTTGGGCTGAATTTGCCGAAACCAACGGAGCCCATCTTTCCACCCTAATTTATTCTGGGAGGCAGGGAAAGCTTTCCTAAAAGGGGGAATTATCTCCTATACCGGTCAGTTCAATAAACAAAGTCACTTACAATACCTGCAGGCCAGTGACTCTCTACGCATGGCCCACCAGGCCCCACTTTTAAATCGTACCACAGCCAACACACTAGCGGGGCAAGCAGCTAAACGCACCTTGACCACTGGGACGCCCAGCAAGAGCTTACCAAGCAGTCCTACTCAAACCTTTACTTTTATAGATACGGCTATAAGTCTGGCAAGCTCTTGGCAAAATTATTCTCAGGGCACCTCCCGCTGACCCATATAGGGGCTCTACGCACCCCCAAGGGAGAAATAGTTAATTCGCCGTCTGAGATCAGCACCCTCCTCACTACCTACTATACATCCCTGCCTACCCTGTCCCTGGATCAGTTAGAGACGCTGAATGCCCCCATTTCCCTTGAAGACATTCAATCTACTATTAAATCCCTCTCCACAGGAAAAGCCCCTGGCCCAGATGGCTTTACTGCTGAGTTTATAAATTGACCTGGGACCTAATCCTGACACATTATGTCATGTCTATAGGCTCTTACCTACCCTCGGGTTCTCAAGCCCACATCAAACTCATTGTTTGGTATATCCTCCCTTCCCTTCCTACAATATTTTTAGCAATTTATATATGAAAACAAATGGAATTCGGCTGCACAACACTGCCGTATAACAATATTTATTGAAGACTGTACATGCTACCACCAGGACAAAAACAATAGTTGCAGGTTTACGCGTTTCACACAGACATTGTGCTTCCTCGGAAACAGGTCAACCTGCAACTATTTCGGATGCATTTCTGCATGCACTTTTGAATGCATTTTTGATGCATTCCAGATCCTTTTTATCCAGTTTTTTTTTTACCACTGTTCTGGGATCTGGTGCATTTTTTATGTGTTCCAGTGCATATTGGATGTGCTCTACCCCGTTCCAGTATAGTTTAGTGCAGGAGAAATGTAACATGTTCTACTTTTTTTTTTTTTTTTTCCCTCTGGAACTGGAATGCCCTGCAGTGGTGTGAACTATGCCATTGAAAACCATATAACCTTCCATCAGTGCATTTTTGATTTAGAAAAAAAACACACTGGACTGCATGTGTTGTGAACTGGCCCTACCTACATTAGTTCTCAACTAGTGGAGGTTTTTTCTAAGGTTCCCTTTGTGCCAAGGCATTTAGTTAGCTCACTGTCAGCTGCGTATTCTTCACTTTGTGTCTACAACCATTTTTTTTTAAACGTTTTGGATAGATTATGAAAGGGCTACAACCCCAGTTCATGAATTTTTTTTCCCTCCTCTGGAGAAACAGGAAGTCAGAAGAAATCTCTACAAAGCAAAGGGCATTCCCCTCATACATGGTTGTCACCAGAACAGGTGTCTTTATTGAAAGAATATTCTCACTGTAATCCGGTGACAAGAAAACCTGACAGGAGTTCTATCCCTTTCCACTAGGGCTGCACGATATTGGAAAAAAAGTACATTGCGATATTTTTTTTTAACTATATATATTGCGATATTGAGAGGAAATAATGGAAGTATTGCAGCAGCGCAGCCTTCTTCTGAATGTAATTGCAGATTGCACCATACAGCCAGGGCAGGCCAGGGTTAATGTTATTGTAGGGATTGACAGTGACAGTCAGTGTGGATTAGGCACAGTCGGGACTCAGTGGTGGCAGGAGGTAGAAGAACACAACCTGACATGACATCCGTCCTGTCCCATACTGACTCAACTCTTCACTCTGAACTGTTACAATACAAGCTTGTTTCCAGTTCTTCAGTGTCAGTGTGCTGAGAGCCGCTGATTGGTTACAGGGAGGAGCTGAGCTCCTCACTCTTGGATCATATTACCATCAGCTGGAGAACTAGGCTAGCTGCAGGCAGGCAGACTGAACGTGTGGGACGGATGTCGGGCTATGTTCTGCTACAACCACTGTGAGTCATCCCGAGTCTCGACTACTCCCTGCCTAATGCCTATGCCTTACATCGTATCTTCGGCGATGTGACTATTGCCCACGCCCACAGCACGATAGTCGATATCACATCGACTATCATTCAGCCCTACTTTCCACATCTATCCTAAGCTCTTTAGTTGTAAGTAAGAAAAATATGATTATGTTAACAATAATTACCATACTGTGACACAGATGTTTTTTTTTTTTTTTAAACTGACCTATAAATATGATAGCTAAATAGAACATTTTTATTTTGATGGTAATGTGTTTTTAACAGCTTGCCGACCGCCGCTAGTAGATATACTGCGGCGGTCAGCCCCTCACAGGCAAAGTAACGTATATATACGTCACTAGCCTGTGAGTCTCTGGGGAGCGAGCGCGCGCCGCCGGCGGTGCGCTCCCGCCCCCACGCGGTCACGGAACCCCCCGTGCGTGTGACCGGTGGACCCGATGTCCGCCGGTCACTCTGCGATCGTCGGGGGAGAGGGAGAAAGGCAGACAGCTTGTGTAAACAAGCTGCCTGTCATTCTCCCCTGTGTAGAAACACTGATCATACGGTTCTACTATGTAGGACCGTTGATCAGTGTTCCTACAGCTCGAGCCACAGCCAATCACAGTTAGAATCACGCCCCTAGGGACACACACAGCCCCTCCCTCTCAAATAAAGTTAACCCCTTCACTGCCAGTGTAATTTTACAGTAACAGTGCATATGTATAGCACTGATTACTGTAGTAATGTCACTGGTAACCCCAAAAGTGTCAAAAATGTCAGTCAAGGGTCCGATCTGTCCACCGCAATGTCGCAGTACCGCAAAAAAAATCGCAGATCGCCGTCATTACGCGTTAAAATAAAAAACAACAAAAATGACAAAAATCTTACCTTTGTTAGTAAAAGCGATAACTTTTGCGCAAACCAATCAAATTACGTTTTTTGCAATTTTTTTTACCAAACATATGTAGTATAAAACAAATTGGCCGAAAATGTTAAAAAATTTTATTTTTTACTTTTTTTTGGGGGGAAATTTCATATAAAAAAATGTGAAAAATATTGTTATTTTTGCAAAATTGACGCATTTTTTTGTTTATAGCGCGTGATCAAAAAATCGCACAGGTGATCAAATACCACCAAAAGAAAGCTCTGTTTGTGGGAAAAAAAGGACGTCAAATTTGTTTAGGTACAGCGTCGCACGACCGCGCAATTGTCCGTTAAAGTCACGCAGTGCCGAATCGCAAAATACCCCCTGGTCTTTTAGCAGCCAAATCCTCCGGGGCTTAAGTGGTAAAGCAGTTGTGACATCAATTTCCTTGACTTGCATGTACATCATAGATCTTCTGTCACTTGAAATAATAACCTGGTCCGACCGCATCTGGAGTATTCTGTCCAGTTCTGGTCGCCAGTCCTCATGAGAGATGTGTTGGAGCTGGAGAGAGTCCAGAGAAGGGCAACTAAACTAATTAGGGGATTGGAGGACCTTAATTATGCGTCTACAATCGCTTAATTTATTCTCCCTAGAAGAGAAGAAGCCTGAGAGGGGACATGATAGCAATTTATAAATACCTCAATGGTGATCTCAGCTTAGAAAAAAGCTATTCAGTCTCAAGGATTGCACGTGGACTCGAGGGCATACAATGCGATTAGAGGAGAAGCGTTTTAACCTCAGGCAACGCAGGGGGTTCTTTACTGTTAGGGCTACAAGATTGTGGAATTCTCTACCACAAGAGGTAGTTTCTGGGGGAGGTATGGCTACTTACAAAAGACTCTTGGACGTACATCTCAAGGATCAGAACATTAAGGGGTATAAGAGATGATTACAACCACGCGCGCCTATACGGGTTGAACTGGATGGACTATTGTCTTTATTCAACCTCAACCACTATGTAACTATGTAATTGCCAAAAAAGATCCCTTTCTCCCTGGCTCCTACACACCCATCTCTCTAATCAATGTTGATGCTAAATGTTAGGAAACGCTAATTGGCTAATGCGCATAGGCGTAGGCGCCAAAACAGGCCTATTCAAAGGCAGCTGGTGCAGGTGCACTTTGCTGCTTTGTCTTCAGCTCTTCCTGTGTTCCTGAACCTGCATCCTGTTGATTGCTGTCTGATTCCTGTTGACCTTTGGCTCGTTCCTGACCTCGCTTGTTTGCTGCCCGTCCTGACCTAGGCTCGTTTGATTACCCTTCTGGATCCTCCTTGTCTGCTCATCCATCTTCGGACCTTGATCGGTTACCCTCTGGTGGGGCGACCCTGGGGATCGCGACCTGGTATCCACCTGCAGCCAAATCCATCCTCACCATCAGAGGCTCTGGTGAAGACCGGTGGGTACTTAGACTCCGCACCTCAGGCTAGCCTGTGCCACTCACCACAGGGGTTTCCATACAAGCTCCGCCCACTGGTGACGGTAAGCCTTCTCTGCACGACAGGCTTCCACCAGCCTCATAACACTAAAATTCTCTCCAAAATTATTGAATCCCGTCTTCCACTTCTCCTCCCGTCACTCCTCCATCAAGCACAATCTGTTTTTTTTCCCAGGGCGCTTGGCTACCCTCAACATCCGTAAGTTCCTCCTAGCCCTTGAATTTTCCAGGACGCATCCTGAACATGACACAGCAATCATCTCGTTGGATGCTGAAAGGCCTTTGACAACATCAGTTTCTCATGGCTGTTCATGGTCATGAGAGTGTTCGGCATGTCTGGCCCCATATTGTAAATCATTCAAAAGATGTACGCGGCCCCAACTGCTCGTCTTGTCACTTCTAACTATGTATCCCCAGACATTCCACTCACTAAAGGTACTAGGCAAGGATGCCCCCTTTCCCCTCTCCTCTTCAACATAGCTATAGAACCACTCTCCAGAATCCTAAATTCATCCTCAGGGGTCAGTGGTGTCACAGTGGGCAACCAAGTTTTTCCATTCGGCTCTATTTGCTGACAACATTATTTTGTTCTTTACTAACCCCTCTTCAGATATCCTGCTCCTCCGAGATCTGTTTGCGACCTTTTGGGCTTGCTCGGGACTCCGCATCAATTTTGATAAGAGCAAAATTTTGGCTCTCAACCCACAGCTGATTGATTCATCCCCATTTATTGTGGCGAAGCATCATATTACCTAATTGGGCATATGTATAGGCAAGGAATCCGCCTCTTTATACAGTCTGAACTACCCCCCAGTGATAGCCAAGATTGTACAGGAGCTGGAAGCATGGGCTGACCTGGACCTTTCACTATTTGTGAGATGTCATCTCTTTAAAATGGTCTAATTTGCCAGACTACTCTACCCTTTACAGACCCTCCCTCTACTACTAAAACCCCTCACGTCCAAAAAATTCCTACTGCTTTGCTCGCGTTTATTTGGTGTGGTAAAAAACATTGAATTGCGCTTCAAAAACTCAGTCTCCCGAAGAGTAAAGGTGGGGCAGGTCTTCCCAATATCAGATTTTTTAATCTTTCCTGTCTATTGAGACAAGGTTTGGATTGGCTAACCAAATAATCTCGCTACTCTAACTACAGGCTGGAGGATGCTATGGTTTCCCCACTCAATCTCCAGGCAATCCTTTATTCTAGGCTGTACTTTCTACCCCAGCCCCTAAGATTCAACCTCTTAATCAGAGACACGGCCATTGCCTGGAGAGAGGTGCGGAAAGTATTGGGCCTGGCTTATGCCATCTCATGTCACCTCCCCATACTTGGCAACCCAATGTCCCCTTCTCTATGAATCATAAAGCCTTCAATCTTTGGTATACTTCCGGCTTAACAACTGTCTCCAAGGTTTTTAACCCAGATCCAGGAGTATTACAATCGTTTCCTGATCTGATCAAACAATATTCCCTCTCCATATCAGAGATACACTCCAATCTCATCATCCACCAGTTCTCCAACTACCGCATTACCCCCTTCAATCCCTGGATTTCTATCCTTGACAATCAGGACGCTCTAGAATGGATCCTTGCAGGCTATCAAAAAGTTTGCTCTCTGGTGATCAGTAAGACATGTCGAGCAACCCAATTCAAAATTGCCCATAGAGCATATTACTCTTTTTGCCACAGCAAAACAGACCCCTCTCTCACCACGTGTCCCTGGTGCACTGCCCCCCGACCATCTCTTCTCCACAGACTATGGGACTTTCAAGCAATCTCCAATTTCTGGGGTCAGGTTCTCAAATACATTTTTAAAATCCAGCGAATATCTCTTCCTAAAGCTCTTCTACTATGCCTCTTCAGCTGGGAAAACTTGCCAGCCTCGTCATCAGTATCCACCCTCGGCTCTCCCTCAATGGATCCATATCTGCTTATTGACAGCTTGGAGAGTAATAATGCAAGCCTGGATCCACCTTTCCCCACCCCAAATCACTTTGGTGAATCAAACTCACCAAAACTTATTTCACTCGGAGAAATTGGATACTATCACCCAACAATCCAAGCCCCTAAAGCGCTTCATTGCCTGGTGGCGCCATTTCATGGAGCACTCCTCTCCAGAAAAAAGCTCTCTTGACATGACTCCCTTCCGCTACATGGACTGGTATCTGCATGCAGACCTCTCCAATACATTGAGCAAATTAAAGCCCGTACACACATAGCGATCGTCGGCCGTCTTTTGTCCAGGGCTGTCATGTCTGTTGAAAAGTGCAAAAGACTGCACACGAATTTTGTCGGCCAACAACAGCCGACTGCAGAAGTGATGTCATGTGATGGTTAATTTTCCGTGTGTTTTTTCTTTTCTGAGCATGCCCAGTCTTGCAAATCTGCTGATTGTCAGCCGAATTCTGTACTGACTGGCGAACAATCGGCCGTTCTGGTGACGGCCAACAAATATTTTAAAGTCTGCACAACAGATTCTGTTCGGCCGAAAATGCGCTGTCGGCTGTTGGAAGCATCATACTAACAAGCCTACAATCGGCCGATCGGTCGGCGGCTGAATATTTGCGGCTGACAATCGGTACGTGTGTACGGGGCTTTAGGATCCAAAACACATCAACCTCATAATTCCACAGTACCCCCTGGTCATTCCAATTGTTTTTTTCCCTCCTTGTGAAAATTTATATCGGCTTCCGCTCCTTAGGCTGTTTAGATACACACGTTAGACCAGATACTATATTGTTTGTTGCTACTTGAATGACCACAGGCTCTGAGACATGGTGCTTCATTATGATGTTTATGTCTCATAGCTCTACTCTGTACAGACTAATTCCTTTTTGATGTGAAAAAATATACCAGAGTATATTTCCCGCGCCAAGGATTTTAGTGTTTAACAATAAATGTAGCAAGTAATATGATAGTAAAGTAAATAGTGCAGCAGCAGCTATAAAGTTTAGAGTAAATGATGATGTTAGCCTTAACAGTAAGGCTAAATGTACACGGGACGTTTGCAAAACTCCTTTGAACGCTGGAATTTAACAGCTGTGTAAACGACGTTTAAAACGTCCGTTGTGTCGCGTTTGCATGCCGCGTTTAGCGGGCGTATGCGCTCAGATCCATTTTTAGATGTCAAAAAAATAATTCCCCTTTTAAACAGTAAAAACGCAAGCGCTAAACGTGGGTGACCGCGTTCGGTCGCGTTTGGCGTTTGAAACGCCAGTACACACATGCTCTGAACATCCTGAACGCAAATAATTGCTTTCCAAAAAACGACACTGAACTCAACTGCCTCTAAATGACTGTAAATGACTCCGTGTACATGGACAGATAAGCAGTGCTGTATCTTGGCCTAGGCCAACAAGGCCTAGGCCTAGGGCGGCACTTTGCAAGGGGGCAGCAAAAAAGCTGCACACCGCAATAAAAAAAAAACAGCCTCCTCCCAGCTCCCAGACGAAAAGGGTCCCCGTCGGCTTGCACAACACTTTTAGTTTAGTGCCAGTATTATGGGGCGAATTGGGCCAGAGGGCAGGGTCAAGGAGGCAAATCAGTCTGGCACCCCCATAAAGCAGTCACACTGCTACCTTCCGGTATGATAGGCTGCACTAATGGGCACTGATAGACTACACTGGTGGCCACTGATGGGGCTGTACTGATGGCCACTGATGATGCTGCACTGATGGGCAGTAATGAGGTGGCACTGATGAGGCTGAACTTATGGGAACTGATAAGGCTATGCTGATGGGCACAGATAGACTGTGGTTGTGGTCTGTGGTGGGTGGGTTGTGGTACAGATGAGGGGTGGGTCATATTCAAATTAGGGGGTGAACAAACTTAGTCAGGCCTAGGGCAGCACAAAACCTAAATACACCACTGCAGATAAGATAACAGAGGAGGGTTCAGGGGCTACTGAAAAAAATGCCCAACTGCTCCTAAACGTTCGTTTAACAGCAGCAGTGTACATGAGGCCCAAGGCTAGCTACAGCGCTTGCTGAATGTACCCCTAATAGTGTAAAACAAATAGTGGTTCAAGTATCTAACAAATATTTAAAAATAATCAAGTATAAGGTGCAGTAAGTGTCCTAATTGCATCAATAATTAATCAAAGGTAAAAAACGCAGTATAAAATAATCAATAAATATTGGTATAAATTGCATGTGATAAATAAAATAAATCGAGTCCAGATAAGTGACTGTTGTGCCCAAACAGTTCAAATAATAAGAGTCCTTGTGCAAATGTGCTTATCCAGTAAATTGAAAGTGCAGGTGCTCAAAAGTGGGTATCCATTATCTCTTGTGACATTGATTTTTTCCGTGGTGTGGGTAAATTAAATGACTTACCAGATCCAATGGGTCCTATATGCCTTATGGCATTAGGACCACTCACGCTTAGTTGGCCCCCTGGGCCGGGATGGGTTCCCCTTTAAGTTTCCAATGGACTGGTATAGGGTTCCTACTTACGCCGGAGCAAGGACCAGATATATGTGTAAGAAGAAAAGGCTCCAGATGGTGTAGTAAAATTAACGTTTTTATTACCCACAAAGTGGGTTAAAAGTAAATAGTAGTAAAATAAATGGTAAAAGACGGCTGTCAGCAGTCAGCTAGCAAGCTGCACGTCCTCTTTGTAGAGTGGCGAGCAGAGCTTCCGGTTTGCGTTCCACCTGGCATGATGTTGTTACGTTATGCGTTCCAATCTAACGCGTTTCGACACAGGAAGTGACGAAACGCATACATCTTTTGAATTAATTGCAATATGGGGCCAGACACTGACGCTGAAAAAGATGTCGCATATGCAGCGAAAAAGGATTTCGAAGAGATACCAGCTACCATTGTCCCCAGTGTCCCTCCCAACCCGGTCTATGTATTGGAGAATGTTTCCGACTTTATCACAAATCCTTAGCATATTAACCCATATTTTTAACCATTTCCCCATTTTCATCATCTGTGCTGACCATTTTCCATGCTTCCTCAAATAACCATTCCACTGCCTGGCCTATTTTTCGATTATGCCTCTGCCTACCATTTGGACTGCTTCCACGTGAACTGACCCTGGTCTGTTTTATCCACTACGCTTCTGCCTACCGCTTGGACTGCTTCCACGTGAACTGACCCTGACCTGTTTTATCGACTACGCTTCTGCCTACTGCTTGGACTGCTTCCACGTGAACTGACTGTGGCCGGTTTTATTGACTATGCTTCTGCCTACTGCTTGGACTGATCTGTTGCCCTGCTACTATAGTACACAGGGGTCTCACATATGTGAGGGGCTCCAGAATTGTTTTTCCGGATGGAGAAAAATAATTTTTTGGGTTTCTCCGGGTTTAGTAATTTCCAGATTGGGGTCTAGAGTCTGGAGGCTTCAAAGAGATTTGGGTGGGAGAAGCCTCTACCCCGTCCCCAGGTATTACCTGACCGAGGCCCTCAGCCTGCTGCTGACTTACTGCCATCATGCCTCTGCCTGCCACATAAACTGACCACACCTCTGCCTGCTAACTATACTATGAGAATAATTAGCTGTAGCAAGAGGCAGTTGATGTTAATGAAGGGCTGGAGAGTGGTACAATACTGAGTGTCTGCAGGTAACAGTGTACCAGGACCAAAATTTTTGGCAGTGCTGACCATGTCTCTGCCTGGACAATTCCTTTGGACAAATGCTTTGGCTGTGCTGACAATATCCCTGTACTGACTATAGACAATATTTCTTCCTGCTGCCTAGATAATTACTATTGTTGTCGCTGCATGTCACTGTCTGCTCTCTTGGCCAATGCTCTACTCTGTGGACAACTGCACTACTAAAACCACAGGTAATACTTTTTTTTTTACCCTTTACTTAATATTCTTAATTTTTTTGGAGTGTAATTCTTGGTATGTACATGCTCTGTGTTAGAAATTTGAAGGGCCTTCAAAAATGATAGGTTGTCGGGAAATTAGATGTGTAATTTATGCTCCTAGAACGCCTGAAGGTGCTACTCGAATGTTGGGCCTCTGTATGTTGCCAGGCTGTGTAAAAGTCTCACAAATGTGGTATTGCCATACTCAGGAGGAGTAGTAGAATGTATTTTGGGGTGCAATTTTTGCTTTGTACATGTTATGTGAAGCTCCAGTACATCCACTCTTACATTAATGGCCACAGAAACCTACTCTCTCACACTGGTGGTCTGTGCAGAGCCACAGCAACCCCCTCTCTCACATTGGTGGCCAGTGCATAGCCCCAGTAACCTCCTCTCTTACATTTGTGGTCAGTGCGGAGCTTCAATAACCGCCTCTCTTACGTTGATGGCCAATGCGGAGCTCCAGTAACCCCCTCTCTTACATTGGTGGTCAGTGCGGAGCCCCAGTAACCTTCTCTCTTTGATGGTCAGTGTAAGTAAGTGTAGAGCCCTAGTGACCTCCTCTCTTACTTTGGTGGTCAGTGTGGAGCTCCAGTAACCCCCTCTTTTACATTGGTGGTCAGTGCAGGGCTCCAGTAACCTCTTCTCTTACGTTGGTGGTCAGTGCGGAGCTCCACTAACCTTTTTTCTTACATTGGTGGTCAGTGAAGAGCCCCAGTAATCTCCTCTCCTGTATTGGTGGTCAGTGCAGCCCCCAGTAACCTCCTCTCTTACATTGGTGATCAGTGCAGAGCCCCAGTAACCTCCTTTTTTACATTGGTGGCCAGTGCAGAGCCCCAGTATCTTCCCCTTTTCCAGCGTGGACCTCCAGTAACCTCTTCTCTTACGTTAGTGACCAGTGCGGAGCTCCAGTAACCTCCTCTCTTACATTGGTGGTCAGTGCGGAGCTCCACTAACCTTTTTTCTTACATTGGTGGTCAGTGAGGAGCTCTAGTAACCTCCTCTCTTACATTGGCGGTCAGTGCAGAGCCCCAGTAACCTCCTCTCCTGTATTGGTGGTCAGTGCAGCCCCCAGTAACCTCCTCTCTTACATTGGTGATCAGTGCAGAGCCCCAATAACCTCCTTTTTTACATTGGTGGCCAGTGTGGAGCCCCAGTATCTTCCTCTTTTCCAGCGTGGAGCTTCAATAACCTCCTCTCTTACGTTGGTGACCAGTGCGGAGCTCTAGTAACCTCCTCTCTTATGTTGGTTGTCAGTGTGGAGCTTTAGTAACCCCCTCTTTTACATTGGTGGTCAGTGCAGAGCTCTAGTAACCCCCTCTCTTACATTGGCAGCCAGTGTGGAGCTCCAGTAACCTCCTCTCTTACTTTGGTGGTTGGTGTGTAGCTCCAGTAACCCCCTATCTTATGTTGGTGGCCAGTGCGGAGCACCAGTTACCCCCTCTCTTACGTTGGTGGTCAGTCAGGAGCTCCAGTAACCCCCGATCTTACGTTGGTGGTCAGTGCAGAGCTTCAGTAACCTCTTATCCTCTGTTGATGGTCAGTGCAGAGCTCCAGTAACCTCCTCTCTTTCATTGGTGGCCAGTGTGGAGCTCCAGTAACCTCCTATCTTACGTTGGTGGTCAGAGCCGAGCTCTAGTTACCTCATATCCTCTGTTGGTGGTCAGTGCAGAGCTCCAGTAACCTCCTCTCTTTCATTGGTGGCCAGTGTGAAGCTCCAGTAGCCTCCTTTCTTACATTGGTGGTCAGTGCAGATTCCCACTAACCAGCTCTCTTATAGTGGTCGGCAGTGGGGAGCAGTAACATCCCCACTTATTATGTTGTTCAGTGAAGAGCCCCAATAACCTCCTCTTACATTGGTGGTCAGTAAGCCCCCATTATAGCACAATCTTAATGGATGTTCTTCTTCAAGTCTTTGACTCAGAAGACACCATAGCATCAGATCTTTATATAACCCATGATGGCTCGACCAGCAATGTCTTTCCCTTTGCCTTTGGCCACGTTTACACAATGAGTCCTACAAAATGTTTGAAAATCCATCACATTCGTCCATTTATAAATATAGTTTTATTTGAGAACTAGACATTAAGGCCGTTAAATTAACGGGCGCTAGAACATATGTGGTCAAACATTTGTAAAAACAGACTTGTTCCAGTTAAGCAAGAGCCTCTGTCAGCTCTGCATCCCTGTTGTCCTAGCTGACTGAGCGGCTCTCGCTTATCTCGTTCTTTTTTTCTAACAACGCGAGAGCCGCATGACGTAGCCAGCTCTACGCATAGCGTCCCTGTTGCCCTAGCAACATTAGGGACATGCACAGAGCTGACCAAGTGTGACATTGCTCGCCCGCCGCCACTTGTAACGGCCACTGCCACTTAACAGTAAGTCCACGCGAGCGCGCATCCGCCGCGTGCCCGCGCACACCCGCCGCTTCAACAGTTTCGCCCGGCCACCCGAAGTCTCTGCGCTCCAAGTCCCAACGGCTGTCCGTGGGGCACATGCGCAGTAGCACAATACCACGGACACAGGGACTGGACGCAGAGACACTTGTACTTTATATGTATAGATAATGATAATAATTCCCCTCCCCACGTGATGTCATTGTGTGTGATGGCAGGCTCCTGTGCGGAGACATGAGACAAAGAGCAGACACATACAATGACGGGCAGGGCACAGCCATGCTGCCAGGGGCTCCTCACACCTCCAGGCTCCTGGCACCATCATATCTCTCCCCCCTGGGGCCCCTTCTATTACCGTTACCAGGCTTCCCCCACAGCTTTGCGTACTTCCTGTTTCCTTCCCTTCTTCTCTTGTTCCTCAAGCCGAGACCAATCCCAGAGTGACGACCCAGGAAGTAAGCTGAGACTTCTGCGCATGCTCACCAGCCCTTTTCCGAGTCTCACACAGCCTTGAAGCTGAGGCGGCCATGTTTTGGTCAGGCGCTTTTTTGATTGGCCAGCTTTCCGTAGCGTCAGGCCGTGATTGGTGCGTAAGTGTTGTCAGTGGCATTTTAATTGTTTTGTAGAGGGGAGTACGCCGCGTTTTGGTTGGCTGCCGGCTGCTTGCTGGAGGAGGTTGTGCTGAAGAAGAGTGCCCGGCCGCCCGAAGTCTCTGTGCTCCAAGTCCCAACGGCTGTCCGTGGGGCACATGCGCAGTAGCGCAATCCCACAGACACAGGGACTGGACGCAGAGACACTTGTACTTTATTATAGTAGATGATGGTGAAGGATGATAATAGAGGATGATGGTGAAGGATGATGGGGATGGAGGATGATAAGGTGACAATAAAATCACATTTGCACATGCCAAGTCCAATCTATGGGGGATGGGGCGCATATTTATTCCCATACATCCACCTCAGCCCCCCCCCACCATACCCTGCTATGGGGAGGGAGGTCATTGCCATTATAGGTGGAGGTATCTCCCCTCACCCAATGTTTATATGGTATCTGCACACCCGGTGGAGATGTATACTGATAATATTATCAGGGGTGACGGTATATGTTGGAGATACAATGAGGAAGTGATAAACGTCAGTAATATAATGATAATTGTGGCGGTATATAATGATACAATGTGGCAGTATATGTCAGTGATATCATGTATAGTGTGGAGGGAACATGGTATATGTCGGTGATATCATGTATGGTGCGGGGGAGTGGCGGTATATGTCGGCGATATTCCCGGGAAGTGCTGTGTCCGGCATGCCCGGTAGGGGGCGGTGCAGAGCCTGGCTCCTCCTCCGGGATGTAGACAGATGTCGGGTGTGCAGGCCGGTGTCCAGCCGAAAACTCCAACCTGCCAAAATCTCCAACCACGTTATTTCCGGTGAGTGTACCCTGGGAATAATTGGAGATTTCGAGCACTTGGTGTTTTCACACAACACCGGCAGCCTATGCACCCGAGTATATGGTATAATTAGTGCAGATTCTTACACCGCCCGCTAGTTACCAAAAACATGGCCGCCTCCAAGGCAGCAACAACTACCGAGCGGAGTAAGAATCTTGCACTAATTATACCATATACTCGGGTGTATAGGCTGCGGGTGTTGTGTGAAAACACCAAGTGCTCGAAATCTCAAATTATTCGGCAGGTTGGAGTTTTCGGCAGTACACCGGGCGGCAGGTAGCGGGAGAAGGGGGAGGGACAGCGGGCTCATCGGATATAAAAGCTATCAGCAGACTACACCCAATCTCTCTCTCTCTGGGTGATGCTTCTCTGCATGATCCCTCTTAACTCTGTCTCTCTGCTCTTTTAGATGATCCCTACTCTCTCTCTGGGTGATCCCTCTCTGCTCTCTTAGGGTGATCCCCATTCTCTCTGTGGCTGATCCTCGGTGTGGTCTCCCTGTAGCGCCCCCTCAGTGTAGTGCCGGTATTGCTCCTCCGGTCACTCACCGTCGCTCTCGGCCCTCACCAGCAGAGACATGCCCTTCAGGCGGTCCAGATATCCGGAGGAGACGTTCAGGGTGTAGACCTTCACCCACGGTAGGATGTCCATCATCCTGAGCGCCCCATGCAGGCCCGATCCCCGGGCTCTCCTGAAGGCCGCGGGCCGGCCGCAGTCTCCGCACTACCGCGGCCTGGACGGCACCACCAGAGAAGCAGCCCCGGCCTTGCCTGAGAATCCTGGCCGCCGCTCATTGCTCGGTGTCCCCTACCTCTCTAGCCGGGCCTGGCCCAGAATGTCACAGCACCGCCATCTTCCCCGCGGCCCTCCTCCCACTGCCTGCGCACGGCCCGCCTTCCCCGGGCCCCAGACACCCCCCTGCAATTCCAATCCCTGCCCCTTACCACTTTACTCATCGAATCCTCTTCATCTTCTTCCACTGTCTTCACCTCAGAGACTCCTCTATAACGAACGCAGCAGAGTCCCCAGGACTCCCCCCCCATACCGAACACAGCCCCCTTCACCTCAGAAATTCCTCCATAACGAACGCAGCAGAGAAACCCCGCCCCCCCAACGGCTGTCCGTGGGGCACATGCGCAGTACCGCAATCCCACGGACACAGGGACACTGGACGCAGAGACACTTGAATTTTATTATTTGAGAATAAACACAATACACAACTGTACTGAATAGGATTTGCACTAAGTACCGTCTGCACTATTTATCTTCTCATTACATCCATGTAAGACTAACCTTGGGCCATAGTTATTAAAGTGCCCTGTCACTAGAGACATTTTAAAATGCTTCTACAGATACTAAGAATTTCCAACTCCCTTTTTCTGAAATACAAGCTCTAGCAGGTCTTGCGACCCTCATTACCGCAGTGGCAGTCTAGAAATTGTAATTTCAGGTTTACTGTCTCTGATACAGGTTATAATATAGAAAATGTATAGCTATTATTTATTCCATAGATTGGATGGTTGTTGTTTTGTATATAAAACTGTTATAATATTTATGTCACTACAAATAAAGTTCCTTTTGAAATAAAAGATAGAGTCATCATTTATGTATGTGTCAATTCTTGCTACGTAAACGGAATGTCACAGGTGAACCTGGTAATAAATATTTTATTTGTAAAATGAGGATTTATACAAATATTAAATCATTAAAAGAAAATATATGGAACTATTTATTTTATATCTTTATTCAAATATTTTATTATTAATTATATTTTTCATTGTTATTTAATATTTAAACATTATTTCTCGATTTAAGGTATTTATTTTTTTTAATTTGTTAGTTTTAGATAAAAATAAACCAAAATTATATGGAACATCAATTTATTTTATTTCATTGTTTTGTGTATTTATTTAAATATATATTATTTAATCATGCTTTTTTTAAGTTAAGTTATTTATTTTAATTGTTTGTTAGTTTTAAAATAAAAATAATCCTAAATTTATATGAAACATCAAATGTATTTAAATATTTAATACTTTTGAATAATTAAATATTATTTCTTGTTTTAAATTGGTTATTGCATTTATTTGTTAGTTTTAAAATAACAACAAAGCAAAATAATATGAAACATCAATTTATTTGATTTTTTATTTATTTAATATTATTTTTTATTTTATTTAATATTTAATTATTTCTTGATTTAGTCCATTTATTTTATTTATTTGTCTTAGAAAAAAAATGAACCAAAAACAGGTATAGTGTTCCATTAACATGGTCTGACCCTCAGGCAGTTAAACTCAATGGCACGAGTTAGTCGAAAGCAGACGGCTCACTTAGCGTAATAATCCTCTGTGCGTCAGAGCCAGTCAAGCGTCCCGCGATCAGTATATTTGTTACCCTGCTATAATTCTTGTACATACTGTGGGCCTGATTCATAGTACGGCGAATTGGCGTTTCGGCGTGATTTTGCGAAGCGGCGATTATTTAAGTCTGAAATTGGCATTCAAAGAACGGCGGGCGGAAAATAGCGCCTAGTGTGAGATTCATTAAGATGCAATATGGTCAGAGCGCGACTTAAAACCACGCCAGCTAAAAGCTCGACTAAAGTTTAGCCAAATTTTCCCCTGTACCCCCAAAAATCCCAAATCACTGTGGAAGGTGTGGAAGTCAATTTGGAGATGACTTGCGTTTAAAAAATCTCAAAAACTGACTTAGAAAGAGAGATATCTGCGAAAGTGTGGAAAGGTTAAACAGCTTCTCCAGCCGCGAGCTGCGAACTCGCGAATGTGCGCATGCGCAACGTCAAATTGGCTCAAAAAATTTCGCCAGCGCGATTTTGGGTCAATTTTTTTTTGAATACCGCTTGCAAATCCGCTGTCTCGCCCATAGAAAATGGCAAAAACCGGCGGAATTGGAAAAACATGCACACTTCCAACAAGGGATCCTTTAGTAAACACCATCACATTCCATACACCTTTCCTGCTAACTCCGAAATCATAACAGTCAAATCTACAGTGTTTATATAGAACCTCCACATTCTCTGAAAAAACCCACAAAATATTACATTGGGGAATTGGTCGTCAGATAGAAAAAAAATAGATGTAAAACATATTTCAAAGAAAGATTATTAGCATTTCACACATATCAAGGAAATGTCACAATTTTGACAATATTTTATGTGTTTCCAAAGAATGTTTTTAGAAATATATTGCAAATACTACCTTTTCTTCCATATGGGTATGGCCAAGTGTTACCATTTTACTACACATTTAACTGAAGGTATATATATATATATCCCTTATACTTGGCTAATTAGCAAAGTATGCCCAACAAACAAATAGTGCTTTAGCTCACAATATTGCTACATATTGACTTTATGGGGCATCTTTTGTATTTTGTTCATGTCTTTGGATTAAAAGTTTGCTGATACACATGCCTTTTTCAAACATGAACAAAATTAATGATGTCAACATTTGGAGGATTGGAGATATCCAAGTGTTGCCCATACAGAGGGCACCTTCCGGATTCGAACTTACAAACCTACAGCAGGAAGGCAGACTCCCTAATCATTGTGCTATTTCTCAGTGAGCGTTGGGTGTTTTCCTCATGCCGTCAAAATGCTCACATGGGAACAGGGGCCATTGAACTGAATAGGATTGGATTTTTTGCCTGTTTTGGGAGCTGATCCTTGAGCTGGACAAATCCCCCTCAAACGCCCCCAAACGGGCTACGTTCACATGTACGTGTTTGTGGTCTGTTTTTGGGGCTTTTGTAGGTGATTTCATATAACAATGCCTGCCCAAAAAATGCATGTCAAAACGCCTGTGAAAACGCCAGCCAAAATGCACATAAGAACGCCTGATATAATTGCCACGCCAAATTTAGGGATGTTCATGAGTGATGAGTCAGATTGTTGGCTTACATATCTGGTCAATCGTCACAATCTCACTTCTCAAATCCCAAAAGGTGTGTTTCAATTGTTTCCCTAAATATATATTTCTCTCTCTCTCACGTAATTGTATATATATGTATGTATTCCTGTATCTAAACATTCTAAATAATGACTAGCAAACTTCAAGAGAGAATTTTTTCAATTCACATATACTATACACACCTACATACATTTCTATTCCTCATTTCTATTTCCCTTGTTTTGGCAACTGAGCATGCTCCAAAACACACAGGATACACACAGTTAATTTTTGGACTGGGCGTTACCATTCTGGGTGTGTTTGCTTGGATTATATATAGCTCACTCAGACATCAGGAAAGATTTGACCTACGAAGAGGTCCAATATATTTGTGTGTCACATGTTTTATGGGTAACATTTTTGGCCCTTTGTTATTTATGGAGGTGAGATTTGGCTGTGTTGTGTGTTGACTCTCTGTAAGTATTTATTGCTGTTAACATAATTCTGTCAATCTGCACATGCATCTGTTGATTATGGGCTCTTTGTCGATGTATATGGTCTAAATGTTGTACAAAGGTTTTTTTGGTTTGAAAAATACAAATGTAATAAACAGCATGTTTCCAATTTTTTTTTTAAAATGTCTTCATGTGTCTAAATAAAGTTTTCTGGTGTCCACAAATGTATGTATTTGTATTTCTTTTTCTAAGTTAAATCTGCTTAATGGTTGTGTATGTTCACTATTCGCGAATTCGCGAATATACAAAACCGCGTTCTCACATTTATACATGAAACCGGAAACGAAACTTTTGGTGCGTGCACACGTTTCCGGAAATTGTCCAGGCCCTGTCGTAAGTGTGCATCATGGCTCCTGCACTGTTTACAGCCGAAATCGTGGCATTTGTGTGTAAGGTAAGGAGGGGGTGTGAGTGTGCAGGGTGCGGGATGGGGGATGGGGGATGGGGGATGGTGGCTGGGTGGGTCGCTTATCTAGCGGGTGTGCAAGAAACTTTTGGTCTGCTGATCTGCGCATGCACTTTCTGCCTATTAGACGTGATCTAGAAGCTTCCTGTTATAGAAACTTCCTAGATGTGAACCTGTTCCCTATATATATATATATATATGTATGTGTGTATATATATATATGTGTATATATGTATATATGTATATATGTATATATATATATATATATTATATGTATATATATATATTATATGTATATATATATATATATATATATATATATATATATATATATATTATATGTATATATATATATATATATTATATGTATATATATATTATATGTATATATATATATATTTTATATATATATATATATATTTATATTATATTATATGTATGTATATATATATATATATATATATATATATATTATATTATATGTATATATATATATATATATATATATATATTATATTATATGTATATATATTTATATTATATTATATGTATATATATATATATATATATATATATATATTTTATTATATTATATGTGTGTATATATATATATATATATATTTATATTATATTATATGTATATGTATATGTATATATATATATATATGTATATATATATATATATATATATATATATATATATATATATATATTATATACAATATATATACATTAGATACATTATAGAATATGTTATATACCATATATTAGTGTATATAATAGGGAACAGGTTCACATCTCTGAACTTTCTATATAGATATAGATAGGCATACCCTGCTTTAAGTACACTCACTTTATATACAATCGTGAGTAAGGACACAGCTTGTTCAGCTTGCCATGACACTGCTCACAAACCATAAGTGACAGGGATAACAAACTTAGGGAGCAACGACAGGGTACCCAGGTACCCAGGACTACACCATATCCATTTTGTGGCTGGCCAGCTTGCCTAGGTAATCTATCATGTCATAGTCCTGGATCCCCTTAACATGCTCCCACATGGTTTGGGAGTAAGGCTATGTCAATGTGGCCAAAATTTACAATGGAGCTGGTGTATTTTCATGCATCGAGAAAAGAAAAAAGGGATTGCTTCACTTTAAGTACATTTTCAGTTTCCATACATGCCCTGGTCCCATTGTGTACTTAAAGTGGGCTATGCCTGTATATAGATAGATTTGATTCGTTTCAACTTTTACACAAAATGAAACCCAATTATCTGTGACAGATTGCTCTGACGCTTTGGAATCTATCTAGATAAAGACAAATGTATTGACCCTTTTCATATATGCAAGATTAGAAACATTATATTCCCTAAATGCATAATGCCAAAAATTATTGCCTTACATACATCCATACACACTGCAAGCTCGGCCCCGTTTGTCTTGTCTGACACTCTTACCATCATAAGCTGGATCTGCACACAGCAGCTAATTGGTTCACCTGAGATGGAATCAGTGATCACAAAAATCTGGAATGGTCATGTCTTCAAAGGATTGCCTTGAACAAATCACCTCTAAAAGAAACACATGAGTGTATAATCACTTGTCTCAATGGATCACATTCCCAACACACCCATCTCACACTGCCATATGATAATGAATGGGGGTGTCCATTGCAAGTTAAATACACCCCCAGATCACATTGCTTTGTTAATTTACAGATCTAACTGGAATCTGATGGCACTGCTGTGAACCACTATGCCATCAAATTCTGCTGGGGACCTTTAAAAAGGATTATGTGTGATTGTGTGGATAATTATGCCACCTTAAATTTGCATCTCCCACATACCATGTGCAACTCTTGCAGGAATTGTGAATCAAGGATAATTCAGCACAGCTTAATGAACAGACACATTGAGGAGTGTAGGAACACACCGTCAGATTACCCGATCACACTATGGGGTTTTAACTCCTCCATAATTTTGCCACTTTGGAAACCAAGTGCTTACTTTATGTATACTTTTTAGACGGAACTACAATTTCTAGTAGGGTGATATCATTGCATGAGATTTTCCCTCACTTCCTGTCTTAGTGTCACCAAGACAGGAAGTGAGGGGAATATCACTGTGGGGAAATAGCTTGCAATTGTTGCCTTATAATGTCCATAGTATATATAAAAGGAAAGAATTGCTGGCTGTATCCCCACGGGAGATTCCCTCACTTCCTGTCCTGGTGACACCAAGACAGGAAGTGAAGGGAAATCTCCTGCAATGATATAACACTGTTACATGTTCTAGTTATGTAGCAAACTTAAGAATATACAAAGCAAACATCTTTTTTTTTCCATTTTGGCAAAATCATGGATTCATTAAAAAACTATCTTTGTTTGTCCCGTGGCTTGCAGGAAAAACATTTTGCCTTGATTCCACCATCAACACAGACAGGGGAAACCCTCCTGCGGAGCCATTGTGTTCTCCTGGTGCTGCCCCTGCCAGGAAAACACAGTGATTATTGCTAGTGGCTACAAGAGATGCTAGCGATAAGTGTGTGTAAAATCTGACAGACTGGTTGTACGTTGTCCTCCAGGTGATCGACCAATCAACTTGGGTACCTTCAGCCTGGCCATACACAGTTTAAATCTGCATCTCAAATGAAGCAATCCCATTTACATATAACACTCCATAAAGGAGAATTGAGGGGCTTATCAGGTCTGCGTCAAAAATTAACAGCCACACCCAATCAGACAGCTCGTGTTAAAAGGGACCTGAAAAGCAATCTGCATGGCTTGCTTTTCCAAGCATTGGCTAGTTTAGTGAGCCTGGACTAATAACAGTCACTGTAATGCTACCCATACTGCTGTCCTTTTAACATGGTGACAAAAGTTGATACCTATGCTACATGTGTGTAAAGTTACTTGCACCCTGCTAAATGGACAGCAATAAGGTTGTAAATACAGTGACTGCCTGTCCCCCCCTGATGGCGGCCCTGGGTGTGTCATGAAAGGCCAATTGAGAAAATGGCTATATCATGTAGAGGAAATCACCAGTGTGGGGCAACCTATGTCATGGAGGTAGATTTGGACATCGATGTATATGTATCACCAGAAATGGAATTCTTTGTTCTACAATATCTCAAAGACGACCTAGCATGTTATTTGAAGACTGTACTATTTTGGACATACTTGGACTCAAACATACACTGCTCTTTCCACAGCTCCTCCTCCTCTGGGGGTATGATAATGTATATACGCATCTTCACCAAAAGCACAAGATGATGTGTCGTCTCCGGATGAGGCTGCAGCGGAGATTTCAGTTTCTGCCTGAGATAGTGGATCTGCAGCGGGCCTGGAGTGATGCCAAAAGGCGCTCACCCAGGCTCCTGCTAAAGGCTGTGGAGCAAATCTCCGGTAAGTAAAAATATACATTACATGTGACCAGATAGGTTACAATTTTTTGGGTAGGTGGACATGTGTTTAGCTATGCAACAACACTAATACCAACACCCCCCCCCCCCTCCCTCTCGCTCCTACCTTTCCTACCTCCATCAAGTGTCTCTTCACAACCTTTAATACTACTATGTACATTCGTATTTTTTATGTTTTTTTTTTTTCTTCTGCTTCTAGCCAAAGCGGACGGACGGCACCCTCTTGTGCTTTTGGTGAAGAAGGGGAGGAGGAGGACGGCCACACTCCAATACGCAATCAGAGGCAGCGAGCCATTTGAGCAGCTGAAAATTGTGGATCGTAAGTAGAAAATAAAAATGTTAGAAATTTCTAATCTCTAATCACATTTTACAGAGCCCCCTTTACATCGGAGTCTCCAGACTTACTACACTGTAAGAGGGAAGTGTGAAGACTCTGATATAAGGAGAGTTTGGGAACCATTATTTGAGGGGGGAAGCTGGGGACTCTGGTGTAAAAGGGAACTCTGTGTTCCCCAAAGCTCCCCCATACATCTGAGCTTACAGAGACCCTCTTACACTTCCCTTCCTCAGTCCACCACAGTCAAGGGCACAACAAGTCCCACTGCAGAAGGCTACCTGCTTGGACTTGTAATCCTCTCTGTAGGGGAATGAGGAAATACTGCCTGCTATGCTAAGACTTGTAGTGCCCTCTGTTAGGGACTAAGGATTCCTCAGTCCTCAACATTCTAGGGCACTATAAGTCTCAGCATAGTGGGCTGTCATACCTCAGTCCCTCACAGCTCGGGTCAAAAGCAACACAGTTAAACATCTAAAGGACAACTCCAAACAAAACTACCAATAATGGACAGAGTCCATATGCTCTATAATGTCAAAGACCCGCTACCACTCACCTTCCACCTCTGGTGCTGTCATTGTGTAGGGCAAAGGGCTCCATCTACACCATGTTTGGCTTTCAGGTCAGATAGGCAGGACTTGCTCAGCTCCACTCTCTTCCTTGGCAATTGACTCTGGCGTCATTGTGGATCTTTCCTCCTCTAGAAAAGCCCCAGGGGCCCTCTCCTTGTCCCCCAGCCACCCAGGGCCTTCTTCTCCTCCTCCTCCACCAACCATTTTCAGACTCTTCCAACTTCCCTGGGGCTACTCAACCACTTTGCATAGTGGACACAACAAATCTATGACCAGCCTGCAAAATATCAAGTCTGGGCCTGGTTACCTGTATGTTCCGGGTCCAGGGCGGAGCTCTCCTCCCAGAGCAACAACTGATGATAGCAGAGTGAGTTGACCGGCCAGTCACTTCCTACTGGTGCAAGTACACACCTACCGATTCCTCCACATCTTAGGATAACATGATCAGACGGCCAATCCCCAGGCAGAGAAGGAGGAGTAAGTGTCAGCGGACAACAGACACCTGGCAGACGCAGTGAAGGGACTGCAGCACACTGCTGCAACTTTTTGATCCGAGGATTGAAAGCAATCTTTTACTTGGGAGATTTCCCTGACTGCGCCCTTCGAAATGTTGGTGCTCCGCCACTGGCCGCAAGGCCCCTGTAGGTGCGAGGCCTTAGGCGCCCGCTTAATTTGCATGGTGCCCTCCTGTTTTAAAACATGGTCAATGCATCTCATTGGTGTAAGTGCACTTCTATGTTCTGAATTGTAGGGGCATTGAGTATGGTGCTAGCATGATGAGAGGTTACTGCCTATTTGTGTCCATAAATAATATATAATGTTTTTCTTTGATTTTAGAAACCAGTGATCAGGATGTGGAGGCTCAGCCTTCTCAGGCCCCCTGTAAGTAATGTGGATGTGCTGGTGTGTTGTGTATTAGGTCGAACTTGGAGGAATGATTGTTTGTTTTGTTTTCTTTTGTGGTTGATGTAACTTCAGCAAGAGAGGAGCCTCAGGCAGGGCCAAGTCGCCTGGATCCGGGCCAGGAACAAACTGTTGGCCAAGAAGAGGCCAATTGGTCCGACTCGGATGAGGACCTGGGCTCTCCTCAAAGGGGAAGTAAGTATTCTACATGTGTTTGTGTGTTCAATGTGTCCTGGTAAATATAAGGGCTGTAATATATATATTTTGACATTGGAGTTTTGTAGCAGCTGACATTGAGGATGTTTGTTGTGGAGGACTGGGGAAGAGGGGCCACTGCTTACCCAGTCCACTGTAACTACTACCTTCAATGTTTCCAGACTACTTTCTGTGTGCCTTTATCAAATAGCTTTTGTTCAAGGATTGTATTTGTGTCTTTGTGTTTCTAGGAGATACAACGCCATCCCCCCATGAAGGGACACCATCCCCCCATGTAGGGTCTCCCCCATCCTCCCCCACTCCAGGCTCCCCTGAACTAGTCTGTAAGTACCTAAAATTAGATTCTCACATGAATTGTGTGTGCTAGGATGATGTGTATCTAGGATAATCTAAGTTGGAGTCAAAGCAAGTGTAGTTTTGCTATATGTGACAGGAAGGTTGGTCATGAAACACTCTTGCTTAACCTTCATGTTTGAAAGGTGGTTTTGGGGAGCATTACAGGACATGTTATCTTTTGTAAGTTATCTCAAGCCACCCTATTCTAAATTGGTGTTAGTTTCTCTACATTGGAAATGGTGTGCTTTGTACTTGTAAATTTTTTGGGGACATTGTAATTTAATCATGTCCTGATTTAGTCAACACTGAAAATGTGTGTTTGTCAATCTTTCATAAATACTCTTCCTCGGTAATGTACCACATTCCAGTTCACAATTTGTGTTCTTTTTGTGCAGTTTCTCCAGAGCCAGCCACGCCATCCACTTCAGGGGCCCCAAAAAAACCTGATGATGGTAAGTTGTGTGCTTTTCCAGTAATGTGTCTACTTAGTAAGTGGAGAAATGCTAACTGTGTATGTCCCCGCTCAGGCTTCAAGTTGTTCTAAAGGCAGCGGGTTCTTTATGTGAATGCATTCTATGCATTAGTATTCCAAGTGATAGGTGTGCATATTCCCCCTAAGACTTACTGGGACCATTTTTTACGGTCCAAATTTTTGCACTAATACTTGTCTGGAACAGACTCCCCCTCCTCCTTAACTGAGGTGACAGCATGCCAATATTGCCTCCTGATGCTGTCACTCCTAATCATTGAGACCATTGGAAGGGAGGGGGGCAAGGCTGGCTCACAGCCTAGTGCCTGAACAGGCACAGGGTGCTTGGCTTCATCTCATGTGCCTCCATAGCAAGCTGCCTGCTGTGGGGTCAAACAACAGGAGGGAGGTGCCTAGAGGTGTGTACAGGGGCCATGTAAAAAGGAGGATTGTTATTTCTCTTGTCCCCAAAAACCTAGAGAGTGTAAGTCTAACCTGATTAGTTTTCCGCAGCCCTCCCAAAATGATATGTTTCCAACACTTAGAACAGGCAGGGCTGAGGCACCAAAAACATCAGAAAAACACAATCAGCACAAAAGCAGGGAGTACGTATCCTTAACGCTACAAGCTTCACCCAGAAGAATGACGCTTGCACTGTACAAATCTGCATCACCACCATATCAATGTCTAAATAAAACTTTCAGGGAAATGTGGAGGGGTAATGAGTGGGTGTTAGAGCGTTTTCATGACTGCGTAACCTACAGTTAGCGTGAGTCCATTTGTTGATAAACTTTTTCTTCTCTCTTAACACAGCTGGGATGGCGGAAAGGAGATCAGGGGAGCAGACACATCTGCTCCGTCCAGAACTGGCCCTCAAAATTCCTAAGGGTGAGTCTCTACTATGTGTCAGGTTCAATCTATAGACAGTAAGAGGGAGAGAGAACGCTCCACAGATTCCAATGGTGATAGAGATAAATGTGTGCACATGTATCGTGTTGACCAATTGAACCCAAAACACCTTACATTCTTCAAAATGATTGCTTGTGTTTACATGCAGAAAAGCATTTTACTTAGCTTTGGTGGAACTGCTACTAACATTCCAAGCCATCTTATGTAACCTTTTGAACAATTTGCTGTGAAAGTTTGAGTTTAAGGTTTACAACAGCAATTTAGCATATTTGCTTCAGAGTGTTGATAAAAGCCAACCAATAGACTCCTAAGCATATTTGTTGAGGCACATTAATTACAATCCTTGTTTGGATCATTTTGCCGAAAACTAATTGTCATGTTTTTTTCTACCCAGGGCACACCCACCTCACCTACGAGGTCCTCCTGGATTATATGAGGTGGTGCGGAGACCGAATTCTCTATTTGGAACACCTTTGTGGCGTGGATCCAGACCCTAAGGAGCCATTCGTTAGGAATGTCACACCTTTAAAAAGATCCTAGTATTTTTTTTTTTTTGTTTGTTTACTTATGTTGCACGTTGCAACACAAAGAAATGTCACATTTGTAATTGTTGCCCATTATAAACAAAAATCTAACAAAAAAATCAAAAACAGTTTATAAAAAAACCCTTTTTTTGGGACCCAAAAAAACAAAAAAAAAAAAAAAGCCTTGTTTTTGGCCACCAAAAAAAATATAAAAATTTATAAAAAAACCCTTTTTTTGGGACCCAAAAAAACAAAAAAAAAAAAAAAGCCTTGTTTTTGGCCACCAAAAAAAATATAAAAATTTATAAAAAAACCCTTTTTTTGGGACCCAAAAAAACAAAAAAAAAAAAAAAGCCTTGTTTTTGGCCACCAAAAAAAATATAAAAATTTATAAAAAAACCCTTTTTTTGGGACCCAAAAAAACAAAAAAAAAAAAAAAGCCTTGTTTTTGGCCACCAAAAAAAATATAAAAATTTATAAAAAAACCCTTTTTTTGGGACCCAAAAAAACAAAAAAAAAAAAAAAGCCTTGTTTTTGGCCACCAAAAAAAATATAAAAATTTATAAAAAAACCCTTTTTTTGGGACCCAAAAAAACAAAAAAAAAAAAAAAGCCTTGTTTTTGGCCACCAAAAAAAATATAAAAATTTATAAAAAATACCCTTTTTTTGGGACCCAAAAAAACAAAAAAAAAAAAAAAGCCTTGTTTTTGGCCACCAAAAAAAATATAAAAATTTATAAAAAATACCCTTTTTTTGGGACCCAAAAAAACAAAAAAAAAAAAAAAAAGCCTTGTTTTTGGCCACCAAAAAAAAAATGTTTACAAAAAAGCCTTGTTGTTTTTCTGGCAACGGACAAAACCACAAATGTTTACAAAAAAGCCTTGTTGTTTTTCTGGCAACGGACAAAACCACAAATGTTTACAAAAAAGCCTTGTTGTTTTTCTGGCAACGGACAAAACCACAAATGTTTACAAAAAAGCCTTGTTGTTTTTATGGCAACCGACAAAACCACAAATGTTTACAAAAAAGCCTTGTTGTTTTTCTGGCAACCGACAAAACCACAAATGTTTACAAAAAAGCCTTGTTGTTTTTCTGGCAACCGACAAAACCACAAATGTTTACAAAAAAGCCTTGTTGTTTTTATGGCAACGGACAAAACCACAAATGTTTACAAAAAAGCCTTGTTGTTTTTCTGGCAACCGACAAAACCACAAATGTTTACAAAAAAGCCTTGTTGTTTTTCTGGCAACGGACAAAACCACAAATGTTTACAAAAAAGCCTTGTTGTTTTTCTGGCAACCGACAAAACCACAAATGTTTACAAAAAAGCCTTGTTGTTTTTATGGCAACGGACAAAACCACAAATGTTTACAAAAAAGCCTTGTTGTTTTTCTGGCAACCGACAAAACCACAAATGTTTACAAAAAAGCCTTGTTGTTTTTCTGGCAACGGACAAAACCACAAATGTTTACAAAAAAGCCTTGTTGTTTTTGGTAACAAACTAAACCAAAAATGTTTACAAATAAGCCTTGTTGTTTTTATGGCAACGGAAAAAACCACAAATGTTTACAAAAAAGAATTGTTTTTGTGAAAACCTTCCAAAAAATGATGTCAAAACATAAAAAATGTTTAAAATGTTTATCTAAATTAAATTTAAGTATGTTGCTCTTTGCAACACAAATGTTACATTGGCAATTTAGTTCATTCTATTATATATTGTAATATATTTTTTGTACGCTACAGTTGGTAGACACCCACATGTGTTATTAAAACATTTATTTTATTACCCAAGTTTTCTTTTTGGTGTACACATCGAATGTCTTTTGTGTTGTATTTGTTTACTTGAGTGGTGTGGTCTGTAATTGTTAGTATGTTGGCTTTGGTTTATGTTAGCCTTGAGACTTGTTTTGAAGCTACATTTGAAGGGAGACCTTTTCTTGGGTCGTTATGTGAACATTGAGTTATCTAAATTTACATGAAATCATATGTTTGGAGATAGAGAAGCACGTGTGTATAAATGCCTACATTAACCAGGGCCATTACTTGGCCACCAACACTCCTAAAAAACCAAAGAGCAAACACAAACTAATCATTTTGCATAAAATTTTATTTCATCCCCAAAAGAAGCACTATAATAAATCATATTGTGCCACCCTCAAATTAAAAAAAAAAATGGCCCAAAAAATTGGCCAATGTAAATCATTAACAAAACTAAACCAAATTAAACAAAAAAACAAAAAATCAAGTTGGTGGTCGTGCCTGAAGCAGTGTGGTGAGCATTGTTAAGTTTCCTGCCATCAAATGGTGTGCCAAGAGTTCCATCTGGTCTGGGGTTAACTGTAGAGTTGTGCTCAAGTGGCCCATTAGGATCATATCTTCTGTCTGAGGCTGCTGATGATGCAGGGTGTTGAACGTTGGAAATGTCCCAGACAGAAGATGTTCGGCCAATAGTGTCATCTGCTCTGGGGTCAGCCTAAGCATTTGGGCAACGTGTGCCATTACCATGAGATGGGATCGTTGCTGCTCCAAGGCTATTTGATGCTGCTGGTGGTGCAAGGGTTGTGAAGATGTGTGGGGAGTGGTGGTTGATTGTTTGTTGTGGTCCACGGTGCGGGGGCAAACGACATGTCGCATTGGTGACAAAAAAGAAGAACGGCCTGGGGAGGAGTGAAGTGATAAAGGTGTGGAGGGAATGTAGTCAGGTGGAAGGGGTACTGTGGAACCAGTGCGCATTGAGGTTGTGCAGGAGGATTGCTCATTGAGGGGTGTGGGAGTCCGAACGGAGTGTGAAGTGCTAGGAGTGGCTACAGGAGGAATTGTCCCATCCCCAGCTGCCTGACAAGTGGCCAACACTGGCATTACCCTCCCACTACCACAACCTGCAGTGGCAGGTGAGTGAGATGTTTGGGAGGGCTCTGCCAATGGGGCATCTTCAGATCCAAACAGGCATTGGCGTGTGGCCAGCACCTGAGTGTCAACACTTTGCCGATCCCGTTGATGCTGGTCTGCTAAACTTACCAAGCTGTTACGCATATCCTGTTGAACCTGTAACATATCCTGGTGAACCTGTACCATTGTTGCTACAGATTCCTGTATGAGCCCGAGCAGACGTACTGCCTCAGTAGATTGCTGAGTACGCCTCCTTAACTCATTTTGGACCTGATACTCATCAAGCAGCCTCTCGGCTACATCCAGCATAGATGGACGAAGTTGGGTAGGTGACAATCCCTCTGCATCTAAGGCTACCTGAAAGCAGAAGAAATAGACCAAATCATTATCAAACATCATGACTAAATATTTCAGATTAGTTTGACAACTTAACACCCCAAGCAGAACGTTGAAAAGTTTGATGTGCTTCTAATGAGTACTTGTTCATTGTAAGATTATCCAAGCTAGCAACACTTCTGATAATGGGTACATATTATATTGGTGTGACTAATATGACAAAGGCAAAAAAGATTCAACATGAAGGTGTTCCCAATTAACCCTGGTGTGGTAGGTTGTTTATGCTTTTGGTAAATCTGTTACTACACCAATGACTTTATACATCTACGTATGTTGTCTAAAATCTTGCCATCAATCGGCTACAGGACAACCCAACCAAACGATACCCATGAATTTGGACCTGGAAAATCAAAGACGGGCCGGACTTTAAAGATCCTGGATGTTTTTGGAACATTAGTGGCACACCAAATTATAACATAATTCCCTGATGTTCAAGATAGAACTCTTGTTGTGCTGGTGCATCGTCAGAATGTCATAGCACTAATTTAACACACACAATGTAAGCCACATCTAGTCCAAAATCAATGCTACCATTGAAATGTTACATGTGCACCTTGTTCCCTTATATCACATACCACAGCACTGGATGCAGAATCGTCGCCAGCTCCTGATCCAACTCCAGCTGCAACCTCAAGAGGGGCCTGATGTTCTTTTAAAAACAAAAAAAAAAAAACATGTTTAGTACATAACCTTAGTCAGTAATGATTATGGCCAGATTGCCCTCCTAGCTTCATGAATGAAGCATTGAGGCCAAACATTCAAAAGTGCTTTCCTGGGCTCATAGGACACTTGCTAAACCCTCCCAAAGGTTAAGAAGGCTTGGTCTGCCTACTAATGACGGCACCCATTAATGCTGTCAACTGTGTTTTGCAGGGTAAACATCTAAAAGGCAACACTCTTTCCTAAGAAAAAACATGTGTGTTAATGGGGTTAATAAGATTCAAAAAAACATTATTTGACTAGACATACCAACACCTTCCTCCAGGCCTAGCTGCACTGGGTGTGTTCCCTGCTGCGGATCTTCTGTAAAGGACATAGCAATATGAGCTATCTTGGAAAAAAAAAAACATCTACATTGTTTGGCACAGTATGATATTGGACCTACCAGGAGGAGGGTCAGCACTGATGTCAACACCTGTGAGTCCGTCTGGTTCGCCAAGCTGCATGGGCTGTGGAGGGGCTGAGATCCGTGCTACAGATGAACAAATTGCAGGTTGGGGAAAACAAAAAAAGGACAATTGGAAGGGCAAGTATCACATTCTCTTAATGTCACACATAGGATAGTAGTTAATCTTTTCCAAACAACTCACACAATTGACATCCAAGATAATATCCTACCTCGGTGCAAAGCATCCGAATCTAAGTCCTCTCTGGTAAAGATGGTATCGGGTCCTATGATGTTCAAGAAAGGTAATTGATAATCCCAGAGAGAACTTCGTGCACGTTCATCCAGCCGACCTTGACGGTCATAAAGACCCTCCGCAGCCCATGCAATTAGCTTCTTCCGAACGGACGCACAGATGTCGGTGACCTTCTTCCGCACACTGTCACGGTGGCGAGGTGCTTCACCCAGTGCATTTACAGCATCCCGGATTTCATCCCACAATCTGTTCTTCTCTGTTACTGAGTAAGACGCGGCCCTGGTCCCATGTATCGCCTGATATCTGGCCATATAGGCGTGGACCAGGGCACAGCACTGATTGTGGGTGAAACGGGGAAGCCGGGGTAATGTGGACAAGCTGACTCTGGTGGACGGACCCGCTCCAGGACTACTGTCAGAAGAGCCAGCTTGTCCACTTGGTGTGTTAACACCTCCCCCGGCTTCCTCCTCCGGGATGGGGATGGTGGACTCCCTCATGGATACAGCTGGAGCCTCCCTCACACCAGAGCCAGACGATCTGCCCACCCTGCCCCCCCTGCCCCCCCTGGCCCCCCTGGCCCCCCTGGCCCCCCTGGCCCCCCTGGCCCTTCTCATCCTTCCAGTGGGTGGGGCCATGGGAGCACGAGGTGGGCAGAGAATCTGGCTGTCCAGCAGCAGCAAAGAGCCCCAAACTCCTAAATCTGAAATGACAAAAGAGAAAACAGAAAAAACAGGATTTGCAGATTGCTCTTCATATACAGTATAATTAGTGAACAGTTACAGAACACACTTACCTAATGGCACAAACAGACTTGGTCGTGGTGGTGGTGGTAGTAGTGGGCAAAGAGCAGAAGAGGCTGCAAAGAAAAGGAAAAAAAAAAAACACATAAGAAAACGCATATGGGTACAAATCACACGAGGCCCTCCAAACACTTACCTAATGGCACAAACACGGTGGTGGTGGTGGTGGTGGCAAAAAAAGCAGAAGAGGTTGCAAAGAAATGTACAAAAAAAACACATAAGAAAACGCATAGGGGTACAAATCACACGAGGCCCTCCAAACACTTACCTAATGGCACAAACACAGTGGTGGTGGTGGTGGTGGTGGTGGTGGTGGTGGTGGCAAAGAGCAGAAGAGGCTGCAAAGAAATGTACAAAAAATACACATAAGAAAACGCATAGGGGTACAAATCACACGAGGCCCTCCAAACACTTACCTAATGGCACAAACACAGTGGTGGTGGTGGTGGTGGTGGTGGCAAAGAGCAGAAGAGGCTGCAAAGAAATGTACAAAAAATACACATAAGAAAACGCATAGGGGTACAAATCACACGAGGCCCTCCAAACACTTACCTAATGGCACAAACACAGTGGTGGTGGTGGTGGTGGCAAAGAGCAGAAGAGGCTGCAAAGAAATGTACAAAAAATACACATAAGAAAACTCATAGGGGTACAAATCACACGAGGCCCTCCAAACACTTACCTAATGGCACAAACACGGTGGTGGTGGTGGTGGTGGCAAAAAAAGCAGAAGAGGTTGCAAAGAAATGTAAAAAAAAAACACATAAGAAAACTCATAGGGGTACAAATCACACGAGGCCCTCCAAACACTTACCTAATGGCACAAACACAGTGGTGGTGGTGGTGGTGGTGGTGGTGGTGGTGGTGGCAAAGAGCAGAAGAGGCTGCAAAGAAATGTACAAAAAATACACATAAGAAAACGCATAGGGGTACAAATCACACGAGGCCCTCCAAACACTTACCTAATGGCACAAACACAGTGGTGGTGGTGGTGGTGGTGGTGGCAAAGAGCAGAAGAGGCTGCAAAGAAATGTACAAAAAATACACATAAGAAAACGCATAGGGGTACAAATCACACGAGGCCCTCCAAACACTTACCTAATGGCACAAACACAGTGGTGGTGGTGGTGGTGGCAAAGAGCAGAAGAGGCTGCAAAGAAATGTACAAAAAATACACATAAGAAAACTCATAGGGGTACAAATCACACGAGGCCCTCCAAACACTTACCTAATGGCACAAACACGGTGGTGGTGGTGGTGGTGGCAAAAAAAGCAGAAGAGGTTGCAAAGAAATGTAAAAAAAAAACACATAAGAAAACTCATAGGGGTACAAATCACACGAGGCCCTCCAAACACTTACCTAATGGCACAAACACAGTGGTGGTGGTGGTGGTGGTGGTGGTGGTGGTGGTGGCAAAGAGCAGAAGAGGCTGCAAAGAAATGTACAAAAAATACACATAAGAAAACGCATAGGGGTACAAATCACACGAGGCCCTCCAAACACTTACCTAATGGCACAAACACAGTGGTGGTGGTGGTGGTGGTGGTGGCAAAGAGCAGAAGAGGCTGCAAAGAAATGTACAAAAAATACACATAAGAAAACGCATAGGGGTACAAATCACACGAGGCCCTCCAAACACTTACCTAATGGCACAAACACAGTGGTGGTGGTGGTGGTGGCAAAGAGCAGAAGAGGCTGCAAAGAAATGTACAAAAAATACACATAAGAAAACTCATAGGGGTACAAATCACACGAGGCCCTCCAAACACTTACCTAATGGCACAAACACAGTGGTGGTGGTGGTGGTGGCAAAGAGCAGAAGAGGCTGCAAAGAAATGTAAAAAAAAAACACATAAGAAAACGCATATGGGTACAAATCACACGAGGCCCTCCAAACACTTACCTAATGGCACAAACACAGTGGTGGTGGTGGTGGTGGTGTAATCCTTTATAGGCAAAAGGAGGCTGCAAACATTAAACATACATGAGAAATCGCATGACCTACATACGTGCACATAATAAATTACAGTTATCAGGAAAGCAAAAATGGTGTCTTTGGAAGCTGGGAAGGTAAGGGGGCAGGTTTAGATGCCAAATCTAGACTGCACACCTTTAACAAACATGAGAAAACACATGTCCAAACCACATGCACATGGGGCCAACTGCCAATGATTAAAAGACACTTGAGGGGTTCCCAAGCTATTGTGGGTTGGAGGGGATTCACCATAGACAACTTAAGCACACCCAAGATAAGTACAAATTGTCTCCTTCCTTTTTTTTGGGAGAGAGAGATACAATTGTCTTACCTCCAGATAATGTAGGTTGTGGGTCACAGGGTCTTGCTAGCACATAAGAAACATCGATCTATAACATCCAGCAGCCATATTGGCCATGTGCTCCTTTTATAGCTGGCTCACAGGTGTGATAATTAGCGGCCGTTTCTATATATATCTGCGCATTCGCGAATTTGCGCGTTCAAAATGGAGGACGATATCCCAGACGCATTAGATGGTGCAATGCTGGCATTTATTGGTGCCTTGTTTGAGGAGGCCCTGGCACAGGAGGCAGCAGAAGGTGGGGAAGCTGCAGCAGCAGCAGCAGCAGCACCTCCAGCAGCAGCACCTCCAGTCCGTGTGCCCTTACCTCGCCAGCCACGCATTTTTGCTCCAAGGATCTATTTGGACAAGCTGCGGGATTCTGATGTCAGGAGGAAGTTCCGGCTCGAGCGAGGAACTATTCTACACCTCTACCAGCTCATAGCAGAGAAAATTGACCCGGACACACAGCGCGGCCATGCGGTGCCCGGCATGGCCAGATTGCTGGCCACTTTGTATATTTTAGGGCGTGGCAGCTTCCAAGCCACTTCGGGAAGTATCATGGGCATTAGCCAGCCCACAGTTTCAAGGGTGTTCATGTTGGTCATTAATGCCATAGTGGATATAGTGCCCAATTTTATCCACTGGCCACAGAATGAAAATGAGTGGAATGAAGTCAAGTTGGGTTTCTACCGGCGGGCACACATGCCGCAAATCCTAGGGGCAATCGATGGCACCCACATAGCCATTAGGCCCCCAAGGAGCCACGAAAGTGAATACCGGAACCGCAAGCAGTACCACTCTGTGAACGTCCAATTAGTGTGTGACGCCAAACAGCGCATCATGAGTGTCAACACTGGTCACCCAGGGTCGTGCCATGATTCCAGTATGTTAAGAACAAGTACTCTGTACGAGGTGTTTGAAAGTGGACAAATGCCCGAAGGGTGGCTTATTGGTAAAGTATTTTGTCTTAACAACATAAACTGTAAGATTACATAGACATAGGAATAAGCTACATCGGTGTACACCCTGATTTAAGCAAAGCCTACCTAAAATGGATGTGTTATTAGTTGTCAGGCTGTTCACACACAACCAGATCAGCAGCTTAGCAGCTCACAAAAGAAAGATTTGCAAAGTTGTCTTTGAGTCCAATGAAGGTGGTTAACCAATGTGTAAATGGTGTCCTCTAGCCACCCAAAGAAAACCTACAAATGATTCCAATGGTATTGCCATATCCCCAAAGTACTTTGCATAAGTGAGTCAATATTGGTTTCCTCACTCTAGTTGCAGATATATTCCAGAAGTAAGACCTAGGCTAATGTAATAGGAACAAAATAGGGGCCAAGTTGGAACTTGCAAGAGAAACCCACCACTTTGTGTGTCCTTTTTCCCATTTGTATTAGTGATTTAGGCAGTTAGACAGAGTTGAGATGTTTCATATGATTTTTTGCAAACAGACGAGCAGGTTGTTTAGTAAAATGCCTAATTGTCTCCCATTTTGAGGAGTCATCTAAAGTCACATGATAGGAAGAACTAATGTATATTTTTCTTATTTTTCAGGGGATGCTGGTTACCCGCAGCTGACGTGGCTGATGGCTCCAATCAGGTACCCCCAGGGCCCAGCAGAGAGGAATTACAACAGGGCCTTGCGGAGAAGCCGGAGTATCATTGAGTTGACCATAGGTCTTCTCAAGTCCCGGTTTCTCTGCTTGGCCCGGCCTGGGGGTGAACTCCTGTACTCTCCTACAAAGGCTTCCAAGATCATCCTGGCGTGCTGCGTGTTGCACAACATGTGCGTTGCCCGGGATGATTCTTGGGAGCTGACGGAGGAGAGGGAGCCAGAGGTCCGTCAGCCGGCGGCCCCCAGGCGGCGGAGCACCGCTGCCGGTATGGCCACCCGGAATACCCTGGTTGCTAGCCACTTTACATGTAAGTACTGTAACCGGTCAAGATAGGGCATGTGTATTAATTAGCTAGTTAGCAGAGGTGCCACTCACAGGGAGACAGAGGGTGATTATCATCTGCCAATGACACTTGCCATTGTAGATAAAGTGTAGTCAACATTGGTAAAATTGTGTTACTTGAGCAAAAACATGCACCTCTAACCATAAACATGTTGGTATTGTGAATAGTGTAAAGGGCTGAGAAGAGCTGGCAGGTGTTTATTTGTGTCTATGCCACCTGTGTAGTTATTGATAACATGAACGGCTGCTTGGTATCTTATGGTGTTGTAATTTTCCAGAACATCAACATCTTGGAATCATGGCACGTACCATGGGAAGCCAGTGGTGATGGGCTGTCTGGCGTCACAGGTGTGTATTCAAATGTTTACATTAATGATTTCTGGTTTGTGTAAGTTGGCATAAAATGTGTTATTTCACTCGTGATGTCGAAATTAAATGAAGTTCAGAATGAAGCAAACAGGCATTAAGATGTGATTTTCATAATGAAATGTCTTATCCTTTGTTTTATTTTTCCAGGAGTGGTACTGCTTGCGGGTGTAGGTGGTAGAAACCCACCTTGATGGACTCCACTCATTTTCTTTTGTGGTCAGTGGATATTTGGTAAGGCACATGGCCAATGACCAACATGAACACCCTGGAACTTCGAAAGTGGCTTGGAAGCTGCCCAGCAACCTTGCCATGCCTGTCCCCTATGAGCTGGTAGAGGTGCAGAATGGATTCTGAACTCTGCCGGAAGTTGTGGAAGACATCAGAATCCCGTAGCCATGGAGCAAAGATCGTGGTCTGGCGCTGTAAAGGCACACGGACTGGAGAGTGACAATATTCTTTTGCTGCATCCCTCCTTCTGCTGTCATTCTCAAATAAATAAATACATTAGAATTGAACATGTGTTTTTTTGTTTTGTGTGGGTGCCTACAGACAAAAGGGCCATCCACACTGTAAGATTTAGAGAAGACTTTATCCTTCCGATTGACATTTTCTATGTAGTGCAAGGGCCTGCCTGATTGCATCCAAATTGAAAGTGTTGAGGTTTGAGCTTCTATTATATGGTTTGGTTAAGTCTACAGGAAAAAGTCTAGACAAATTGTTAGTGTATGGCCCATTAAGCTGCCAAGGCCGGAGTTTTGCACTTTGCATGCTGCTTGTACTGGTGATGTGAGGGGTTGTAATGTAGAGTAGGGATGTGACAGTGTTGTGTTGAGGTGTGAGGCAAATGTAGTGTTGGACTATGAGGGCCTGTGTTGTTGAAATATGGAGAGAGTCCAATATCAGACACCTATGTTTATTGGTCAAGAAATTGTAAGAACCATGGTAAATATGTAAAGAATTGCATCTCGATAAAACTAGGACCACACTCATAAAATCAAAATTGTGTTGTTTCCATTGATGTGCTTGAAATTTGGGTAGGACACCCCCCTCCCCCCCCAAATTCAAGATAGTTTAAAAAACTGTTTAAAAAAATGAGAGTGAAAAGAGATCCCAAGTGTAGTGATGTGATTTGAACCCATGACGTTGTGAACTGCAGTGAAGTTGCAAAGCACTTAGCTATTGTGCAGAATAAAGCTGTATGGTGGAAAAAATGGAGTGTGTTAAGGCTAAAAAGCACATATAGCTAAAGAACTAAACATTGTATGGAATGTGGGAAGAAGACCATGGTAAAATTGTGAGGTTTCATCTTGCCCTGAAGTAGGGTAGGGGTTTGGTCACTTGCCTTTGGTACTTTCCTTCATAAGATCGATTCGACACACAGACAAGATCAAAAAAACACTTAAAATGGTGTAAGCTTGCAAGCGCTTCTGAGTGTAACATTATTTAGCAATATATATGATGTAATCCGTTACATTTTAGCAATATAAACAAAAAAAGAAAATAAAAAAAGTAGGTGGAGATGGTAAGCCTCGAACCTACAGCAGAGGGAGATGAATTACAGACATGTGATGTGTGCACTAATCCACTAGCCCACATCGCTATGTGAAACTGCTATAAGCACGAAGACATAAGTTTGCGAATTGGCGAAGCCGCGATCGTAAGTGAATCCCGCTGACGGCGGAATTCATTATTGCTGTTTTACTCGCCAATTCGCCGCAGCGCCAGTTAATTGATTTGAACGCGGCGAAACTGAAACACGTCATAGAGGTTTGAAGCTGCAGTTTCTTTAAATCCGGCCCCCCGTGACTATGTACAATTTCTGTAAGTATCCTAGGCAGACTGATGAGGATGTACATACAGTGTATACACAGATAGTTTTATCAATTTTTTCTCTTTTCACATTTAGAAAACCTTTATTTCTCTAATGACTACATAGGGTCTATGTAGAACAGGATTCTTTAGAGCAGGCACACTGTGTTTTTGGCCCTCCTGCTCCTTCTCTGTGGCCATCGGTTTAAGAATTTAATGCATACAGTGTTGAAAATAATTATTTGATCCCCTGCAGATTTTGTAAGTTTACCCACTTACACAGAAATGAAGGGTTTACTTCAAGCCGACTGACCGGAACGGATATCTCCCCGTCCAGAGTGGACACCACCAATTATGGCTGTCTAACATCCCCAGGGGACAGTTCCTTCGTGTCAGAAGGAATTGCACCCTGGAGGTGGATTATTTTGAACAATCCCAAATTCTAAAGGAGAGATTTATGGAAAAAGGGTTTGTAACTGCCAAATTGGATAAGACAATAACCGAAATAGGTGCATTAACGCAGGAAGAGTGTTTGAGGGATTCGGTCAAACAAAGGACACAGGAACACAAATGGAGCTTTATAACACAGTTTAGTGCACAACATCGCGAAGTGGAACAGGTGTTTAAAAAACACTGGCCTGTACTTCGCATGGACAAGCTCCTGTGTGGTGTGCTGCCAGATTCTCCAAACTTCATTTATAGAAGGGGACCAACTTTTGGAGATCAGGTAGTAAAAAAAGTATTAGACCCTCCAAAGAAACCAGTTATGTTCTGGGATGAAAGAGTTGGTTTCTTTGCATGTAGGAGATGTAAGACATGCAAACAGGTGAACACACATTTGAGGAATTTCACTAGCTTTACATCTCCATCGAATGGCCAATCCTTCGAAATAAAAGACCTTATTACGTGCAATACCACTCACGTGGTTTATTGCCTGCAGTGTCCCTGCAATTTACTTTATATTGGGAGGACGAAACGGACAATAACCACAAGAGTGTCGGAACATATTACAAACATTCGTAATGGGTTCAAGGATCACAGTGTGTCACTCCATTTTCGAGATTTCCACAATAGGGATCCAAATCACCTCAAATTTTGGGGTATAGAAAAAGTTGAACCAGTATGGAGGGGCTCGAATAGAGTTCGGGAAATATCGAAACGCGAAACACACTGGATTTATCTGACCGATAGCTTATACCCCAAAGGTCTAAACGTTGATCTGGATATCAACTGCTTTATTAGTAACTATTCATTTTTAGAGGTAGTTCTTATCCAGATCGTTCTTTGGCAGCATATTCCCAGAATATATATTTGGTAACATCTATGATTTAGGTCTTTTAGGCTCACACATATTTATATAGAGAAGGAGTAGGCTTTGACCTCTTCTCTTCCCTTTGTGTCTTTTTTTCTAATATCTGTTTTAAGGTTCATATGCAATGTTGATAAAATATTGTTTTTATGTCTGTTTAATTTTTAATATATTTTTTATAAAATATATCCTTTTGTAATGATGGTATTTTAACAGTTTTTAGATATATATATATATATATATATATTTATTTACACTAGCTGCTATTCATATATTGTTGATGTAGATATATGGTTTATTTACTCATATATACCAGACTGCATATTTGATGCTTAACGTTTTGCATTTTATTTTATTTGTGTTTATGAGATTTACAGATGTAAAGTGTAAGGCATTCAGTATGAAATGTGGATGCTATAGATCATAAATACATTTTAAATTGCCCCATAGATAAATGCTGGGCGATAGAGTCACAGTCGAGTGGGAGGGCTTATGCATTCAGAGGGCATATTGTGCTCTTAGTATTGTATTTCGATCCTGTGCTCGTTCTAAGTGGGTGTCCGCAGAGAAGGTATCGGAGCATCCCGAAGGTGACGTGTATCCGGCGGTGTAACCGGATGCTGTCATCAGTTACTGAGCTTGAGGTCGACGGCGGATGTGCGTCATCACGTCCGGCCGGAAGTACACATCCGCACATCGGAGTACCGATGTAAGCTGTTCAGCAAATAATATGTGTACTTCCGGGTGGCCCTTCAGACGGACACTGGTGCGCATGCGCCGGCGTTATTATTTAAACATTACGACCGCGCCGCGCACATGGGCTCTCAGAGGAAGTCGTGAGGACGAAACGTCAGAGCTGATGTGCGCGGTCGCAGAACATCTCACATAGGATACCATCCGGGATTCCTACAGGAATGTTTGGAATTGGCCATCCAGTGTGCATATTTTATCCTTTATGCCTTCACTCCATTACCCTCCTGTAAGTAGACATCTGGAGGGGAGAGGGGCTTTACTGTGTGTGGTTTTAAAATAAAGTTTGCAGAATTACACTATTGTTGCCCCCACTTTGTTCAATTGCATGAACTTTGAGCGGAGGAATATTGGAGGAAGGAGGAGTGAGGTGCAGCCCAGCAGTGATCAGTACACCCGCAGTTTGGTGGATTTGGTTGAAGGCTCTGTATTCACCAGGTTCTGGTGAGTGTTTCATTCAAAGTGGGGGAGCACTAGAGTGTGGTGGTATCTTTTGGAAGAATAGACAAGACCCTTCACTCCCCTACCCTGGTGGATGGACTGTGCCTGATGTATCACTATATGGACTGCACATCTCTATGGTCTATGAGTCTTTAAGGACACTGGTTTACCCAATGGTCCTTTTGTTTTAGCGCTGCTAGTGTTATAGTTTATTCTACTTGGCCAAATATTCTACAACACCTTTGTTAACATTTCTTTTTGTATAGTAGCTGCTTTGAGACCTTGCGTCTTCATAACTCTTTGTTGCTATCTATTTGGTCCTTTTGTGCGCGGGGTGAGTTATTCTATGAGACTGGTTTTGGTCATACATATTTTGACTCTTGTGTTTGCTATAACTTTTATCATATGTGCATTTTAAATGATAGAGACAGGATATCAAAAATCCAGAAATAACACATAATACAAATGTTATAAATTGAGTTGCAGTTTTGTGAGTAAAATAAGAATGATCCCCAAGCAAAACATGGCTTGGTACTCGGTGAAGAAACTCTTGTTGGCAAGCACAGAGATAATATGTTTCTTGTAGTTGGTGACCAGGTTTGCACACATATCAGGAGGGATTTTGGTTCACTCTTTTTTAAAGATCTTCCTTAAGGTTTCTTGGCATTTTCTTGGCAACTGGAAGTTTCAGCTTCCTCCATACATTTTCTGAAAGATTAAGGTCTGGAGATTGTCTAGTCCACTCCATGAACTTAACAAGCTTCTTCTTGAGCCACTCCTTTGTTGCATTCCTGACCCATCGTAAGTGTTCTGACTTAGGGAAGAAGGTTCTCATCCAAGATTTTGCAATACATGGCCCCATCCGTTGGCCCCTCAATGTGTCATAGTCGGTATGCATCTTTAGCAGAGAAACAGCCCCAAAGCATAATGTTTCCACCTGCGTGCTTGACTGTAGGGATGGTGAGAAAGTGCTATGGTCAAATGAGACCAAAATTGAACTCTTTGGCAACTCGCTGTGTTTTGAGGAAGAAAAATGCTGACTATGACCCTTAGAACACCATCCCTACAATCAAGCACGGAGTTGGAAACATGATGCTTTGTGGCTGTTTCTCTGCTAAAGGTACAGGCTGACTTTGCCGCATTAGGGGGCCAATGGATGGGGCCATGTATTGTAAAATCTTGGATGAGAACCTTCTTCCCCCAGCCATAGCACTAAAGATGGGTTATGGATGAGTCTTCCAGCATGACCAAAGGATTCGTCAACCTGGGTCCTTAAGACTACAGAATAATGACACGGACTTCGTGACATGGGTTTAATACGGCCACAGCAGCCAATTTTATTAACCAAAGAATAAATAACATCACAATAAAACATACCAATAAGTGCAAATTCAACAATGTAATATTAACAAGGGAACTTTGGGTGTCCATAGGCACAATTTTAACTAGAATCGTCCATGTCCTCAGCTGCGCCCCAACTGGCTCAAAGATGTTATGACATCACACATACTTCCATTTTTTCCCCCCAGGGGACCTAGCTCCTGGGAGGACCACCACTAACTAAGTGAAAGCCCCATACCCTAGATGGGCCCCACAATTATTGACAATTTAATTGCTCACTGACCCCTCAAAGGCCCCCTGACCCACCACCTGAGCTTGAGTGACACCTCATTCAAGCAAATTCCTCCAAACCTGCAGCACCCTCAGCACTCCTTCCTGTAGGCCCAAAGACCAGATATCTGTGCACACCGCATTTAAGTGAATGCCATCATCCCTCCAATAGTGGACAGACTGATCCTCCAGCTCCCGGTTCCGAACCACTATGCCCCCGAGCCTGGACACAAGCCTGCCTACTTTCCTGTTTAATTCTCGCCTTGTTAAGGTGAACAATGGATTGAGCAAAACGCCAAACCCTTCTGGCCACAATATGCGACCACACAATGATACATCCGGGAAATTTGCACATCAAATGCAAAATGTCAAATTTGATATCCCTCACGGGAACTCTAGTAGCCCGAACCTCCAAATCATTACCACCAACACGAAGCACTAAGACATCCGGGGGCTTGTCGAATCTAGCATAATAATGAAATTCTGGAAGAACACGACCCCACATCATACCTTGATTTCCCAGCCATTTCAGAAGAGCTTCGCTCCATTGTATGCCAAATTGCCTCCCCACGGGCCGGGCGGCAGAGCCCTGACTGCCCCCCAAAAAACATGTGAATCCCCCAAAATCCAGACAAGAACATCTGACAACTTTATAGCAAATGAGGGCGAACATATATCTTGAAAGAATCTGACTCCCACCTCCCTAAACGCCTCACGACCTGAGGGCTTAAGCCCTATCTGGCTGCCTCTGTAGCTGCCCTAACATGGAAGGAGTGAGTATTAAACTCGGAATTATCCCTGCCCGCCTCAGCCAAACAACGTCGGAAAACGGCCAAAAACTGGAAGCGCAAAAAGAACGATCCATCCTCATGCAGTAAAAAGGCACCAAGTGCCGACCCCTCATCTCGACAAGCTGTTGTACGGAAGACACTGGGCATACTGCATTCAGCAACACCCGAAACAATGACACAGTAACCCCTCTACCCAACTGATCCATTTTAGATTTCCCAATAAAAAGTCGGACACAATCGTCGGACACCGTTACATCTGAGAATTGAAACCCAACCCACACCACACCTGTTCTGTTCCTGCTTACTAATTCCCCAATCCTGAATGCCCTGAAAAAGGCCAACGCAAAAGCCACGGTAAACAGTCTCACCTTAAAGGCAGAAGAGCAAACCCTGTGCAAACCCCCCACTAGCTTTTGAAGCAAATAGAAGGAAACTGGGCGCCTGGTATCTGGCTGCACACGCCTGCGCCGAAATCCCTTCATTGCTTGTCTTACCATAAAGTCTTTGGTCACATCACTCAGGCCACGCAGCCAGACAAAGAAAGCCAAAGCAGTCAAACTCCTGTTTATCTTCGAAACTGACATGCCCCGGGGTAAATTCCAACCCAATAAAATACAACAAGACAATCGATCTGAAGTGGAAAAACAGCCACTGACTGAGCTTATCAATGTGGACCACCACCCACGAATTTGCTGCCCATGGGCCCTCACTCACAGAGTGACGTAATAGCTCTCCAGGTACTCCAATGCCAGTCTCCACAGCTGTTCGGGACAAGAAACCCGCAGCAAGGCCGGCACAGGGGGGGGGGGGGGGGCGCAGGAGGGGGCACTTGCCCTGGGTGGAGTCCTTTGCTGTTGGAGGGGGGGGGGGTGGGGCGACAGATTTCCAGCTGCATTTACATGCAGAATTCTCTCCACCGCATCAGTTCACCGTCACAGCATTCAGTGCCCTGTTTCTGCTCACAGAGACATAGATAATGGCTTTCAGGTAGGTGTTCCGTGTTCTACCGCCTTGTGAGTCCTGCACAAATTCTAGATAGTGTCCCTGCTGCTGTGACCATGCTGATCAGCCTCAACAACACTACAGGCTGTACAGCGATCAGAGGTGACAGTGTAAATATGCCGGCTGACAGCATCCACTCTCCACCCACCGCCACCAGTCATTGCCTGTCAGTACTTGTGGTTGGTTGCTTGGACCACAGTCATCCAAGCAACCAATCATGTGCGTTCCCCGCCTCCAGGCTCTGACGTTCAAAGTAGGAGGAGAATGTAGCTTTCTCCTGCAGACCTGCCGGGTCTTATTGCCCTAGCTTCCATCTGTTGCCCTGTAGCTGCCTGCTGCAGTAATGTAAGTGGGATCTCTGGGGATCATGATTTAAAAGGAGGGGGACTTTTGGGTCTCTAATGTGAGGTGGGGAATCTGGAAACCCTGATGCAAGGAGGGTGACACTGGGGACCCTGATGTAAGGAAGGGGACCCTAATGAAGGGAGAACTCTTATGTAAGGGGAGGAGGTGACACGGGGGACCTTGATGTAAGGAAGGGGGACTCTGGGGAACCTAAATTTAGGGGCACTCTGGAGGCCCTGATGTAAGAGGGGAAGGGGACCTTTGGGGACCCTAGTGAAAGGGGATGGGGGGGACTCTGATGTAAAGAGGGAATTCTGGGGACCCTGATGGAAGGGGGAGACTCTGAGGACCCTAAAGAAAGGGGGGACCCTGATGTTAAGCTGGGGACCCTTATGTAAGACAGAGGGAGGACTCTGATGTAAGGGGTGACAATTGGTACCCTGATGTAAGGGGGACTTTGGGGACCCTAATTTAAGGAGGAGACTCTGATGTAAGGGGGGAGCTCTGGGGGCCCTGGTGTAAGGTGGAGGGAACTTTAGGGACCCTAATGAAAGGGGGTCCCTGATGTAAGGGGGTGGATCTGGAAACTCTGATGTAAGGGCGGGGGGGCTCTGGGAACCCTAATGTCAGAGATAGGACTCTTATGTAAGAAGGGGGGACTCTGGGGAATCCTGATTTAAGGGGGGAGGACTCTAGTGACCCTGATGTAAGGAGGGGGGATTTGGGGACCTTATTGAAAGTGGGGGGCTCTGCTGCAATTGGGGAACTCTGGGGGGGGGGGGGGCACGTGGGACCCTTATGTAAGAAAGAAAGGGAACTCTAGATGTACACCACTGATGTTGGGACCCTTTACCTACTAGTGTCATAACAGACACAGGGACATTTTTCCTTCCAGTGACACCACCCATGGATGCAGGGTCATTTCCCCATATTTCATTTGAGATAGCATGTGTACTGCTGTTAAATGTATACTGTATGTAACATGTTTTGGTGAGGTGCCCTGTGTGCAGCGTTATTAACCCCACCCCTCCTGCTGTTCCACCTGGGGGGGGGGGCTGTTTGGAATTTTCACCCTGGGCACCAGACGACCTTGTTCCGCCACTGGCCCGCGCTGCTCCGCATCCGGTGCTAGCCCTCGGAACCTTTCCCACTAAAAACGAGACAAAGAATCGGCGAAGAAATTCAACACACCTGGGACCAGAACAGCTTGCACAAAACAATTCAAACTTAAACAACGTAAAACAAGGTGACGCAATAAGTGCACAACTGGTGGTGATGAGGCACACAGGCTGGACATAAATTCCACTACCCCCAGGTTTTGCAATGAAAACAAATCCGACGATCGCGAAACTTTAGTCCCAGATTTCTACAGCTACCAAAATCGGAAACGGCTCCAATAACACCAAGCTCCGTAAGAACCCTGCTGTGGGCGATACCTCGGGCCATGCAGCTGCGCACCATGCCCCTTGACAGAAAGCCCCAAACCCGGAAATGCCCGCAGCATCAGTGTAAGAGATGATGTCGAAAGTTGACACACATCCACAAAGATGTGCCATTATAGGAGGCAAGAAACTCATCCCAAACCCCCAGATAGGCCTGATGTAGTGATGTGGCAGTGTTGCCCCAGATGCAGCGGCGCTGAGACGATGACAGAAGATACGCCCCATAATGTGGCATGCAAAATTAAGCTTACGCAATAAAGACTAACATTGTTTAAGCCTAACCTTTTTTGCCGACCTGGCCTGCCCAACCATCTGACCCAAATCCTCCAATTTGTCAGGCGGCAAGCAACTTTCCATCATTCGCGCGTCAATCACAATACCCAATAATTGTATGATCATGGCAGGACCTTCCATTTTGTCGGGCACCAGAGGGATCCCGAAGCGTTTTGCAATAGATTCCAAAGTGTGTAACAACACAGAACAAACTGAGAAATCTGGGGGGCCAATACAAAGAAAATCGTCTAGATAATAAATCACTGATCGGAACTGTGTTTCCTCCCGCACCACCCATTGCACGAAGGTGCTAAGAACCTCAAAATACATGCAGAAAATGGAACATCCCAAAAACAACCCAGCAAATGATGGCTCCCAGGATGGACCAGCAGCAAACGATAGGCAGATTCAATATCCGTCTTTGCCAACAACAATTCCTGGCCATAACACTGCACCCAGCCAACCACTGCATCAAAAGAGGTATAAGACACAGAGGTCAGGTGAAATGGCGACGTTCACCAAAGCTCCCTCCGGATAAGACAAATGGTGTATCAGCCTAAATTTGTTGGGATCCTTTTTGGGGACCACCCCAAAGGGAGACACATGCAAAAACGGAATGGGAGGATGGTCGAATCATCCAGCCATGCGTCCAAGTTTCACCTCCCTAGCCAATTTAGCAGAAACAACCTGAGGATACTGAAGCATTGATTTACAATTCCTAGGCAGCGAAGATTGAGCCACTGGCAAAGAACAAGGAATGCGAAAGCCATGGGCAAAACCATCAGCCAAAAAAACTGCCGCCTCCCTCCGTGGATATTTACCTAGATACGGCACCATCACGGGAAGGCTTACTGGCGTCCTCCCTTTTTGAAGCAGACTCACCAGGCTGGGACTTCCCTCTCCTAAAACATTTGGCATAACTGTGAGAGCCCCCGCAACCAGAGCACTCATGGCGGAAAGACAGGGTATGCCAAAAGGGCATGACCCCTCGTTAAACTGCCAACAGAATCCTTTTTTATGGGCGGCCAACTGTCCAGCAGCCCCTGAACTGCCGGCCCCTCCAAGAAAGGGCTGCCCCAGAGCGCTCGCTTGCGCCATGAGCTTCTTCCAAAGCCCAATGTCCTTATGATCCCAGTGCAAGCCCAGCCACAAGGCCTTGTGTTGGTGGAACTGCTCGTCATAGCGAAGCCAGGAAGTACCCCCATAAGATCTATACACTTCCCCATCCAGATAGCAGAAAAGTGCATAACAATTCTCCGGTGCCTTTTTGCCAATGACACTCACCATGATAGCGAAAGCCTGAAGCCAAATAGCAAAGAGGGAGAATATTTCAACATGTTCCCCCTCCAAATTTTTTCCCTGACCTCCTACTTATGATGGACCCCCAGCGGGCCCTCAAAGCACACGTAAATTTCGAATTTGGCTGCATCCGCCAACTGCACCCTATCCTCCTGGGACTCCTTTGATTTCTAGGATTCTGATCCCCCAGCTGCCTCTGTCTGCGACGCAGACTCAGCGCTGGTAACTGTGGATGCAATTGTTGCAGTTCCAATGGCTGCCTCCCTACGCCCCTCCGCATCTGGCTCTACCGTGGCCCTCCCCCCCATAGTAATCGGCACCGCCGAAGGGGGTGTAGAAACCACTAAGCCCACCTCACCTAGTGTGTAAGCAGCAGGTGCTCACAAACCAGTCGGACCCTGAGCAGGGGAAGAAGGCCCAGCCGGATCACAATGAGCCAATAACTCCTGAAAACCTGTAAAAAATGCAGTCAATGCCGGTGCACCACCCAGGGTCCCCACGGCAGATCCCAAAGGAACCTGCAAGCCAGAAGGCTCTCAAACATCCCACCATCCTAACACTCCCAAAATAATCCCCCCTTGCCCTGAGCTAACCCCAGCACCCTGAAAGTCAGAAACAATTAAAGAATGTGACTTACCTGGCTGCTGCCACGCTAAACCACAACCAGCCGCGCGCCCAGATCCCAGCTGGCTCCACAAGGCAGGGCACCTCCCCAACGACCGCCCAGCATCATCTTCACTGGAGACCTCCCCTGATTCACCTGTAGACTCCTGTTGTGTCTCATAGCAGGACTGTAATATTGCGGCGGACAAATCGCACACTAAGTGATGCTTTTTTTGGGGACCAGTAAAACTAACACAGTGATCAGTGCTAGAATATGCACTGTTACTTGCTAATGACACTGGCAGGAAAGGGGTTAACATCAGGGGTGATCAAAGGGTTAAATGTGTGCCTAAGGAATGTGTGCCTAACTGTGGGGGAGGTGCATGTCAGAGCCACTTCAGGTGTGGATTGGAAGACATTTGTGCAACTTCATGCACAGATGTCTATGCAAGTCGCACCTGAACTTGCAAAAATGAGTGCAGGAACTAATAGGATGAAGAAGAACTTGTAAGATGAGTGTTACTTTCTGAAGTTCCACTTTAAGGGAAATGTTGCCAATGGTAGATAGACAGGAAAAGAGAACAAAAAACTATCAGGGGTCTTGAAGTGTTACTAAACCCAGGCCCCTGCAGTTACTATATCTGGTCTCCAACAGTACACAGAACATGGAAATGCAATTATTCCAGTAAATATAAACTGCTAAATACCTTTTCTCGTCAGCAGTATACAGCAGTCTTTTGACTTCTATCAGTGTCTAGTTAAAGCTAATAGGAGGATTTTTCATTCTACTCTACTGTCCTATGAGGTTGTAGGACCCCTGACCCTCTGAACAGTGCTGATTGGCCCTGTGCGTGATCACATGCACCCTCCCAAGAAAAAAAAAAAAAAACTCTCTAGCAATTTAAACACAACTCAGCAATATAAACACAACTCTGCAAAGTGTCCCCAAGGCTCTGCCTTATCAGGAGGTGGGTTGGGGACAGTGGAAGGAGAGGATCGGGGAAGACAGGATCAAACAGTCTTTTTACACAATGCACTTGCACTTTTGAGTTTTTAGGATACTATAACATTCAAAGGTATTTTTGCGCTGGTTTCTCATCTTTTTCACTCACTTTTTACATTTGCCTGATTAACCCCTTGGGTTCCACAGTGAGTATAACAAGCATGAGTATAACAAGCATGATTTACTGCATATACAGACTGATTTTACTGTTGTGGAATTAGTAACACTTTAACCCTTCCCTACTCTATCCAAAGCCATAAACATTTTTTGGCTGTATATACTTTCAATTTGTTACATGCAGTGTGCTGAAAAGCAGGCATGGCTGAAGGATAGCATATAGATTATTGGACAAAACTTAGTGTATTCCTCTGAAACACTAGGGATATAGGCATGTTTTTATTGCTATGCAAGGTACCAATGCCAAATGGGTCCAGGGTGGAATTGTAGCAAGCAGCATGTGTGGTTGGTACAGGTAAAACTATGACCTCTCATTGGTATGGCGTCCGGTCTGCAGCCTCTCTCCTCTCTCACACAACACAGTCACACCTGGACATTGACGTCATGGATTTAGGATGTGCTGACTCAGCCACTCATTGGAATATGTGTCCCAAGCAATCACCTTATCCCTGAGCATTCCTAAAGCCGCTTGACGGATCAACCCATTTCACAGGATATAATGATCAATCTTGTGAATTTACCAAGACAGGACCGTGCCTGCAGGTGCGGCAAAACAGGGTCTAGAATGGTCTCTGCAAACATTTCCACCAACTGGCTATGTTCTCTGGCTGTCACAGACTTGCAGTGAAATAACTGAAGTATATGTAAACCCTTGTCACTAAAAGCTCATTAATGCGTTCATTTCAAAAGTAATTTTCAATATTGATAAATACTTTATTTGTGTACTCTATGCACAAGGAACTTTAAGGCTGGGTTCACACTAGCTGCGGCCGCGGCTTGCAGCAGGGGGTCTGGTGCTTCTCTGTTCTCCGATTTAGGTGCGAATCAGGTCAGAATTTCTGCCTGAATTTGGACCTAAAACAGAGCCAAAGATGCAAAGCATCCTTTTCCAGTGCAGACCGCGCCCCCCCCCCCCCCCCCCGGAGGTTTATGAACCGACTCCATTGAGAGCCAGTCACATTCTCCTGTCATGCGAATTGGATACGTGACAGTAGTAGTCATAGGCATAAAAACAAGGCGGCTGGCTGCAAACACAACGCCTGTCCTTCCGGGATCTCTTAAACACGGCGATGTTAGCACGTCGCAGAGCCATGCATTTCGTCACAGATGACGTCGTCCTGGGGCACTCAGGATTCAGTACCCCATGACAACATCATCTATGACTAAACGCGCTGGGCCCGCGACGTGCTGATGTCACCGCGTGTAAGAGATCCCAAAAGGACGGGCGTTGTGTTTTCAGCCGGCCGGCTTGTTTTTATGCCTATGACTCCTACTGTCTTGTAAGTGCAATCCAAATCTTTTTTCAATAAATTACCATACATTATTACACTATGGCGCATCTCTTGTTATATCTTTTCGGGATTACCCCTTAATAAGCTGCCCACTACATGGAGAATTACGGAGGAGAGGTACATTTGTGCTATATGACACCACAGTGTATCATAATATATCCCCAGCGTTGTTGACCCTAGTGGTCTCTTCTTTCTGGTAAGCAGGTCATCTGAGTGGTGGCGGATACGATTTATTGGTGGTGGTTTTTACCTCTGCACGGTTTCAACCCGGATTTGAATATCCTATGGTTGGACTTATACTAAATCACCTTTTGGACTTTCACTGTTTGATTTTTTATCACAGTTTTGGTGTTTGCTTTCATACTATATTTGTCTTTTATTTTCAGCTATAATTTTGTCAATTTCTGGCAAAATAATTTTTTGAAAATGTATTTTCTTTTTTTTTGATTTCACTTTTAACGCAACCTTTTTTTTTTTGCATGTGTCTTCACAGTGTATATCTCACTCTTAAGTTGCAGCTTTAAATTGTTAATTTAGCGCAGTTATTTGTGTGATTATTGTATTCATTGAGGGATCACCTAATCCAATTAAAATGGTACATTGTGTCTATTTACTCTCTATAGGTTACACAAAATGCATTCTACTTGCTCCCCTGAATGTCGGAGGTATGGAGGGACCCCTGGGGATTTTTTACATATTTTTTGGACCTGTCCGATCACCACCAAATTCTGGGAGGAGATGATAGCCTTATTAAATAAAATTATTTCCACTCCCCTGCAACTCTCAATGTTAACCTGCATATTGGGTCTGGTCAAACAATTACTGCCCACAGTAGCTGAGTGTACACTGGTTAACTTAGCTTTATATTATGCCAGGAAAGCTATTGCTTTACATTTGAAAAAATGCTCCCCCCCCCCCCCCCCGCTCTCTCTTTTTGGAAGCAATTGCTCAATAATAGCCTGCTACTTTACAAAGACACTTACACTAATAGGGGCTGCCCCCAAAAATACAATAAGGTTTGGTCTACATGGCTGACGGAGCCTTCTACGGCCTCAGACATGTCCATGGGACAATGTGTCATTGTGCCGTTTTCTAAGTATTCCTCCTCATTATGATACCACTATAACACTTAATTTGCTGACGACTGTCTAATATTTTGAATGCTACAGTTGTCTGATAGAAGTCAAGCCATATTTCTAGTTACCCTTTCTTGTGACCCTCATTCTTGCCTGAGTGATAAGTTGTACCTGGAATGATCTTGGCAACATGGCCCCTGCGAAGGTTCCATCGATGTGAATGTTTCACTTGTGTTGTTTGTCTGTTTGTGTTCCTAAAGAACAATAAACAGATAAAAAAAAAAAAATAATAATTATCTGTTATAAAGTAGAAAACTGTTCTGTGGTCAGAAGAATTGAAACATTTGACATTTTTTTGGCAACCATGGGTGTCACGTCCTCCGGACTAAAGAGGAGAGAGACCTTCTGGTTTGTTATCAGCGTTCAATTTAAAAGCCTGCATCTCTAATAGTATGCGGGTGCATTAGTGTGTTTTGAATGGGCTGCTTGCACATCTGGAAAGGCACCATCAGTGCTGGGTTTTAGAGCAGCATATGCTCCCAGGCGATGTCTTTTTTGGGAAGGCCTTGCATATTTCAGCAGGACAATTTTACCGCATGACAACAGCATGACTTCGTAGTAGAAGAGTCCAGGTTCTTAACTGGCTTGCCTACAGTCCAGACCTTTCACCAATTAAAAATATTTGGCACATCTTAAAACCAAAAATACACCAAAGAAGACCCGGGAGCAGTTAAAATCCTATATCAAGCAAGAATAGAACAACATGCTCTGTGAGGCGGCATATGTTTCTGATCCCAAGGAAGAGCACTGTTTGGCTCTTCTGGAATCAAGATGCCTAATGTCCCTACATATCACTGGAGTCAAGTCTCTGTTCGAAAAAGGAGCTAAAAATGCTATGCTGCTACAGTAGCTGTACTCACTGCGGATCAAAGAATGCTTACCAATATCCCGTGTATCAAACCTGCCTCTGGGGAGTTAACTATGGACCCTGCCGTTATTATGGATACTTTTGTCATGTATTATACCTCACTCTATTCAGCTATTGCCCCATATGATAAAGATGCATTGATGGCGCTTCTTTCGCACCTTCCCCACCTACTTTGTTGGAGGATGAGAAACCCTGGTTGTAAGCAGAGATTAGTGACCTGGAGATTGATGCTGCAATCCATTCTTTTCCACAACATAAGTCACCGGGCCTGGATGGATTCCCCTTTTGAATGGTATAAACACCATTTCGGAATTTCTGGTTCCCAGGTTGCAGTCCCTGTATGCTTACTGCTTCGATGACACCACTCTCCCGCCATCCATGCTGGAGGCTCATGTGGTGTTGCTCCCCAAACCAGGCAAGGACTTTACTAGTTGCAACTTGTATGGGCCCATTGCTCTGCTAAATACTGATCTCAAAACACTAACTAAAATATTGGCCACTAGGCTAGCCACTGTTGTTTCTGCCCTGGTGAATATTGATGAAACAGGCTTTATGCCTGGTAAGTCCACTGACACTCATCTCAGGAGGCTGTTAGAACATTTCCAACTTTCTCTTGATGACCATGGTTCTAGAGTTGTGGTATAGCTGAATATTGCCAAGGAATTTTACTCCATTGATTGGCAGTATATGGATGTGGTGCTGGAACGCATAGGGTTTGTAATTCTCTCACCTTTTTGGCAGGGATGACAACTGTTACCTTTTTATTTTCTTTTATAATTGAACCTTTGGCGGTAGCTTTTCGATTCTCTACTGAGGTTGGGGCTGAGGAAATAGGGGGTATTAACCTGCTTTCACCCAGCCTATTGTGGAATGATGGAGCCCTGTTATTTTACCTTGGACACACCTATTGTCAAAAGGAAGATGAGAGACACCAGACCCAACAATGCAGACGAGCTGAAAGCCGCTATCAAAGCAACCTCGGCTTCCATAACACCTCCATGCCATGCCGCATTGATGCAGTATTTCATGCAAAAGGAGCCCCGACCAAGTATTGAGTGCATACTATACTGTACATGGACTTACTTTTCAGTAAGCCAACATTTCTGTATTAAAAATCCTTTTTTTGTATTAGTCTTATGTAATATTCTAATTTTCTAAAATACAGAATTTGGGGTTTCCACTAGCTGTAAGCCATAATCATCAAAACTAAAAGAAATAAATGCTTGAAATATATCACTCCGTGTGTAACGCATCTATATAAAATTTATGAGTTTTACTTTTTGAATTAAATTACTGAAATAAATTAACTTTTTGATTATATTCTAATTTTTTAAGATGCACTTGTATATAAAGAGATTGCAATGGCAGTGATCTTAGGTCTCATGTAATGTATCTCTAGTCTATAACTGTCACTTGAAGCATGTCCCCAGTCTACAATAACTCCTACTTCTGCATTATTAAGTGAAAATGCTCACTAGGATGATCTGTGGGTACTCAAGGGAAGGTGCCATGAGCCACCAGTCTGTGAATCCTCTATCTGATGTGCAATATCAACCTTCTTCTATACTCCTAAACAAGCCTCGGTGTGAACCACATCGAGGCAAAAGACCACTTCCTTTATGTCTCTGTATGGTTTGAAAATTGAGGAATTGGAAAAGCAACTTATTTTGCCTAAAATCATGATGTACTAGGGGAAGGGCATCATATAGAGAAGGTTTTGTGCACAATGACATGCTATGTATGTGGTACTAAAAGTTGGCCATTTATCAATCTGCCCTATTTTGGGAGTCTGCATCAGTACTCTGGCAGTAGAACCAGAAGTTGGAGACCATAGCAATGCTTTGGTGGTAGAATGTTGGGACGTCACAGGTCCCAGATGACTGCCCGGCCATTTGGGATGCACAGTACGACCCGCGCATGCACAGTGCACACCCGGCTGTTAAGCCACAAGCTGCCACAATTGAAATGCCTGCACCGGGGAGAGGGAGAACAGTGATTTGGGACATTTGAGTTTGTGTGTTTATTAAAAGTCAGCAGCTACACTTTTTGTAGCTGCTGACTTATATAATAAACATAGAAATGACTAGAGCTCTTCTTTAACAAATATACAACAGATGGGTTGTGCTATAACGTGACCAGGTGAGTGCATTCTGATGTAATTTTAAATGGGTGACCAACTGAACTCATGCACGTTGAAATTGCATTACCATGCATTGCGGTGTGTTTTAATGCACGTCATAGTTATAACACACATTTGGGTGTAAACAAGTCCTATACAGCTGAAGTCTTGCACAAGTGGCAGCCTCGCTCAGGTCCATAGTATCAGTGTTTAATACAATCAGCTGCTGCTAATCTGTAGTGCGTGTACATTGCAACTTCAGACGTATGTGTGTCAGCTCAGTACTTAATGATGTCAGCGACTCAGGCTAATCGCTATTAATATGCTTATCCACCTAGCACACGGTTTAATTAGTGCTTTCTGTGTTTACAAACAGGCGGGTGAACAAGGCACCCCATCCCAGCACAGTAAGTAATATTTTATACATTTTATTCATTGCATGTTTTTGTTTCTTCTTTGTATTTTTTGTTTCTTTGCTGCATTTTTTTTTAAATTTCTGTATTGCATTTTCTTACATTTCTTCATTGCATTTTGCAGTGCTGAGCTGATATAACCCAAAAAAACGTTAAAGTGTATAGAAAGCCAAAAATGTTTTTGTGGCTTTGGATTAGGGGGAAATGAAGCTAGAACCTGTTGGGTCTTTTTTTGCAACCCTGTCATTTGTTCTGTGACCACTGTAATTCCCCTGACTTTGGAGAGATCTTGTCTCACTTCTTATTGTGTCTCCAGAACATGAAGTGCAGGGAAATTTGTGCCTCCAGAACATGAAGTGCAGGAAAATCTGTGCCTCCAGAACATAAAGTGCAGGGAAATCTGTGCCTCAAGAACATAAAGTGCAGGAAAATTTGTGCCTCCAGAACATAAAGTGCAGGGAAATTTGTGCCTCCAGAACATAAAGTGCAGGGAAATTTGTGCCTCCAGAACATAAAGTGCAGGGAAATCTGTGCCTCCAGAACATGAAGTGCAGGGAAATCTGTGCCTCCAGAACATGAAGTGCAGGAAAATCTGTGCCTCCAGAACATGAAGTGCAGGAAAATCTGTGCCTCCAGAACATGAAGTGCAGGAAAATCTGTGCCTCCAGAACATGAAGTGCAGGAAAATCTGTGCCTCCAGAACATGAAGTGCAGGGAAATCTGTGCCTCCAGAACATGAAGTGCAGGGAAATCTGTGCCTCCAGAACATGCAGTGCAGGGAAATCTGTGCCTCCAGCATAGGCGTGCGCACAGGGTGTGCCAGGTGTGCCAAGGCACACCCTAATCACCCTGTGCAGAGCAGATTCCCCACTATTGCCCTTGCTCCCCCCCCCCCAACCTAGAACGCTGCCAGCTTCCCTTCACTTCACTGCTGCTGTGGGCACACACAGGGGGATGTTTTTGAATGAGTATATGTAATTTACCAACCCTCTCCCTTTCTGAATGAACACAGTGGGTGACCGGTACCATGTGATTGAGCTTTGGAGTGCACACCCTAATGCAATAGGCTGCACACACCTATGGCCTCCAGAACATGAAGTGCAAGGAAATCTGTGTCTCCAGAACATGAAGTGCAGGGATATCTGGCCAATAGGACACAGTTAAAAAAGTAAAAAAAATCACGCGAGTCAAACATTTCCTATCCTATCCAAAACTAGAATGAAAGTAAGTTTTAGCTATGTATACATTTTTTCATTCTGTTTTGCCCATTTTCACCCACTTATTTTTCATTAACTGAATTCAAGTGGAAAATGTGGGAATCCTGGGTGAAAAGTTGCGTACACCCTGCCTGAAAGCCAGAGGCGTAACTAGAACCTTCAGGGCCCTGATGCAAGAAACCATGAAGGGCCCCCCAGACCCCTGGCCGGGGCCCTTACCTTCAAGCCCAGGGCTCTTCCCACTAATCCTAGGGCTCTTTACTATCGTTGCATGGCCTTTTATTACGGTCCCGCAGCAGGATCCTTTCACAAGTTCTGCAGTGGGCCCCCTTCCTGCAATCTTGGGGCCTCCCCACAGTGGTGCAATGCCAGGGCCCGGTCGCAAGTGTGACCTTTGCGATCCTGGAAGTTCACCCATTGGTTTGCTACTGGGCCCCCTGGAGCATGGGGCCCGGTAGCGATTGCAACCCCTGTAGTTACGCCCATGCTGAAAGCATTTATAAATAGAGCCCTAAGGCTTGTTTCACACTGCTGTGACATAGGATTTGACTTGTGAGACCCCAAGTCGCATGACATGTCATGTCAAATTCAATGTTTCTCTATGAGCTGTCCTAACTGATACTACACAAGTCGCTCCGACTTTAGAAAAGGTTCCTGCATTACATTGGTCTGACATGGGTGAGATTTCAGCCCTTGTACTGGCCTTAAATATCATCCAAGCCAGAACAAGTTAGAAGGATGTTGCAGGGCAAAGTCGTACGACTTTGCCTTTGCAGCAGGGTGAACCGAGCCTAAGTCAACTTCTGAGCATGCTTATAGAAAGCTGGAAGTAAAAATGAAAAACATTTTAGGAAGAGATCTTCTGAAATGGAAAATCAAACACATGCTGGATTTTTCAATTTAATATTACAACTCAATAAAATTGCACTGGAATCTTCAAATATCTTTAAATATCAACCAACGGTGGTTTAATAACTTTAACTACGTCTTTTTGTTTTCTTGATGGAAAATGTATTTGTGGATTAAAGACTCCATTTGAACATTACTGGAGTCCCCAATAGTTGATATAAAAAAAACTATGACCCTTGTGTCGATTTAGGGTCATTCTGGCTAAAAGTGACATTCCAGTTTCAGGAAGAGTTAATGAGTCACCTGCTGGCTTCTAATCTATCGTGGTGACTATAGAGGAGCAGTCCTTGGCTTTGCTTCCTTGGGTGTTCCCACTCATTAAGGTTCTTTATAGTAAAAGATAAGTTAGAAATCCATTTGGGGTGTGGGAACCCTTGATAAGATGTGCTGACCTTAAAGCTTGAGCGCAGAGACTTAAAAACTGGAACTATGGACAGAATCAAAAATTCTGTAATGTAATGCAATCTGTCAAAAGAATTAACACATCAGTCTTTGTTTTTCTTGATAATTAAGGAAAGTGGAAATGTGAGGTTATCTTATTGGTATTGCTATGCTAAAGTATGGATGTTAATATAAATAATCTGGTTCCTGGGCAGGTGGCTTCTACACCTCAAATGAGTTTCATGATCTCCTTGGCTTGTAGTATAATGTAACTAAAATTGTAATTAAAGCAGCACACCACTGCTAAAAGGTCCAGATATTACATTATTCCAAAAAAAGTGAGGACAATGCAAAGAGTTTCAATGCATTTTTGAGGTCCAAAAACACCCCCTCATCAGGGCTTGATTAAAAACCTAACTAGCAGCTGATAAGACCTGCACTTGTAATTACACCAGAAGAAATACCATTAACCTTTACACTGCCAGGTCTGTACGGCGTATGGACCTACAGCACTGCTTGCAGCTGGCTAGGTCCATAGGTCATACGGACCTCATTTCTCCTCCTGCTATAAGCTGATGGTCACTTCAATGGCCATAAACTTATAAACAGAATTGTTCAGCAGACTGCTGAACAGTTCTTTAACTCTGATCAGTGGATTACAATCCGCTGATCAGAGTTATTAATCTCAAATGTGGTGCCCCCCCCGCCCCCCCCCATGCCGCTGCTTCCCTGTCCCCAGCCTCTCCACCTCCTGCCGCTCCCTTTAATCTAAAACTGCTCTCCCCACTCTCATTTCCTATCCCCTTCACCCCCCCCCCTCTGGTGTTTACCAGCCTCCTCCCTCTAGTACAGTGGACATAGTAACACTCCATAGGGATCGTTGCCTATGTGTCAGTTTATGAATGGATTAGGAGTCTCTATAAAGATTCCTTATTCATTCATCAAAAGTGCTGCAGAGAATAGAGCTTTCTTCAGTCCCTTTCTCTGTCTCATAAAAGAGATATGGGGGTCTGTTTAGACCTCTGACACCTCACCACAGACCCCCCCCCCAAAAAAAAACATATATATATATATAATTGTAAAAAAAAAAAAAAAAAAAAAACTTACATAGTAAGACCCCTTTCACATGGAGCGGACTCTGTCCAGCAGATCTGCCTGCTCATCAGGGGAATCTGTCTGCTGATCCCCGCTGGGCAGGCAGATGACAGGTCCGCTGATGCAGAGCAGACATGTACACAGCCTGCTGTTCTCTATGGGGCAGTCGGATGGAAACGGATCACCTGTCCATTTCCATCCAATACCATCTGATCCGATCTGCTAGATGGATTTACATATCCATTTACATCAGCCTCTCCATTGGTCTGCTTGTGTGAAAGGGGCCTAAGGCCTTGTGCACACAGGGCATACACAGCGTAAATCCCTGCAAGGCTGTATTTACCTTTACAGGGATGCTTACACTGTCTGTGTTCAGGGCCGTGTACCCACACCCACATGGATGTCAGTTTGGGAACAGTAGCTATGCCTGTGCAGCCGTTGCATCCCAATTGGCATAAATGGAACTGCCTGCACGGGGATCACCTGTGCCTTCCTGTGTGGGTAAACATGGCCCTCCATGGGCGTACACTTTAGTGTGCCACATGTGAACGATGCTTTAGTAATAATTTAGCAGGAATTTTGTAAGTTATGTTGTGTTTATGTGCACTACTATTGATTTTAGCATATTTTTAGCGAATAAATTGTTTTGATAAACATTTGCGCAAATATCGCGGTGCCTTAAATCAGTAGCACTTTTTTTATTTTATTGGCCATGGGCTTTTGGAAAATATATGGTTTGGGGGGGTCTTTTACAAACTCTGAAACCTGTAAGTGAAAAAGGAAAACCTCCAGATTTTTAGAATTTCACTATTTCTCAAAAAGGCGCAATATTAAAATTTACAAATATTTGTTATTTATCAACTCAATACAGGTTTAGCTTTTATATTCAGAAGGAACTTAGCAGGAATTTTGTAAAATGTGCTGTGTTTCTATTTGCTAATAATGATTTTAGTGCATTTTTAGCGAAAATATTGTTTGGTAAACATTAGCGCAAATATTGCAGGGCCTTAAAAATCAGTAGCTCCTTCCATTTATTCTACTGGTCCTATGCTTTCAGAAAATGTAGGTCTTTTAAAAACTCTGAAAGCTGAAACTGGAAAATGAAAACCTCCAGATTTTAAGGGAAATTTGGTTATTTATAGGTTTGTGTACGTTCAGTTTTCACCATTTCGCAAAAAGGTGCAATTTAAAATTTACCAATATTTGTCTTTTATTAACTCAATACATGTTAAGCGTTTATATTTTGTAGGATGTTAGCAGAAATGTAAAAGTTTTGCTGTGTTTATATCTGCTAATAATGATTTTAATGTATTTTTATCGAAAATATTGCTTTGGTAAACATTTGCGCAATTATCGTGGGGCCTTAAAAAATTGTATCAACTTCCTTTTTATTCTACTGATCCTATGCTTTCAGAAAATATATGGTTTGGGGGGGGGGGGGGGTCTTTAACAAACTCTGAAAGCTGTAAGGGAACAATGAAAATCTTCAGATTTTTGGGGGAATGTGGTTATTTACTTTTTTGTGTACATTCAATTTTCACCATTTTGCAAAAAGGCGTAATTTAAAAAATATTTGTTATTTATTATCTCAATACAGATTAAGTGTTTATATTTAGTAGGTATTCAGCAGGAATTTTTTAAAAGTTGCTGTGTTTATATCTGCTAAAAATGATTTTAGATAATTTTTAGCGAATATATTATTTTGATAAACATTTGCACAAATATCGCAGGGTAATAAAATAAGTAGCACCTTCTTTTTATTTTACAGGTCATGTGCTTTCAGAAAATGTATGGTTGGGGGGGGGGTCTTTAACAAACTCTGAAAGCAGTAAGTGTAAAATTTAAACCTCTAGATTTCTATTTTGCGTATGTTCGATTTTCACCATTTTGCAAAAAGGTGCAATCTAAAATTAATAAATAGTGGTTATTTTTTAACTCAGTACAGGTTAGCTTTTATATTTAGTGGGAATTTTGTAAAATGTGCTGTGTTTTTATCTGCTAATAATGATTTTAGTGTTTTTTGAGTGAAAATATTGATATTGGTATAAACATTTGCGCAAATATCATTGTGCCCTAAAAATCAGTAGCACCGTATTTGTATTCTACTGGTCATGTGCTTTCATAAAATATATGGTTTGGGGGGTCTTTAACAAACCCTGGAAGCTGTAGGGGAAAAATAAACATAAAGGGCCTGACCAGCTAAGTTTAAAAGTGGAGCACAGGGCCTGGCAGCGAAAGGGGTAAAGGTCCATGTTATTTCTAGTCCATTTGCATTGTTTGAGGGAGTAATTTTTGGACCCCTAAAACAAGTTGGCTACTCTTTGAATTGTCCCCCCCAGACTTTTATACAAATAAAGTCAAATCTGCTTCTCCTTTTTCTCACTCAGCCGATTATAGGTCTTCCCAATGTCATGGACGAATTTAACTTTTCGGCAATTTAAGTAAACTTTTCTAGACATATGTATCCCGGGGACCTCTCGGCCTTGTATCAGTTGAATTACTCTCAAATTCTGACTGAAGTCTCCAAAGATTTGGACCGTTGGCGACCCTCGCATCTCTCATGTTTTTGTCACATTAATACAGTATGTTAAAGATGGATATCCTCCCCCGTGTCCTCTATACCTTTAACGCGATCCCCATAAGTCCCCCAAAAAGTATTTTTCCCACAGTTGCGAACACGGATCCTTTACTTCCTTTGGGGGTGCCTTCGTCCCCGTCTGAAACTGGGGACACTTACTACCACTAAATCCATGGCGGGTCTGGGCCTTCCAGACTTTGAACTTTATCATAAAGCTGCCATTTTGACCAGAATATCTGACTGGTTTCACCGTAGGTCAGACAAAAACAGGCTATATATATTCCATCTCTCAGACCACCCCTGACTGCTCTTCCTTTCTTGACTCAGAACCTACTTTCTTTATGGGATAAATTTATCATTCCACATGGGATGCAGCACCACCCAGGCCCTCTAACCCCAATGTTTGATAACCCCTGTTTCAGTCTTGGACTTTAGGCTAACACAGTGCTGTTTCTATCTTGGAAGGACTGGCTCCAACTATGACATTTTTACCCTGATTGTACCATTTCTTGGTCTTAACGTAATTTCTCCTCAACCTTGTCTTCTCCATAAATTTAGGACTGAAACCTACCCGGTGCCTGACCTCCTATACCTCCATATACGCTGTGGCATGAGTACACCCCCGGTAAACCGCAGGTTTTACCGCCCCTCAACCACACATGTGAATGAGCCCTAATACTTTTGCTGTGTCTCCTTTGTCATAAGCTGAAGTTGCCTTACCTAATACTGATTATGAATACTTGTTGGTATAGTTGGGATCTTTTCATTAAATCTGACCTTGGAATTCTTAGCTGAGGCCCTCACAATGACCATATCATAACAAATAGTCTATATATTTTTATTATTGTTTTTTGGGGTTTCTTGAATAAAAGGTTTCTGGTTTTGCAGGCTGTGTAGTCTAAAGATTGGTTGGTAGTGTCTGGATGAGTAGTGCTAGCGCTCAGCACATCCATTATTTAAAGCGAACCTGACTCTATGTAAAAAGTCTGTATGTAAAGGCGAATTTTGGTTAAGGCGTATTGTCAAGTTTTCATTGCTGTCCATGCTTGTTCATGCGCCATCATCAATATAAACCTGCAAACCCTTATACCCGAACTGTATATAGCATGTATATATTTCTGTTCCCCCTTATGTTTATTATAAATTCAAGGGCATAACTAGTCATTATGGCTCATGCAACTACCATGGGGCTCAGAAGAACAAGGGACCCAGCAATGTCTGGTTACACAGGGATTTGTGCAGGTAACAATAGCATCTATGAAAATTTGAAATATTTACATACAGTATCTCACAAACGTGAGTTCACCCTTCACATTTTTGTAAATATTTTATTCCATCTTTTCATGTGACAACACTGAAGAAATGACACTTTGCTACAATGTAAAGTAGTGAGTGTACAGTTTGTATACCAGTGTAAATTTGTTGTCCCCTAAAAATAACTCAACACACAACCATTAATGTCTACACCACTGGCAACAAAAGTGAGTACACCCCTAAGTGAAAATGTCCAAATTGGGCCCAATTAGCCATTTTTCCTCCCCGGTGTCATTTGACTCATTAGTGTTACGGGGTCTCAGGTGTGAATGAGGAGCAGGTGTGTTAAATTTGGTGTTATTGCTCTTACTCTCTCATACTGGTCACTGGAAGTTCAACATGGCATCTCATGGCAAAGAACTCTCTGAGGATCTGAAAAACGAATTCTTGCTCTACATAAAGATGGCCTAGGCTATTAGAAGATTACCAAGACCCTGAAACTGAGCTGCAGCACGGTGGCCAAGACCATGCAGCAGTTTACCAGGACAGGACAGGAAAAAGATGTATGAGTGCTGCCAACATTGCTGCAGAGGTTGAAGGGGTGGAAGGTCAACCTGTCAGTGCTCACACCATGTGCTGCATACTGCATCAAATTGGTCTACATGGCTGTTGTCCCAGAAGGAAGCCTCTTCTAAAGATGATGCACAAGAAAGCCCGCAAATAGTTTGCTGAAGACAAGCAGACTAAGGACATGGAATACTGGAACCACGTACTGTGGTCTGATGAGACCAAGATAAACGTATTTGGTTCAGATGGTGTCAAGCATGTGTGGAGGCAACCAGATGAGGAGTACAAAGACAAGAGTGTCTTGCCTACAGTTAAACATGGTGGTAGGAGTGTCATGGTGTGGGGCTGCATGAGTGCTGCTGTCACTGGGGAGCTACAGTTAATTGAGGGAACCATGGAGGCCAACATGTACTGTGACATACTGAAGCAGAGCGTGATCCCCTCCGTTCGCAGACTGGGCTAAAGAAGCTGAGGGTAAAGGTGATGGACTGGCCAAGCATGTCTTCAGACCTAAACCCTATTGAGCATCTGTGGGGTGTCCTCAAATGGAAGGTGGAAGAGCGCAAGGTCTCTAACATCCACCAGCTTCGTGATGTTGTCATGGAGGAGTGGAAGAGGATTTCAGTGGCAACCTGTGACGCTCTGGTGAACTCCATGCCCAAGAGGGTTAGGGCAGTGCTGGAAAACAATGGTGGCCACACAAAATATTGACACTTTGGGCCCAATTTGGACATCTTCACTTAGCGGTTTACTCACTTTTGTTGCCAGCGGTTTAGGCATTAATGGCTGTGTGTTAGTAAAGTGTCATTTCTTCAGTGTTGTCATATGAAAAGATACAGTATAATAAAATATTTACCAAGTTGTGAGGGGTGTACTCATTTTTGTGAGATACTGTATGTGTGTATATATATATATATATATATATATATAACATTTTCAAATAAAGGAGTAAAAAAAAAAACTTTACCCCTGTCAGGTTTTTTTTTTAAATCTGTGGTCCTGTTGGGGAGAAATACACCGTTGACTTGAATCGCCCACCTGCCCCCCTGGGCCAGTCCTCCCCTGCTGGTAAGGAGGCGGGAGCAATTAATAAGGAAAGTTTTTGGTAACACGGGAGTAGATGGGAGAGGCGGGGTTGGAGGCTGGACACGAAAGAGAGAGCAGAGTGGATCTATGCAGGCCAAGGATGAATCGGGCCGAGCCAGAAAGTCATAAAAGGCACCAGAAAAGCTGATCATCTTGAGGAGGCAGGTTAGCAGGGCCTGCGGCAGATGGTTCGCTTCATCGCCATCTTCACAGCCTTACCTGCAGAGGACAAAGGGGGCCCCCCTCCAACCGGAAGGTCATCACTTCACCCTGCTGCGCTATAGGACCAAGTGAGAGGGTTCCTAACCCATACAATGCTGCTATAGCGTCAAGTATTTCTGTTGTATCTAGTTGCTTGAGTTTAGAACAGTTAATAGTACAGGCCTCTACATTCAAGCACAGATGCTATAGCCCAGGGCTCAAAATTTCAAGTCCCGAGCTACTAGTCAGGCCTTAATAGTTACTTGCCACCAGTTGCCCCACCCAACCCCTACTCTGCCCCACCTCTATTTCCACCCCTAAATATGCCCTCATAAATTACCTCATGAAATGACACAGTTAAATGTTCTATAAAGAATTAAGTTAAAAAATAAATATTAACAACAACGTTATCAGTGGCCATCAGTGCAGCATAATCAGTGCAGCTTATCGGTGCTGCCCCATCAGTGCAGCTTCCTCAGTGCCCATCAATTCCACCTATCAGTGTCCATCAATGCAACCTCTTCAGTGCCCATCAATGCAGCCTATCAGTGCCCATCAATGCAGCCTCATCAGTGCCTACCAATGCAGCCTCCCCAGTGTCCATCCATTCAGCCCGATCAGTGCCCAAAAAAATGCAGCTTCACCACTGCAGTCTCATCAGTGCCCATCAATGCAACCTCACCAGTGCCCATCAATGCAACCTCACCAGTGCCCATCAGCGCAGCCTCACCAGTGCCCATCAATGCAGCCTGATCAGTGCCCATCAATGCAACCTCATCAGTGTCAATTGGCGCAGCCTCATCAGTGCCCATCACCGCTGCCTCACCAGTGCCCATCAATGCAGCCTCACCAGTGCCCATCAGTGCAGCCTCACCAGTTCCCATCAATGCAGCCCGATCAGTGCCCATAAATTCAGCTTCACCACTGCTGCTTCTTCAGTGCCCATCAATGCAGCCTCACTAGTGCCTATCAATGCAGCCTGACCAGTGCCCATCAGCACAGCCTCACCAGTGTCCATCAATGCAGCCTGATCAGTGCCCATTAATGCAGCCTAACAAGTTCCCATCAATGCAGCTTGATCAGTGTCTATCAATGCAGCCTCACCAGTGCAGCCTTATCAGTGCTCATCAATGCAGCCTCACCGGTGTCCATCAATGCAGCCTCACCAGTGCCCATCAATGCAGCCTCACCATTGCCCATCAATGCAGCCTGATCAGTGCCCATCAATGCTGCCTCACCATTGCCCATCAGAATAGCCTCATCAGAGCCCATCAGCGCAGCCTCATCAGTGCCCATCACCGCAGCCTCACCAGTGCCCATCAGTGCAGCCTCACCAGTGCCCATCAGTGCAGCCTAACAAGTTCCCATCAATGCAGCTTGATCAGTGTCTATCAATGCAGCCTCACCAGTGCAGCCTTATCAGTGCTCATCAATGCAGCCTCACCGGTGTCCATCAATGCAGCCTCACCAGTGCCCATCAATGCAGCCTCACCATTGCCCATCAATGCAGCCTGATCAGTGCCCATCAATGCTGCCTCACCATTGCCCATCAGAATAGCCTCATCGGTGCCCATCAATGCAGCCTCACCAGTGCCCATGAATTCAGCCTCAACAGTGCCCATCAGTGCAGCATAATCAGTGCAGCTTATCAGTGCCTATCTGTGCAGCCTCATCAGTGCCCATCAATGCAGCCTCATCAGTGCCCATCAATTCAGCCAGCCTATTAGTGCCCATCAATGCAGCCTCAGTAGTGCCCATCCATGCAGCCTCACCAGTGCTCATCAATGCAGCCTCATCATTACTCATCAATGCAGCCTCAACGGTGCCCATTGATGCAGCCTTACCAGTGCCCATCAATGCAGCTTGATCAGTGCTCATCAATGCAGCCTGATCAGTGCCCATCAATGCAGCCTGATCAGTGCCCATCAATGCAGCCTCACCAGTGCCCAACGGAGCAGCATCACCAGTACCCATCAATGCAGCCTCATTAGTGCCCATCAATGCAGCCTTATCAGTGCCCATTAATGCAGCCTCACCAGTGCTCATCAATGCAACCTGATCAGTGCCCATCAACTGCAGCATCATCAGTGCCCATCAATGGAGTTTTATCAGTGCAGCCTCACTAGTGTCCATCAATGCACTCTCACCAGTGTCCATCAATGCAGCCTGATCAGTGTCCATTAATGCAGCCTCACCAGTGCCTATCAGCAGAGCCTCATCAGTGCCCATCAGCACAGCCTCACCAGCGCCCATCAGCGCAGCCTCACCAGTGCCCATCAATGCAGCCTTATCAGTTACTATCAATTCAGCCTCACCAGTGCACAGGTATAAGAGAGGGGAGAGCTGGTCGGATCACACAGAGTGGGGATCTCCCTCTGTGATAAATTTTGGATTTGAATTGCCCAGCGGCCGCAGTCAAATGAAGTTCTGCCTCCTGTACCGGGTCTATGATAGACGCCACACTACTTCAAATTTCCAGCATTGGACCAGTGTGCTGTCTATCATAGGAGCTGGTCCAGAAGGCAGGACTACATGCGATTGCGGATGCCAGGCAATTCAAATCCAGTCTGTGTGATCTCCCCAGGGCAGCCCCACACTCAAGTTTTTTCCACTCGCCAAATGCAAGCAGGCGAGTGGAAATTTTGAGGGCTGCTATAGCTCATCCAGTGCTGCACCTTACCACACTTAACCCTATATTAACACTGTCTTTAGGATACCAGAGACTATCCCTTTAGCCATCTCTTTTAGGCAGGAATCCGGCATGCATTTCCTTCCAGGTTCAAGCCATCCATGGAAGGAACTAGCTTCTCAATTTAAAGGGACACACTCTCCCTCTCTTTCTGCTAAAGCAACCTCTGTTGGTCATCTTATGTCCTTAAAAGTGACTCTTGCCTATTCAAGGGGAGCTCTGTTGGCTACTTACCATCCCTTGGGTATCTCAGTTTTTTATTAAAGAGGCTACATCCGTTTTGTGCACCAATGTATGGACCCCAACTATACAGCGGAAGAGTCTTTCACGTATTTGTGCTACCTTATGGGACATTTACTTGCCTAAATCCATGAAAGTTGAACCCTGACTCTTCTCTCTGAAAAGCCACAAGTGAGCTAGCCCTGTGTTTTGTTCTTCTTTTCCTTTGCTCACTTAGGGAAATTCTCTCAGTTCGGGAGCTAACATTTAAATTTTCAGTCCTGCAGGATGGGTGGGGGTGGCTTAAAATGTTACCAGGAATTACAAGCATTTACCTCACCAGTGTGTATGTGTATTTATCCTTTTTGTGCTAGCCAGGGAGTTGCCTGGCCAAGGTATTTTGGTGGTGTCAGCAGGGATAGCACTCGGTAGTGAACGAGGTACCCAGAATACTCAGCGGCTCCTGAGGGGGTAGCGCTACAGTACTTTGTATACAATAATGCATATAGTTCTTTGGCAGAAAGGCAAAGCTAAGCTAAGGGTATACAGTTGTCACTGAATTAAGGGGATTATTTAAAATATGCGTTTAAAGCTCTCTGGTGAACAAATGGTATTAAAGCAAGACGGTGAAATAATACATTCTGAAAATGGTGTGTGCCATTGCTTTTGCTCTGTTATGCCTGTGCAGGCTTGTGACATATCCAATATTCAAATATTATTCACTACTGAAGGGACACGTCTGTCTACAAAATACTGCTGCTCTCACTAAAAAAAGACGCTCAGTACGTCAACATCATTGTCTACAGATCCCCATTAGTAAAGTTTTGTATTAACTTTTTCTAGTGCTCCTAGAGAATGCACAAATACACTATATTGTCAAAAGTATTGGGACACCTGCCTTTACAGGCACATTAACTTTAATGGTATCCCAGTCTTAGTCCGTAGGGTTCAATACATAGTTGTCCCACCCTTTACAGCTATAACAGCTTCAACTCTTCTTGAAAGGCTGTCCACAAGTTTTAGAAAAGTGTCTATGGGAGTGTTTGACCATTCTTCCAGAAGCCTATTTGTGAGGTCAGGAACTGATTTGTACGAGAAGGCCTGGCTCTCAGTCTCTGCTCTAATTCATAGGTAGGTATTCTATTGGGTTGAGGTCAGGACTCTGCAGGCCAGTCAATTTACTCCACCCCAAACTCCCTCTTCCATGTCTTTATGGACCTTGCTTTTTGCACTGGTCCAAATCATTTGGTGGAGGGGGATTATGGTGTGGGGATGTTTTCAGGGGTTGGGCTTGGACCCTTAGTTCCAGTGAAGGGAACTCTAAAGGTGTCAGCATACCAAGACATATTGGACAATATTATGCTCCCTACTTTGTGGTCGGGTACTCTACACTGGGTACTTGAAATGGAAATTCCCAATGCAAATTTTTAAGCAGCATTTTGTCTTACCCACGTAAGCCGGGTACTCGACATACTAGAGTACCCGTGCCATAAATATTACAGGGAAAAGAGAAAACGCCCCTTAAAAATTTGCATTGGGAATTTCCATTTCAAGTATCCAAGGCAAAACAGATGATGAGTCCCCGCTGGCTCAGCATTTCATGCTGTTCCATAAGGGCCAACTGAAAGGATTAAATGTAAAAGGACTTTTCGCCCTAAAATTATCAAATAGAAGAGGCGATTTTGATACTGTGCTTCTTCAACGTTAGAAAGAATGGATCTTTCGCCTGGGGACATTGCTGCCCAGGGGCCTGAACTCTGAAATGAATCTGCAGGTATTCCTGACACCCTGATTCCAATGAACAGCACTGAAACCCAACCCCCCCTCCCTACACTACCCTTTTTCTAAACCCCCTCAGAAAGAATGCTGAGCCACGGGGGTGAGATAGATATACACCTATATCTCTATTTGTGCTGTACCTTCCCATCACCTACCTTCTAACTAAATTCATTATTTTAACTGATATGTGCATGAAATCTACTGGAAAATCAGTGTTTCCCTGTCTTTATAAGTATTTGCGCCGTCGTGCGACGCTGTACCCAAATGTAATTAACGTCCTTTTTTCCCATAAACAGAGCTTTCTTTTGGTGGTATTTGATCACCTGTGCGATTTTTTTTTATCATACGCTATAAACAAAAAAAGAGCAACAATTTTGCAAAAAATAACAATATTTTTCACATTTTTTTATATGAAATTCCCCCAAAAAAAAGTAAAAATCAAAATTTTTTAACATTTTTGGCCAATTTGTTTTCTGCTACATATGTTTGGTAAAAAAAATCCCAATAAGCGTATTTTGATTGGTTTGCGCAAAAGTTATTGCGTTTACTAACTAAGGGAAAGATTTTTGTCATTTTTGGTGTTTTTTTTTTAACGAGTAATGGCAGCGATCTGCGATTTTTTTGCGGGACTGCGACATTGCGGCGGACAGATCGGACCCTTGACTGACATTTTTGACACTTTTGGGGGTACCAGTGACATCACTACAGTAATCAGTGCTATAGATATGCACTGTTACTGTAAAAATGACACTGGCAGGGAAGAGGTTAACTTTATTGGAGAGGCAGGGGTTAAATGTGTCCCTAGGGGCGCGCTTCTTACTGTAAAGGGGCGTGGCTTTTCATGTAACCACAGAGACATACGATCCTAAATAGCAGGATCGTATGATCTCTGCAGTTACACAGAGAGAATCACAGGCGGCTTTGTTTACATTAGCCGCCTGCCTTTCTCCCTCTGTAACGGACGATCGTGAGTGACCGTGGACATCCGAGCCGCTGGTCACTCACGCCAGAGTGTCCGAGAAGGAGCGGGGGCGGGAGCGCGCCTCCGGCGACACACGCTCGCCTCCTATTGGTTCATGGGCTAGTGACGTACTGGTACGTCACTTTGCCCAGGGGGGGCTGAACGCCGCCGTATATAGTCGTGCGGCAGTCGGCAAGGGGTTAATGGGTTAAAGATTCGGTCAGGTGGGACATCACAGGATATCCTATTAAGGAGACACCATTCATGCTATTTAAGGCAAGGAAAATTTGTCACACTACTCTGAATAAGCCCAGGTGACCACTGGGTGAAACGCGTAGATATGATCAACCCCACATGCCCGTGGACATGACCACATTCTGAGGCTGATGACATCCTGCCGCTCAGCACTAGTGATGTCGCGAACCTAAAATTCGCGGTTCGCGAATGGCGAACGCGAACATCGGCAAATGTTCGCGAACCGGCGAACCGGGCGAACCGCCATAGACTTCAATAGGCAGGCGAATTTTAAAACACACAGGGACTCTTTCTGGCCACAATAGTGATGGAAAAGTTGTTTCAAGGGGACTAACACCTGGACTGTGGCATGCCGGAGAGGGATCACGCAAAAAAAAGTTCTTAAAAATTATAATTTTTTGATAGAGAGCCAATTATTGGAAAAATTAAAAAAAAAATAAAAATAAAAAATTTCTTTGGATTTAGCATCTGGGGGGTCTAAAAAGTGTACCTGTGAAGTTTCAGCTCTGTAGCATGTCCAGAACCCCTAAAAAACAGCATTTTTCTTATATTTTCAGGAATATGGCTTCTCTGCGGCTGGCTTTTACTCTTGCAGGCATTTAGCGGGCATTTTTTTAGGCAGGCATGTCATTTTTTGTATTTAGTGTCTGGGGGGTCACAAAAGTGTACCTGTCAAGTTTCATCTCTGTAGCATGTCCAGAACCCCTAAAAAACAGCATTTTTCTTATATTTTCAGGAATATGGCTTCTCTGCGGCTGGCTTTTTCTCTTGCAGGCATTTAGCGGGCATTTTTTTAGGCAGGCATGTCATTTTTTGTATTTAGTGTCTGGGGGGGTCTAAAAAGTGTACCTGTCAAGTTTCAGCTCTGTAGCATGTCCAGAACCCCTAAAAAACAGAATTTTTCTTATATTTTCAGGAATACGGCTTCTCTGCGGCTGTCTTTTTCTCTTGCAGGCATTTATCGGGCATTTTTTTAGGCAGGCATGTCATTTTTTGTATTTAGTGTCTGGGGGGTCACAAAAGTGTACCTGTCAAGTTTCAGCTCTGTAGCATGTCCAGAACCCCTAAAAAACAGCATTTTTCTTATATTTTCAGGAATACGGCTTCTCTGCGGCTGGCTTTTTCTCTTGCAGGCATTTATCGGGCATTTTTTTAGGCAGGCATGTCATTTTTTGTATTTAGTGTCTGGGGGGTTTAAAAAGTGTACCTGTCAAGTTTCAGCTCTGTAGCATGTCCAGAACCCCTAAAAAACAGCATTTTTCTTATATTTTCAGGAATACGGCTTCTCTGCGGCTGTCTTTTTCTCTTGCAGGCATTTATCGGGCATTTTTTTAGGTAGGCATGTCATTTTTTGTATTTAGTGTCTGGGGGGTCTAAAAAGTGTACCTGTCAAGTTTCAGCTCTGTAGTATGTCCACAACCCAAAAAAAACAGCATTTTTCTTATGATTTTTAGTAGAAAACTAATGCAGTGTCTTTCCAGCTGTCTTTTTTTCTTTCTGGCAAGCTGAAATATGATATGCCAAGGCAAACATGCCTATCAGTTGAGCTATGACACAGACAACACTGCACACATGGGGAAATATGTAAAACAAAAAACAGGAAAAGGAAATTAGGTGACGGTCACAAAACATGATATTGTGATTGGCCAAATAAAAAGTCACCTCGCGATTAGGTCGCGCCAAAGTCGCGCTAAGTCGCGCTAAGTCGCGCCAAAGTCGCACTGGAAGCGACGCTACTTTAGTGGTAGCGGCAGTGTAAACCAGCACTAAAACATCCAGTGTGTGAATACGATCAGGTATGATGTTTTATCGGTCAAGTAGTGTAAGGGTTACGCCCGTCGCCCGCTTCACAGTGACAGACCAAACTCTGACAGACCAAACTCCCCGTTTAACAGTCAGTCAGTCCATTTGCACAACCGCAAACTCCCAATTTGCACAAGGTTGGATACCAAGCTAGCCATGTCCCGTTCCTTGTCCTCACTGACATCATTGAAGGTCTCTTCCTCCACCCAGCCACATACAACACCAAGGGTCCCCGAAAGGTGAGAACAAGCCCCCTGGGACGCCTGCTGTGGCTGTTATTCCACCTCCTCAAAGCCACCTTCCTCCTCTGACTTCTTTTCTTCAGACTCCTCTCTCTGCGTTGCCACAGGTCCAGCAATTGACAACGACAAGGCTGCTTCTGGTGGTGATGAGGACCACAACTCTTCCTCTTCATGCTCATCTACAGCCTGATCCAGTACTCTTCGCAGGGCACGCTCCAGAAAAAACGCATATGGGATGAGGTCGATGATGTTGCCTTGGGTTCGACTGACCACCAGGGTTGTCATCTCCGCAAAAGGACGCATGAGCCTACAGCCATTGTTCATGAGCATTCAGTAACGCGGCCAAAAAATACCCAGCTCCGCAGAAAGAATGAAAGAAAATGAATGTTTTTTTTTAGGAAAAATTATCCTGCGGATCGCTTTTGGTCTGTACACAATGAAGCAACGACCTTATCATCTGGGGTGTGCCAACACAATCCTAGAGGTGATCGCTTCATTGTGATACGCAAGCCCCTTCACCACGACAAGGTAACGATCACGAAGGGGAATTGACACATGTATGTGCCTTTTTTTTTGTTTTTTGTTTTTTTGCAGCCACAGTGTAGCACCAGAGGCCAGAAAAATTAGGCATGTACACATGCATGAAAAAGTAGGTATTGTTGCAGCCGCTGCTGTAGCAGCGGCCTGAAAAATTGAGGTTTTAAGGCAGAAAGTGCACTAAAACATTGCGGCTTGAACCGTAGTTGGTGGCGGAGACGTCACGTAAGTCATCCGGCATGCAGAGAATGATTATATACAGCAGCGTGTGGACCATTTTTAGGCCAAGGCATCTCAGTCATCACCAGGCCTTTTTTAGTCAAATGCATCCCCCACTGTCAGTCCCTTCGGGATCCATGCCTCATTCATCTTAATAAACGTGAGGTAATCAAGACTTTTTTGACCTAGGCGACTTCTCTTCTCAGTGACAATACCTCCTGCTGCGCTGAAGGTCCTTTCTGACAGCACACTTGAAGCGGGGCAGGCCAGAAGTTCAATGGCAAACTGGGATAGCTCAGGCCACAGGTCAAGCCTGCACACCCAGTAGTCAAGGGGTTCATCGCTCCTCAGAGTGTCGATATCTGCAGTTAAGGCAAGGTAGTCTGCTACCTGTCGGTCGAGTCGTTCTCTGAGGGTGGACCCCGAAGGGCTGTGGCGATGCATCGGACAAAAAAAGCTCTGCATGTCCTCCATCAACAAGACGTCTGTAAAGCGTCCTGTCCTTGCCGGCGTGGTTGTGGTGGTAGGAGGAGGATTACTTTCACCTCTTCCCCTGTTGGATTCCCGTTGTGCTGTGACATCACCCTTATACGCTGTGTAGAGCATAGTTTTTAACTTATTTTGTAGCTGCTGCATCCTTTGCGACTGCCGGTAATTGGGTAACATATCACAGACTTTCTGCTTATACCGGGGGTCTAGTAGCGTGGCCACCCAGTACAGGTCGTTCTCCTTCAGCCTTTTTATACGAGGGTCTCTCAACAGGCATGACAGCATGAAAGACCCCATTTGCACAAGGTTGGATGCCGAGCTACTCATGTCCAATTCCTCGTCCTCACTGATGTCATTGAAGGTGTGTTCTTCCCCCCAGCCACGTACAACACCACGGGTACCAGATAGGTGACAACGAGCACCCTGGGATGCCTGCTGTGGTTGGTGTTCCTCCTCCTCAAAGCCACATTCCTCCTCTGACTCCTCTTCCTCACACTCCTCTTCCAGTGTTGCCGCAGGTCCAGCAATCGATGGTAAGGCTGTTTCTGGTGGTGGTGATGGTGACCACAACTCTTCCTCTTCCTCTTCACGCTCATCTACGGCCTGATCCAGCACTCTTCGCAGGGCACGCTCCAGGAAAAAAACATATGGGATGATGTCGCTGATGGTGCCTTCAGTGCGACTCACTAGGTTTGTCACCTCCTCAAAAGGACGCATGAGCCTACAGGCATTGCGCATGAGCGTCCAGTAGCGTGGCAAAAAAATACCCAGCTCCGCAGAGGCTGTCCTAGCACCCCGGTCATACAAATACTCGTTGACCGCTTTTTCTTGTTGGAGCAGGTGGTCGAACATTAGCAGTGTTGAATTCCAACGTGTCGGGCTGTCGCAAATCAAGCGCCTCACTGGCATGTTGTTTCGCCGCTGAATATCTGCAAAGTGCGCCATGGCCGTGTAGGAACGCCGGAAATGGCCACACACCTTCCTGGCCTGCTTGAGGACGTCCTGTAAGCCTGGGTACTTCTGCACAAAACGTTGCACAATCAGATTCAACACATGTGCCATGCACGGCACATGTGTCAACTTGCCCAAATTCAATGCCGTCAACAAATTGCTCCCGTTGTCACACACCACTTTGCCGATCTCCAGTTGGTGCGGGGTCAGCCACTGATCCACCTGTGCATTCAGGGCGGACAGTAGTGCTGGTCCGGTGTGACTCTCTGCTTTCAGGCAAGTCAACCCCAAGACAGCGTGACACTGTCGTATCCGGCATGTGGAATAGCCCCTGGGGAGCTGGGGGGGTGCAGTTGGTGTGGAGCAAGACGCAACAGCAGAAGAGGACTCAGCCGAGGAGGTTAGCAAAGAGGATGGAGTAGGAGGAGTAGAGGAGGTGGCAGCAGGCCTGCCTGCAAGTCGTGGCGGTGTCACCAACTCCTCTGCAGCAGAGCCACGCATTCCATGCTTGGCAGCCGCCAGCAGGTTTACCCAATGCGCAGTGTACGTTATATACCTGCCCTGACTGTGCTTTGCAGACCAGCTATCAGTGGTCAGATGGACCCTTGCCCCAACACTGTGTGCCAGACGTGACATGATTTCCTTTTCCACAATAGAGTACAGGTTGGGGATTGCCTTTTGTGAAAAATAATTTCGGCCGGGTACCTTCCACTGCGGTGTCCCAATAGCGACAAATTTTTTGAAGGCCTCAGACTCCACCAGCTTGTATGGTAAAAGCTGGCGGGCTAAGAGTTCCGACAAGCCAGCTGTCAGACGCCGGGCAAGGGGGTGACTCTGCGAGATTGGCTTTTTGCGCTCAAACATTTCCTTCACAGACACCTGACTGTGGGCAGGTGACGAGCAGGAACTGCTGGAGGTGAGAGGCGGAGGGGCGGGTTGTTGATAGGGGGCATGGAGGACAGCAGTGGTTGACGTGGCTGAAGATGCTGGACCAGGAGGAGGATGGTGGCTTTCAGTTTGTGTGCTGCTTTTACTCATGTGTTGATCCCATAGGCGTTTGTGATGTGAGATCATGTGCCTTCGCAAAGCAGTTGTACCTAGGTGGGTGTTGGACTTCCCACGACTCAGTTTCTTTTGGCACAGGTTACAAATGGCATCGCTGATATCAGAGGCAGACACACAAAAAAAATGCCACACTGCTGAGCTTTGCAAGGACGGCATTCTGGTGGTGGCAACAGCTTGCGTTGATTGGCGTGCTGTCTGGCTGACCCCGGGTGCCGAATCTACATGCTGTCTGACTGCGCCACTAGCTCCTTGCGATGACCTCCTCCCCCTGCTTCCAACTCGTCTCCTCCTCCTCTCTGTCTCCCCATCTGAACTTTCCCCCTCTTCTTCTGCTCTTCGAGCAGGCACCCAGGTGACATCCACAGACACATCGTCATCATCAGCCGCTTCACTTGACAACTCAGCAAAGGCAGCAGCAGCAGGTACAACATCATCATCATCACAATGTACGTCCATGTGTATAATGCTGCCTGACTGAGACATATCCCCGTTATCTACATCCTCTGGCACTAATAGTTGCGCATCACTTATTTCTTCAAACTGATGTGAAAATAACTCCTCTGACGGATCAAGTGAAGCGGCTGTGGTGCTAGTGTTGGTGGTGGTGCCGGCGGGCTGGCGAGTGGTAAATTGAGAGGTGCCCGAAGCTGAGCTGGAGGAGGATGGTGCATTAAGGTTCCGAGCGGAAGCTGTAGATGATTGGGTGTCCTGTGTCAACTATGGCCTCAGAATTTTTTGAGTTCAGGGTCTGTGGTGGCCTCTGAACACTGGGCATTATTCTAGGGCCTAAGGAAATCACAGCACCACGACCACGACGGCCCTTGCGGGGTGGCCTGCCTCTGCCTGTCATTTTTTTTTTAATGTGTTGTTACTGTTGTACTATGAGTGCAAGCTGCTGTGCCACCTTATATATCAGTGGTGGGTGGGCAGTGGCACAGTACACTCTCTGTGGACCTGACAGCAGTCACTGGCACCCAGGCAACTGCAATTTAAAATATATATATATATTTTTTTACTTTGCAAGCTGCTGTGCCACCTTATATATCAGTGGTGGGTGGGCAGTGGCACAGTACACTCTCTGTGGACCTGACAGCAGTCACTGGCACCCAGACAACTGCAATTTAAAAAATATATATATTTTTTTTACTTTGCAAGCTGCTGTGCCACCTTATATATCAGTGGTGGGTGGGCAGTGGCACAGTACACTCTCTGTGGACCTGACAGCAGTCACTGGCACCCAGACAACTGCAATTTAAAAAAAATATATATATTTTTTTACTTTGCAAGCTGCTGTGCCACCTTATATATCAGTGGTGGGTGTGCAGTGGCACAGTACACTCTCTGTGGACCTGACAGCAGTCACTGGCACCCAGGCAACTGCAATTTAAAAAAATATATATATATATTTTACTTTGCAAGCTGCTGTGCCACCTTATATATCAGTGGTGGGTGGGCAGTGGCACAGTACACTCTCTGTGGACCTGACAGCAGTCACTGGCACCCAGGCAACTGCAATTTAAAAAAATATATATTTTTTTTTTACTTTGCAAGCTGCTGTGCCACCTTATATATCAGTGGTGGGTGGGCACACAGTGGCACTGCAGTGGGCACAGTACACTCTGTGGACCTGACAGTCACTGGCAGCCCAGGCAACTGCAATAATAAAAAATATTTTTTTTTTCAATTTATTGCAACAAGATGCTGTGCCAACGTATATATATCAGTGGTGGGCAGTGCACTGCAGTGGGTACAGTGCACTCTGTGGACCTGACACAGCACTCACTGCAATTATGACAGAGGAAAAAAAAATATTTTTTAAAATGTCAGGTACTGTGCCTGTGCCACCCGAAATGAGTGTGGTGTGCACACAGTACAGTCTGTGGTAGGTCTGTGGCCTCTCACACACAGCGGGCAGGCAACTGCAGTGTACAATAGATATATATATATATATATATAAAGAAAAAAATCTATTACCTTACCAGCCCTTAAAAGGGCTTTTGGGGACACTATATATATATATATATATATGTATATATATAAATAAAAAAATCCTCAATTACCAGCCCTTAAAAGGGCTTTTGGGGACACTAGATAGATATAGATATATATATATATGAAGAAACAACTCAATTACCAGCCCTTAAAAGGGCTTTTGGGGACGCTAGGTATATATATATATATATATATATATAAAAAAAAAAAAAAAAACACAAATACCAGCCCTTAGAAGGGCTTTTTGGGGTGCTGATATTACAGCAGTAGTGGACCAAGAACACTGCAAGACCAGGAACACTGACTAACTGTCCCTAGCTTAACAGCAGCAGCAGCAGCAGCAGCAGCTCTCCCTACTCTCACTACACACACTGCTTCAGAATGATCTAAGATGGATGCTGCCCTTGCTTATTTATAGGAGGTGGGAGGGTGTGGGAGGGAGGTATGCTGATTGGCTGGAAATGTGTCTGCTGACTGTAAAGTTCAGGGTCAAAGTTTGCCTCAATGATGTCTTATGGGGGGCGGACCGAACATCGCATATGTTCGCCGGGAGCGGCGAACGCGGACATGCTAAGTTCGCCGGGAACTGTTCGCCGGCGAACAGTTCTATACATTTCTACTCAGCACTACCACTCTGTGATCTGGATATCGAGGCTACCACATTGACTCGAGGCTCCCATTGCCAACACTACCACCCTGACTCGATGCTCCCACTCCAGAGACTACTACCTTAAACCAAGGTTCCTACTTCCACATCTATTGGTGCTGGGAAACAGCAACACAGGAAGGATGATTTCGTACAGAGTGAAGAGTGCGGACTGTGCACCTGTGTCCCTCTGCGGCTGATCAAAGAACCGTGAGTTATCCCTCAACGGGGAACAGCGCTACCTGTCCACACGTCAGATTAACGTGAACTGACAGTTACATCCATTGCCAGTGTGAACTTGATCAGATCACTCACCACACCTGACACTGCATATACTTGCCTCATTCAACCAGGAATTGCATGTATCTATATGCACAACACAGACTGTCATAGGTTAAACGGAAACCATCACTCACACTAAACAGAATTGCAGATACTTGCACTAGTGAATTGCAAAAGAAAGAACCTACAGATCCGGTCCATTGCAGCTGCGGCTCACGCATTCCAAGCATGCCATCTGACATCTGTAGGAACCTTAGTTCATGTGGTGACCTACCAATTCTTGTTCAGCTCATTTGGTCCACTTGGGGAAATAAGAAGCCCAGACGTCCAACTGTGAGCTGTACGGCCGCTAAGCGCTGACACCACGACAGTTACCTGGGACTCCTTCAGACCCCATATACTCTGCCCTTTACCATTGACCTGTTATAATTGTGACCTTTGATTTATGTTGGTATTACAGTGTGTTGACCTAGATGTGGTCCTATATACCCGGGCATGCGTTTTATGTTTGACAATGTTGTCAGTCTTTTAACTATTGTCTATTGCCTATCAACTGTGTATAGATTTCTAATTTTTTGTTTAATAAAGGAGAGGTTGCTCTATTACCTTAACACAATTTTGAACCACCTATAGGCTTTTCCTATACAGTTTCTCCTGCCATTAAATTTTACCAGTGCTCCAAAAAAATTCACAAATACACTATATTGTCAAAAGTATTGGGACACCTGCCTTTACATGCACATGCATTTTAGTGGCATCCCAGTCTTAGTTTTGCCCACCCTTTGCAGCTATAACAGCTTCAACTCTTCTTGGAAGGCTGTCTACAAGGTTTAGGAGTGTGTCTATTGGAGTGTTTGACCATTTTTCCAGAAGCGCATTTATGAGGTCAGGCACTGATTTGGACAAGAAGGCCTGGCTCTCAGTCTCCACACTAATCCATCCCAAAGGTATTCTATTGGGTTGAGGTCAGGACTCTGTGCAGGCCAGTCAATTTCCTCCCCCCAAACTCACTCATCCATGTCTTTATGGACCTTGCTTTGTGCACTGATCCAAATCATTTGGTGGAGAGGGGATTATGGTATGGGGATGTTTTCAGGGGTTGGGCTTGGCCCCTTAGTTCCAGTGAAGGGAACTCTTAAGGCGTCAGCATACCAAGACATTTTGGACAATGTCAAGCTCCTGACTTTGTGGGAACAGTTTGGGGATGACCCCTTTCTGTTCCAACATGACTGCACACCATGCATTGATAAATGAGTTTGGGGTGGAGGAACATGACTGGCCTGCACGGAGTCCTAACCTCAACCCAATAAAACACTTTTGGGATGAATTCGAGCAGACACTGAGAGCCAGGCCTTCTCTCCAACCTCAGTGCCTGACCTCATAAATGCGCTTCTGGACGGAAGGTCAAACATTCCCATAGACACACTCCTAAACCTTGTGGATAACCCTCCCAGAAGAGTTGAAGCTGTTATAACTGCAAAGGATGAGCCAACTTAATATTGAATCCTATAGGCTAAGACTGGAATGCCATTAACGTTTGTGTGTGTGTGTGTGTCTAAGAGGTGACTTTATTTAATAACCACTGAGACGGTGGGACTGGTAATATGTGACATCTGTTTTCTATTTTCACAGATGAATCTAGATGAGGATATGGGAGGAGGAGGAGGAAGAGGAGGAGGAGGAGGAGGCTTCAAATTCAAGAAACGCGAACGGAAAAATCGATAAGTATTTATAATTAACTCTTCTTGCCTGAGCATCTTTACATTTCTGAGAAGTGCTACGGGACCCAAATGGGGAAGGGTGGTGGGGGGTTGCAAAATAGTCAGTAATAGCAGGCACTATGCAAATGTTACCATCAGCCTCCTCTAAATGTTGCTCCATTTACACTATATCGTCAAAAGTATTGGGACGCCTGCCTTTACACGCACATGAACTTTAATGGCATCCCAGTCTTAGTCCGTAGGGTTCAATATTGAGTTGGCCCACCCTTCACAGCTATAACAGCTTCAACTCTTCTGGGAAGGCTGTCCACAAGGTTTAGGGGTGTGTCTATGGGAATTAAAGCTAAATTGCGCAGTCAGATAGAAGTAAAGGAAAAATGGTGGTGGTTCCCCATCCGGAGAAGGTGTATGATGTTGCGCAGGAGCTTTCATTAGGCCTTCGGTACTTCTACCTGATTTTTGTATGCTGTAGTCTATTCACACTGCGGCTTTTACCCCTCCTCGGCCGGGTTGTTGGAGACATAAATGCTGTCTCAAGATGGTATTGGATATGCACTTAAGCAATCTAAAATGTAATCCTCTACAAGGATAACGCCTCCACACCTGTTACTGCCGCCGCACATACATACCACACCTTCTTCGTTATCCCTATTTTGTTGGCATTTAACCTGCTCTACAGAATTACAATATCATACAGAGTATTCTATTATAAGCTCCCAATGAAGCTATTTTAGCGAAACATGTCGAGCATTAATAACGTATGATTCTTTACCACCTGAAAACAACATCAATCGATCTTGACGGAAGGCAGCTTCATCTCCTGTCACCCCTCATGAGATCCTTTAGATGTGATGTATATATAAATAATCTACATAATAACCACATTATTGTTTACTCTGTATGTTTTGTATTAACATTTTGATGCCTCTGTTTTAGGGCCCATATACCATATCTTGTGATGGTTTTTAATCATTTCATTAATAAAATGTTTATATATTTTAACTACTTCGGTGCCTTCAAAGTCCTTGCCTGACCTATCCATTTTTTTTGTGTTTATGGGAATGTTTAACTCTTCTTTCAGAAAAGCATTTGTGAGGTTAGGCATTGATGTTGGACAAGAAGGTCTGGCTCGCAGTAACCGCACTAATTCATTCCAAAGGTGTTCTATCAGATTGATGTCAGGGCTGTGTGCAGGCCAGTCAAGTTCCTCCTCCCCAACATTGCTCATCCAAGTCTATATGGACTTTGATTTGTGCACTGGTCCAATGAAGGGAACTCTCCAGGCGTCAGCATACCAAGATATTTTGTACAATTTCATGCTCTCAACTTTGAGGATGACCTCACCCCAATAGAACACCTTTGGGATGAATTCGAGCGGAGACTGCGAGCCAGGCCTTCTCGTCCAACATCAGTGCCTAACCCCACAAATGCGCTTCTGGAAGAATGGTCAAACATTCCCATAGACACACTCCTAAACCTTGTGGACAGCCTTCCCAAAAGAGTTGAAGCTGATTTTGTAAGTTTGCCCACTGACAAAGAAATGATCAGTCTATAATTTTAATGGTAGGTTTACCATTACCAACAATATCAAGATCAATGCATTTCAAATAAGTTATAAATTGATTTGCATTTTAATGAATGAAAAAAATATTTAATCCCCTATCAATCAGCAAGATTTCTGTCTCCCAGGTGTCTTCTATACAGGTAACAAGTTGAGATTAGAAGCACTCTCTTAAAGGGAGTGCTCCTAATCTCAGCCTATTTCCTGTATAAAAGACACCTGTCCACAGAAGCAATCAATCAATCCGATTCCAATCTCTCCACCATGGCCAAGACCAATGAGCTGTCCAAGTATGTCAGGGACAAGATTGTAGACCTACACAAGGCTGGAATGGGCTACAAGACAATCGCCAAGCAGCTTGGTGAGAGGGTGCCAACAGTTGGTGCGGTTATTCGCAAATGGAAGAGACAAATAATGGATTTCTTAATACAGACTTACCTGTAAAATCCATTTCTTGAAATACATCACAGGACACAGAGCCATAAATCATAACATGTGGGTTATGTAGCCACCTACAGGTGTAGGACACTGGTAACCAATCAGAAAGGATGCCCCCCTATATAACCCCTCCCACGCAGGACGTTTTGTAGCAAGCAATAAAGGCCCCATAGAAGAGGGGAGGGACCTCTGTGTCCCGTGATGTACTTCAAGAAATGGATTTTACAGGTAAGTCTATATTAAAAAATCCATTATTCTCTTCAACACGAGCCATAAATCATAACATATGGGATGTCCCAAAGCAATGCATCTGAGGGGAGGGGGACACCAAAAAATAGCGCCATCCGACCAAAAAAAAAAAAGGATTACATCGCTGCCTGCAGAACACTGCGGTCAAATGCAAATTCCTCCTGGGTCCCAACATGCATTCGAGAGAAACGAGTGAACGTATGCACCGATGACCAGGTCGCAGCTTTGCAAATCTGAGCCATAGAGGCTTGATGGCGATGTGCCCAAGAGGCACCTACTCCTCTGGTAGAATGTGCCCTTACAGGAAAAGGTGGAGCCTTCCCTTCTAAACCATACGCCTGGGTAATAACCTGGCAAATCCATTGAGAAATCGTAGACTTAGATGCTGCCAACCCCTTCCTGGGCCCTTCTGGCAGCACAAACAAGCTCTCTGTTTTATGAATCCAAGCTTATTTCTCTAAGTAAAACTTAAGTGCACCCATTACCATCAAGAGAATCCAATAACTTTTCCTCCTCTGAGTGAGGATTTAGAAAACGGGAAGGTAGTATAATGTCCTGATTCAAATCAAAGGCGGACACCACCTTGGGCAAAGAAAAAAAAATAAACCTGGGTGTGGACGTAGAATCACCATATCTTGATGAAAAATCAAGAATGGCTCTTTACAAGAAAGAGCTGCGAGGTCCAATACCCTTCTAACTGAAGTTATCGCAATCAAAAAGACCAGTTTTCTGGTCATAAGAACCAGGGGAACCTGCCTCAGAGGTTCAAAAGGCTGTCTTTGTAAAACTGCCAGCACCAAAATTAAGTCCCCAGGACACAATGGCTTCCGAGGCGGAAGCAAACTTAACATTCCCCGGACGAAGGTCTGAACCAACGAATGGGAAACTATCGGTTCTTGGAAGAAAACCGATAAGGCTGAAATTCGCTCCCTTTAATAGTGCTCAAGGCTAATTTCATATCTACCCCTGCTTGAAGGAAAGCTAGACTGTACAGCAGGGTGGAATATCGGACCTTGAGAGAGTAGGCCCGGATGCAGTGGAAGAGCCCAAGACCTTTGGATTTGTGCATACCAAACCCTCCTTGGCTATGCTGGAGCTACCAGAATTACTGGTTTCTCCTCCAGCTGGATCCTACGCAACAGATGCAGTATCAGCTGCACCGGAGGAAAGGCATAAATCAAGGAGTCACCAAAGCATCCACTCCAACTGCGAGTGGATCTCTTCAACTTGTTGTTGAACCTGTATGCCAACAGATTTACGTCTGGGACTCCCCCCCCCCCCCCCCCCAGCGTAGGCAGATTGATTGAAAAATATTGGGATGTAAGGACCATTCCCCTGGAAACATCTGTTGACGGCTCAAAAAATCTACCTGCCAGTTCCCTATGGTTGGAATAAAAACTGCTGTCAGGCATGGCACAAACTTCTCTGCCCAGGATAGGATGATATCCACCTCTTTCTGGGCTGACTGACTCTTTGTGTCTCCTTGATGGTTGATATAAGCCACAGCTGTGGCATTGTCGGATTGCACCCTGACAAGGTGGCCCCTGAAGTCTGGGCGTCCAGTATTTCAAAGCCCGACTGACTGCTCGGATTTCCAGAATGTTAATGGGGAGACGTCTCTCTACCCAAGGCCATTTCCCCTGGACAGTGGCTTCCTCCAGATCTGCTCCCCAGCCGGAGAGACTGGCATCTGTAGTCACCACTTTCCAAGTCACTGGAAGGAAGGATTTCCCCTTCTCCAGATAACTGGTCAACAACCACCAATTTAGTCTCTGATGTACTCTTGGTACCAGAGACACGGACCTGTCCAGAGACTGAACCCTTCCGGTCCATGTCGACAGAATGTTGTTCTGTAAGGGTCTGGCATGGAATTGAGCATAGGGAATTGCCTCGAATGTGGACACCTGCTTCATTAGTAACATCATGCAAAGACGTATAGAAGGATATCTCAGCCTTACTACGGACCGAACCAGATCCTTCAGGTCTGTGACCTTTCTTGTTGACAAGAATATCTTTGCCTGTACTGTGTCCACAAGAAGACCCAGATATTCCAGACACTGGACCGGCTTTAATGCTGACTTTGCCAAGCTCAGTATCCAACCCAGACGTTCTAGAAACTGTACTGTCTGGACATTTCGGCTTAGAGCCAAAGCCGATCTTTCTATTAGTAATAGATCGTCCAGATATCCTATTACAGATATCCCTCAGGACCTTAGAATAGGCAATACTGGAGCTAGGATCTTTGTGAACACTCTTTGAGCTATGGCTAACTGCAGGGCCACAAACTGAAAATGACAGTTTTCTATTGCAAAGCATAGAAACCTTTGATGAGCCTGTAATGTAATATAGGCACGTAAAGATATGCATCCTTGATGTCTATGGATGCTAGAAATACCTCTCCCTGCAGGGAGGCTATGACTGAATGAATTGACTCCATACGGAAAGTACGAACGTTCAGAAACTGGTTTAGAGTTTTGAGATCCAGAATAGGTTTCACATCCCCGCTCAGTTTGGGGATCTGTTGGTATGCTTAAAACCGTGGATACGGGAACTCCTGAAATTCCAGTTTGTACCCCTGCAAAATGGTGGAGATAACCCAATTGTCTTGGATCGATTTCACCCAAACCTTTGAGAACTGCAGCAGCCTTTCCTCCACCCAAGTGAGTGGGGGCGCCCCTTCACAGAGTAGGCTTAGAGAAAGACTTGGCTGATCTCTGGGCCCAGGGCTTTTTCTGACCCTGCCCTGAAGGCTTGGTTCTTGACCAAGATGGTTGAGGCCGTCGCCCCTGTCGCCTCCGTCGCCCCCGTCTGGAATTAGAAGCACTGGTAGTATAAGTGCTGGGGATCTTAAGAGAAGGACGCTTGCTCTTCCTTTTTACAGGCAGCAACGTACTCTCCCAACCCCCCCCCACCGTGATCTTTTGGATATACTTATCCAGATCATCACCGAAAAGGCATTCTAGCCTGAAAAAGGGAAGCCAGCAAGTAACTTTTACATGGTAATCCCACAGACCAGCTCTTTAACCAAAGGATATGCACTGTCATCAGAGCAACTTGTGACATTTGCCTTATGGAGTCCGTAAGAGCACTCACTGTGAAACATAAAGTGTGAGGTAGATATGACAGACCTTCCACAGACTCTAATAGACTAAGAAAGAACTGTCTTTGACACCCGCTTCGGTCTTTTAAAGACTGACAAACTCCTATGGCCGCTACTGCTGGTTGTATCACAGATCCTGCAACCTCAAAGGAGGCTTTAAATAAAGATTCCAATTTCTTATCTGCTGGGTTTTTAAAAACGTGATCTTTATCCACAGGGCAGGTTAACCTCGTGTTAACCGAAGAAATGGCAGCATTCACAGGGGGTATATACCATTTCTTAGTAAACTTCTTCCTCCATAGGATACAATAGTAAAAACCTTTTAGGAGGAACAAAATCCTATCAGGATTGTCCCAATCATATACATTTCTTGCTCCACGAGCGGATGTATGGGAAACGTCCGAGGACTATGAGGAAGGCGCAATGAGCCTAGAGAGGAAAAGGAAACTTCAGCCGTCTCTAAGGGAAGAAATTTGTGTCCAGACTGGACCATTTCAGTAAGAGACTGAACCAACAATCTCTGGGTTTGAGAGGCTGACAGAGATTCCTCTGACCCTGACTCCCCAGAAATGGAAACCTCAGCTTGACCTTCTATAGGGTCATTATCAACTACTGCTTCCAGATCCTCTGCTCAATTCTGAACTGAATTCAGGGGATGGCTCAGATAAGGGGGATCTATCATGTTTCTTCCCTCTGTGTGATGCTGCAGTCATGTCAGCAATCTTACCCTCAAGGCTGGCTAATGCCGATGCCAAATTGTCCTTAGTGACGTAGGTGGCGAGGGAAGCACCTGGGGTAGCTACTATGCCTGACAACCGTAATGACACAGATTGGCTAGTCACCTCTGGCTGTTCAGGGGGAGTAGACACAGAGGAAGCAAGGCCTGACGGTGGCATCACAGTGCTTCTTCCAACTGTGCCCCCCCCCCCCCAGCCCTCTTTGGGGCAAGCACTGGTTTATAGCAAGACAACTTGAGTTACTAACTTCAGTGTACCCAAGGCTTGTGCCAAGCTTGTACAGCTTATCAGCACTGATTATCCCAAGATACCGGACCTGTTCGTGCCAGTAATCATACACCCACAGTGACTCACGCAACCCAGCTGCTGCTTCTCTGTGTCCCCTTCAGCCTCAGCAAAGGCTAGCGTGTTGGAAACAGTTCCTTCTAAATCGCCCATGTAAGCTGAACTGCACATGCGTGGTGTGCTATATGGCATCCACATGCACCAATTGCGTTCAAACAAGCCCTTAATGCGGCATACGCCTATACTTAAAGGCGAATATTTTTGCGCGCGTGTGTGAATAGGCCTTCGCCACAGACACGCTATCAAGGGAGGAGACAAACATGCGGGCGCTTATGCACCAAGGCGAAAACAGCAACCACATGGGGTGAGAGCAGCTTAAGGCCCGTACACACGTACCGATTGTCGGCCGTAAAGATTCGGCCGACGACCGATCGGCCGATTGTAGGCTTGTTAGTATGATGCTTCCGACAGCCGACAGCGCATTTTCGGCCGAAAAGAATCTGTCGTGCAAGCATTAAAAGTTTTGTTGGCCAACACCAGAACGGCCGATTGTTCGCCAGTCAGTACAGAATTCGGCCGACAGACAGCAGATTTGCAAGACTGGTCATGCTCAGAAAAGAAAAAAGACAAGGAAAGTTAACCATCACATGACATCACTTCTGCAGTCGGCTGTTGTTGGCCGACAAAATTTGTGTGCAGTCTTTTGCAGTTTTCAACAGACACGACAGCCCTGGACAAAAGACGGCCGATCGTTCGGCCGACGATCGGTACGTGTGTACGGGGCTTTAGGCTAAATTTTGTTTGTCACAGCTGATACCTTTTAGGTGATCAGCCCGGGGCAAGAAAACAGTGTGATAACAATAAGCAAAGAAATAATGTTTAAACAAACTTTGCAACATCCCAAAACTGCACAAGCTCATATAATCACAATTGATATAAATAGAACATTTAATCCCTGAGGAAATGCCAGAGCTTTCAACAAGATGTATTTTGCATAGCTTAATATCCACAGTCTCATGCACGCATTGGGTTTTCACAGCTTAAACCTCTCAAGTAATCAGCACAGGGTGAAAACAGTGTGTCAGAAAAACAAGCACAGAAATAATGCTTAACAAGATGTATTTTGCCTAGACTTAACATCCATAATCTCGTGCAGAGACTGACATGGGACTCGGTCTCTGTTATCTTTTTAAAAGGAAAAAACATAAAATATTTACAATCTGCAATTATGCCAGCAATTTTTACCTTCAGACCCCGTTCACATAGGGGCGACGCTACTTGCTGGGGCGACCTGTGCACCGCAACCTCAGCGCGACATGCACGGACTTCATATCATTGAAGTCTATGCAGGTCTCCTCCAGGTCGCCCCAAAGTAGTACAGGACCCTTTTTCTAAGTCGGAGCGACTTGTGTCACTCCTATTAGAATGGGTCCTGTGCTAATCTATGGCAGGCGACCCACCCTGACTTGTCAGACGACCAAGTCGCGTGACAAGTCGCGCTAGTGGGAACCGGGTCTCAAGGTTTTCTGTATGTGTAAATATTTTAAATTGGACTCACCAGTCCTGTTGCAGGATTCTGTATAAAACAGGAACCCAATCTTCACCCATCACGAAGAGCTTTGTCTTGGCGATCTTCAAAGACAGGGTCCCCTTGGTTTAGTGGGTCACGGCCTTGGACCTGTAGAGCACCCTGCATGGAGCGCCTTTGGGATTTGGTATTCCAAGGGTCTGGATCCCATGGTCCAGCGCCTAAAAAGGACATCATTACAGGCAAAACCTCGTATCTGCTTCTCGAGGCTCAGGTACCATCTTTTTAGTCCATTGACTGTTTTAGATAGATCTGATAGCTAACCCCTTAGATTCAGTGATCTTTGATTGGGGTATGCAGCATATCTTCTTTCTTTGTTCAAGAGAAATGTGGAGAGACTCTCCACAGTGACCATCACCTTTAGGCCCCTTTCACACAGGCGGACCGTTCAGATCAGCCTGTCCGTTTTTTTGGCGGATATGAACGGTCACCCCATGCGTGTCTATGGGGCATCGGATGTCAGCGGAGACATGTCCGCTGACATCCAATCTGATCCGTCAAAGTTGGACGGATAGAAACCCTATTTTCTATCCGTCCAGCGGATCGGATTGGATCGGATGAGAATGGACTGATGATCCGTTCCCATCCGATTCCCCCATAGAGATGCATGGGGACCTGAAAGCTGTGTCTCCGCACACAGCGCTGAGAACAGCTGTCACCCTCCTGCTCAGCGGGGGATAAACTGAGTCCGTCTGACGAACGAACTGTGTGAAAGAGCCCTTAGACACTGGCGAAAAAACTGTGCAATTCCTGAGTGGGAGGGGTTATATAGGGGGGCATCTGATTGGTTGCCAGTGTCCTTCACCTGTAGGTGGCTATATAACCCATATGTTATGATTTATGGCTCTATGTCCCGTGATGTACGAAGAGAAATAACTATCAATCTTCTCGGTCTTGGGCTCCATGCAATATCTCCTCTGGTGGAGTTTCAATGATCATGAGAATGGCAAGGAATCAGCCCCGAACTACATGGGAGAATCTTGTCAATGATCTCAAGGCAGCTGGGACTATAGTCACCAAGAAAACAATTGGTAATACACTATGTCGTTAAGGACTGAAATCCTGCAGCGCCAACAAGGTCCCCCTGCACAAGAAAGAACATGTACAGGCCTGTCTTAAGTTTGCTAATAAACATCTCAATGATTCAGAGGAGAACTGGGTAAAAGTGTTGTGTTCAGATGAGAGCAAAATCAAGTTCTTCGGGAACAACTCACCGTCTTTGGAGGAGGAATGCTGCCTATGACCAAGAACACCATCCTCATGGTCAAACATGGAGGTAGAAACATTATGCTTTGGGGGTTTTCTTCTGCTAAGGGGACAGGACAATAAATCTTGGGTGAGAACCTACTTCCCTCAGCCAGGGCATTGAAAATGGGTAATGGATGGGTATTACAGCATGACAATGACCCAAAACACACAGCCAAGGAAACAAAGGGGTGGCTCAAAAAGAAGCACATTAAGGTCCTGGAGTGGCCTTATGTATGTTCCCATAGAACATATGTGAAGAGAGCTGAAGGTTCGAGCCATCAAAGGTCAACCTCAAAACCTTAATGACTTACAGAGGATCTGCAAAGAGGAGAGGGACAAAATCCCTCCTGGGATGTGTGCAAACCTGGTGGCCAAACGCCCGACCTTTGTGATTGCCAACAAGAGTTTTTCCACCAAGTACTAAGTCATGTTTAGCGAAGAGTCAAATACTTATTTCACTTATTAAAATGCAAATCAATTTATAATATTTTGGAAATGCATTTTTCTGGATTTTTTTTGTTGTTATTCTGTCTCTCACTGTTAAAATAAAACTACCAGTGGGCAAACGTACAAAATCAGCAGGGGTTCAAATACTTTTTTCCCTCACTGTAGCTGCAAAGGGTGGGCCAACCCAATATTGAACCATACGGACTAGGACTGGGAATGTCATTAAAATTCATGTGCGTGTAAAAGCAGGTTTCATGATACTTTGACAATATAGTGTGTGTGTGTATATGTGTATGTATGTATGTATATAAATTTCTCACAAAAGTGAGTACACCCCTCACCTTTTTGTAAATATTTTATTATATCTTTTTATGTGACAACACTGAAGAAATGACACGTTGCAACTTAAAGTAGTAATTGTACAGCTTGTATAACAGTGTAAATTTGCTGTCCTCTCAAAATAACTCAACACACTATTAATGTCTAAACCGCTGGCAACAAAAGTGAGTACACCCCGAAGTGAACATGTTCAAATTGGATCCAATTAGCCATTTTCCCTCCCCGGTGTCATGTGACTCGTTAGTGTTACAAGGTCTCAAGTGTTAATGGGGAGCAGGTGTGTTAAATTTGGTGTTATCGCTCTCACTCTCTCATACTGGTCGCTGGATGTTCAACACGGTACCTCATGGCAAAGAACTCTCTGAGGATCTGAAAAAAAGAATCGCTGCTCTACATAAAGATGGCCTAGGCTATAAGAAGATTGCCAACACCCTGAAACTGAGCTGCAGCACGGTGGCCAAGACCATACAGCGGTTTAACAGGACAGGTTCCACTCAGAACAGGCCTCACCATGGTTAACCAAAGAAGTTGAGTGCACATGCTCAGCTTCATATCCAGAGGTTTCCTTTAGGAAATAGACGTATGAGTGCTGCCAGCATTGCTGCAGAGGTTGAAGGGGTGGGGGGTCAGCCTGTCAGTGCTCAGACCATATGCCCCACACTGCATCAAATTGGTCTGCATGGCTGTCATTCCAGAAGGAAGTCTCTTCTAAAGATGATGCACAAGAAAGCCAACAAACAGTTTGCTGAAGACAAGCAGACTAAGGACATGGATTACAGGAACCATGTCCTGTGGTCTGATGAGACCAAGATAAACTTATTTGGTTCAGACGGTGTCAACCAGGTGAGGAGTACAAAGACAAGTGTGTCTTACCTACAGTCAAGCATGGTGGAGGGGGTGTCATTATCTGGGGCTGCATGAGTGCTGCCGGCACCGGGGAGCTACAGTTCATTGAGAGAACCATGAATGCCAACATGTACTGTGACATACTGAAGCAGAGCACGATCCCCTCCCATTGGACACTGGGTGGCAGGGCAGTATTCCAACATACCGACCCCAAACACACCTCCAAGATTACCACTTTCTTGCTAAAGAAGCTGAGGGTAAAGGTGATGGACTGGCCAAGCATGCCTCCAGACCTAAACCCTATTGAGCATCTGTGGGGCATCCTCAAACGGAAGGTGGAGGAGCGCAAGGTCTCTAACCTCCACCAGCTCCATGATGCCGTCATGGAGGAGCGGAAGAGGACTCCAGGGACAACCTGTGAAGCTCTGGTGAACTCCATGCCCAAGAGGGTTAGGGCAGTGCTGGAAAATAATGGTGGCTACACAAAATATTGACACTTTGGGCCCATTTGGACACTTTCACTGGATCCAATTTGAACATGTTCACTTAGGGTTGTACTCACTTTTGTTGCCATCGGTTTAGATATTAATGACTGTGTGGTGAGTTATGTTGAGGGGACAGCAAATTTACACTGGTATACAAGCTGTACACTCACTACTTTACATTGTAGCAAAGTGTCATTTCTTCAGTGTTGTCACATGAAAAGATATGATAAAATATTTAGAAAAATGTGAGGGGTGTACTCACTTTTGTGAGATACTGAGTCTGTATATACTATACATAATATTGTACAATTCTTCTAGAAATTTTGATGTTTACAGGGGTGATTTTCCCTTTTACAGGATTAAAACACCCTCAGATAAGCCAGAGGACGATGAAAATCATAAGGTGGAACCAGCCATATCCATTACAGATATTATCAGTCAGGCACACCAGACACCATCGCGATCCATCCTGGAGCAAACCAAGGAAGGCAGTACAGAGGACAGGGGTGATGAAGGGGCAAAAGCTGATGCCAACGCAAAAGAGGCCAACAAAGGGGACAAGGCAGGAGTTGAGAAAGCCGAAGAAGAGAATGCCTCAGAAGGAGCTGGGCCAAGCGATTCAATAGAAGTCAATGAGCTGACGACAATGTTGGACGTCCAAGAAGGGAAAGCCAAAACAGGGCCGACTCCCAGGAAAGCTCCAAGATTTAAACAGAGGAAGTCCAAAGAGTTTAAAAGCAAACCTCCGAAAAGGGGAGTTTTAGGGTAAGAAAAAAAAAAGTGTACGCTTCAAGGTGTTTTTTTCTTTTTTTTTTTTTAAGGTATGCATTTTCCATAGTGTTTGCATGTTTTTGTTTTGTCTGTCCATTAGTTGTGTTGCATTAAACCTGTGGTTTGCCTACACATATCAATTATACTGATTACATACTGTATATATTTTTTAGCAGTGAACCTAGAGAATACAATGGAAATCGCTGCAATATATTTGCGCAGAGGTTTTTCAAACATAATTTTTTTGGAAAAAGTACACTTTTTATTTTTAATTTTAATGCAAAAAAAACACAATACATAACCCAATTTTTTTGTACAATATAAAAGATAACATTACCCAGAGAAAATAGATACCTAACATGTCATACTTTAAAATTGTGCACGCTTTTGGAATGGCGACAAACTTTAATACTTAAAAATCTCCATAGGCGACACTTTAACATTTTTTACAGGTTACTCTAGTGCTAGAATTACTTCTCTTGCTCTAATGTGCGCAGCGATACCTCACATGTGTGGTGCAAACACAGTTTTTACATATGTGTGCTGCTCTTTTGCGGAGGCATGGGGGCACTTTAATTTTGTTTTTCTAATTTATTTTATTTTTTATCTTTTTATTATCTTTCCACAGCCACATTAATTTTTGCACTTTTATTCCTATTTTAAGGAATTTAAACATCCCTTGTAATAGAAATAAGGGATGACAGGACCTCTTTATGGAGAGATCTGGGATCAATAGGACCCCAAATCTCTTCTCTACCTTTAAAAGCAAAAGATAAAAAAAAAAAAATGTTTACTTTCGCCCTAGACAGGAAGTCATGACGTTGCTCCAGTCCTCCAAGACCCAAGACCCCAATGAATTGGTTTTAGTAATGGTTCCCTGAGACCTGAAAATAATTGTAGGGGTTCCTCTTGGGTAAATAAAAGGTTGAGCAAGACTGCTTTGAATCCTATTCCTTGAATTAAAAATAATTGTGTGTGTGTGTGTTATATTGTCAAAAGTATTGGGATGCCTGCCTTTACACACACAGGAACTTTAACCTCCCTGGCGGTATGATTATTTCAGATTTTAGGTGCTGAAAGCAGTACAATTATTTTGTATGTAATTCTTAAGGACGAGCAGCCCAAACCAACTATTTACATATGATTTTTTTTTTACTGTGCATTCTTCTTTATAACATCTCGGGTATGATAAAGTTGGAAACACAAAATTATAAATTATAATATAATAAATAACTATAAATAAGTGAAAGTATATATATATATATATATATATATATATATATATATATATATATATATACACATATGTATATATATATATATATATATATATATATATATATATATATATATATATATATTACAGTGCCTTACGAAATATATATATATACAGTGCCTTACGAAATTATTCGGCCCCCTTGAACTTTGCGACCTTTTGCCACATTTCAGGCTTCAAACATAAAGATATAAAACTGTAATTTTTTGTGAAGAATCAACAACGAGTGGGACACAATCATGAAGTGGAACGAAATTTATTGGATATTTCAAACTTTGTTAACAAATAAAAAACTGAAAAATTGGGCGTGCAAAATTATTCAGCCCCTTTACTTTCAGTGCAACAAACTCTCTCCAGAAGTTCAGTGAGGATCTCTGAATGATCCAATGTTGACCTAAATGACCAATGATGATAAATAGAATCCACCTGTGTGTAATCAAGTCTCCGTATAAATGCACCTGCACTGTGATAGTCTCAGAGGTCCGTTTAAAGCGCAGAGATCATGAAGAACAAGGAACACACCAGGCAGGTCCTAGATACTGTTGTGGAGAAGTTTAAAGCCGGATTTGGATACAAAAAGATTTCCCAAGCTTTAAACATCCCAAGGAGCACTGTGCAAGCGATAATATTGAAATGGAAGGAGTATCAGACCACTGCAAATCTACGAAGACCTGGCCGCCCCTCTAAACTTTCAGCTCATACAAGGAGAAGACTGATCAGAGATGCAGCCAAGAGGCCCATGATCACTCTAGATCTACAACTGAGGTGGGAGACTCTGTCCATAGGACAACAATCAGTCGTATACTGCACAAATCTGGCCTTTATGGAAGAGTGGCAAGAAGAAAGTCGTTTCTTAAATATATCCATAAAAAGTGTTGTTTAAAGTTTGCCACAAGCCACCTGGGAGACACACCAAACATGTGGAAGAAGGTGCTCTGGTCAGATGAAACCAAAATCAAACTTTTTGGCAACAATGCAAAACGTTATGTTTGGCGTAAAAGCAACACAGCTCATCACCCTGAACACACCATCCCCACTGTCAAACATGGTGGTGGCAGCATCATGGTTTGGGCCTGCTTTACTTCAGCAGGGACAGGGAAGATGGTTAAAATTGATGGGAAGATGGATGGAGCCAAATACAGGACCATTCTGCAAGAAAACCTGATGGAGTCTGCAAAAGACCTGAGACTGGGACGGAGATTTGTCTTCCAACAAGACAATGATCCAAAACATAAAGCAAAATCTACAATGGAATGGTTCACAAATAAACATATCCAGGTGTTAGAATGTCCAAGTCAAAGTCCAGACCTGAATCCAATCGAGCATCTGTGGAAAGAACTGAAAACTGCTGTTCACAAACGCTCTCCATCCAACCTCACTGAGCTCGAGCTGTTTTGCAAGGAGGAATGGGCAAAAATTTCAGTCTCTCGATGTGCAAAACTGATAGAGACACACCCCAAGCGACTTACAGCTGTAATCACAGCAAAAGGTGGCGCTACAAAGTATTAACTTAAGGGGGCTAAATAATTTTGCACGCCCAATTTTTCAGCTTTTTATTAATTAAAAAATTTGAAATATCCAATAAATTTCGTTCCACTTTATGATTGTGTCCCACTTGTTGCGATTCTTCGCAAAAAATTACAGTTTTATATCTTTATATTTGAAGTGTGAAATGTGGCCAAAGGTTGAAAAGTTCAAAGGGGCCGAATATAGTTCAAAGGCACTGTATATATATATATATATATATATATAACGTACAGTAAAACTGCAGCCAAGGTCAATTTATTTTATTTAGTAATGTAATTCAATAGGATTACAATATATCAGTGTGTTTGTGTGTTTTACTTTTTGAATTTGCCACTGGTTCCACCCCCCTGCGACGCTACGCTCGCAGGGAACGGAAACCGGGGCACACAGCATCAGGCCGAAGATCTGGCCGCCGTACACTGCCGGAATACATCGCAGGATCCTGAGGACAAGATAAGTAACCTCTTCCAGGTGTGTCTAGAGGTTACCGCTAATGGCACTGAATTTCCCGAGCCACACTCGGGAATACCGCCAGGGAGGTTAATGACATCCCAGTCTTAGTCTGTAGGATTCAATGTGGAGTTGGCCCACTCTTTGCAGTGTCTTTTATACAAGGTAATAAGTTGAGATTAGGAGCACTCCCTTTAAGAGAGTGCTTCTAATCTCAGCTTGTTACCTGTATAGAAGACACCTGGGAGACAGAAATCTTGCTGATTGATAGGGGATCAAATACTTTTTTCATTCATTAAAATGCAAATCAATTTATAACTTATTTGAAATGCATTTATCTCGATATTTTTGGTAATGGTAAACCTACCATTAAAATTATAGACTGATCATTTGTTTGTCAGTGGGAAAACTTACAAAATCAGCAGGGGATCAAATACTTTTTCCCCTTGCTGTATAACACCTTCAACTCTTGAGTGTGTCTATGGGAATGTTTCACCATTCTTCCAGAAGCGCATTTGTGAGGTCAGGCACTGATGTTGGATGAGAAGACCTGGCTCTCAGTCTCCGCTCTAATTCACCCCAAAGGTGTTCTATCAGGTTGAGGTCAGGCCAGTCATGTTCCTCCACCCCAAACTCACTTATGTGACATAAAATATAAAAAACAGGAAAGTTTCATTAGTTAGCAATGTGGGTTTGATTTTCCACATGACCATGAAATGGCTCCTTTTTCCACCCACAATCTAAAAAACATACATATTGACCACTAGTGTGTGTGAGACTAAATGTAAACTGTCCATGTACTCCAAACTTATTTAAAAAAATATGTGGGTATGTTTTTTTTTTTTTTCTACTCACACTGGTTTCCTTTTTTTTTTATTAAACTAGTTTTGGAGACGAAATTCCAGGGATGGATGGACTAGGAACAGGTGAGATATTGGTAATCTGTGCTTTAAAAAAAAAATGATTTTTTAAAAAGATCAGCTTAAGGAAAACCAGAACTGAGAGAAATGTGCAGGCTGCTATCTACTTGGCTGATTGGATCAAAAGATTAGATTGCCACACCAAAATGTTGAAATTATTTTCGGTAAATGTAATAGGCAACGCATTTCAGGGGCCTCACTACGCCCCCTTCTTGAGGGCCGCAATATGATATAATGTATACACATATATGTCAGCACTTGAACTAACACCACAGGTGACCTACACAAAGTGTCCAAATGTTCAATATGATTTTAGCCTTGAACCAGAGCCTGTGTGCTCTTCTCTTCTGTTAATATAAGAATAAGAATATATAAAGACATTAAAAATACAAATGAAAGAATAGATAAATATAAAATCCACAATCATGAAATATATATGAATCTGAAACTCGATAACTCTAACTGATATCAGGTTTCAGAGTCATGTAAAATACATGATCAATACCACATGTGTTACACTCCCCAAAGGAACCAATCCACCGGAAGAAAAAAACACATTAGCAGCGCTACATACAGTTCTTATTATCTCCAAGGAGATTTTTGACTAATTAATAGTTCAATGGATCGAAGTCGACGTCGTGATGACGAAACGCATCAGGGCGTGAGTGTTAGGTACTTGTGAGGTAAAGTCCAAAGTGGAGTTGATTGCTGAGGATTCAGGTGAAAACGTAGTCAGAGAGGTTGGGCCAGCAACAAATCGGGCAAAGCGGTATACAAACGAAATCCAAAGAATGGTCAGGCAGGCAGAGGTCATACACAAGCTGGCGGTGAAGTACGAAATTGGCAGGCTGGAGAGTCAAGAATTCAGGCAAAAGTTCATACACGATAATCAGTCAAAAAGCATACAGCACACCCAGGGAGATAATCCAAACAAACGGGCACTAAGTAACAGGAAGTGCTGCTATTTATGGGCTGGTTAAATTGTACATTGTTCGCAGCTGGCAGCAGGTGGGGCTAGTGAGTCCAAAGCAATGGATCAGGCTGGAAAAATACTGCAAAGACTCAAGAGCTTCCCTGTGGTACAACGGGTAAGGTTGCAGGCTGCAAAACTAGGAACCTCCTGGTTAAAGGACACCCAGGTACATGACAGGGAGCACGTGGTCAGAACACCTGAATGCCGTACACGCCATCCGGGAGCCACCAATCAGCTGTTTGAGAGTGGCGGATGTCACTGTGAATTGGAGTTCTTGATTCTAATTTTTGAACAACACCACAAGATGGAGTGAAACTAACAGGAAGAAGGTTTAGCTTTCTCTGGAAGTGGGCGGTGTAGTGGAACCAGAACCAGGGTCCGATTATTATTCTTAAAGGTGCAGAGTATAAAGTTATTCTGGCGAGTGTTCATTGCTTAAGGGGAATCACGAATGGTGTGGTGAAGGAGCATGGTGTGCTTCATCAATGAACCGTCAAACATGGAGGTGGAAACATTATGCTTTGGGGGTGTTTTTCTGCTAAGGGGACAGGACATCTTCACCACATCAAAGGAATGATGGATGGGGTCTGGTACTGTCAAATCTTGGGTGAGAACCTCCTTCCCTCAGCCAGGGCATTGAAAATGGGTCATGGATGGGTATTCCAGCATGACAATGACCCAAAACACACGGCCAAAGCAACAAAGGATTGTCTCAAGAAGAAGCATATTAAGGTCCTGGAGTGGCCTTATTTCCCAAAGAAAATATGTTGAGGGAGCTGAAAGTTTGAATTACCAAAGGTCAGCCTTGAAGCCTTAATGACCTGAAGAGGATCTGTAAAAAGAAGTGGGACAAAATCCCTCCGGAGATGTGTGCAAACCTGGTTGCCAACTAACAAGAAACATCTATGATTGCCAACAAGAGTTTTGCCACCAAATACTAAGTCATGTTTTGCGAAGGGGAGGTTCTTCTGGGGGTTGCTGACTGGGGTTTGTGAGAGAAGGATTTCTTGAAGAGGAGAGGTTTGCCTCGGAGGGGGGCAATAGGGGCTAGGATGTTTGCTTGGGGAGTTGAAGGAGTGGTTTTTCTTAGGGTGTTGGGGATCTGTACTTAGGAGGAGATAAACACACTACTGATTTTTGTACTTTGTGCATCACATACTCCTGACCCCTACACATTTTTCATTACATAATCCTGACCCCTACACTCTGTACTTTATGTGCTACTGAACCTTGTACTTGTGCATTACATACTACTGACTCCTGAACTCTTAGCTATACATACTACTGACTCCTGAACTCTGTGTGTTACTTTCTCATGACCTCTGTACTCTGTGCTTCTGACTTCTGAACTTTGTGTGTTACACATTACTTACTCCTGCATTCCATCTTATATACTACTAACCCCTGCCCTTAGTGCATTATGTACTCCTGCATGCTGTGTATTACATACCTCTAACCCCTGCGTTCTGTGTGTTACATACTAATGACCCCTGCTGCATTTGTACAATATTTTCTCCTGACCCCTGCACATTGTGCATTACACGTGCCTGACCCGTCCACTCTGTGCATTATATACTCCTGACCCCTGCACTCTGTACATTACACATGCCTGGCCAGTCCACTCTGTACATTATATACTCCTGACCTCTGCACACTGTACATTACACATGCCTGGCCCATCCACGCTGCATTATATACTCTTGACCTCTGCACACTGTACATTACACATGCCTGGCCCATCCACTCTGCATTATATACTCCTGACCCCTGCACACTGTACATTACACATGCCTGGCCCATCCACTCTGTGCATTATATACTCCTGACCTCTGCACACTGTACATTACACATGCCTGGTCCATCCACTCTGCATTATATACTCCTGACCCCTGCACACTGTATATTACACATACGTGACCTGTCCACTCTGTACATTAAATACTCCTGACCCCTGCAAACTGTACACTTGGAAGTACATTACATACTGCTGACCCCTGCATTCTAGATTATACATTACATAATCCATATTTTATGGGTACAAGGACTGTGGCATATATGCAAGTAGGCTCAGGTTAGCTGTGCATAATTAAGCTCCTCCGACTGTTAGCACAATGCTAGGTGCACTGCACCATTGTTTTTCTTCTGGGTTCCCCAGGTCTTTCACAATCGTAGCAATGACCCTTGCAGCAGCATTGTTTTGCTTGGAAAGAAATGAATGTATGCATGAGGAATAGGACAGAGAGAGAAGGGGAATAGGAAGAGATCTGTAGTCCGGCCGGCAGGGCTGACAATGCTGAGTGGGATGTCAGTGCCAGCACAAACAGTAAGTTGGGAGTATTTTTCTGCAGGGTCTTTAAAGGGATAAAATATGGTGGCACGTATTGGAGGGATGTAATGCAAATGTTTTTTCCTTATTGTGCCCTGACATAAACTTTAAGACATTGCGAGAAACATTGAAAACAACACTGTGTTACATCATAAGGAATTCTGCTGATGAAGTCAGAATGGGAAAAGCGTAGGGAAGAACCAACCATCATGTTGTGCATCTATGGCAACCCTGCAATCCTATACGAGTATGTATATTAGTTTTGTCAGACTCATCCCGACTTCATCAGGAACACTTGTGATGAAGTTAGAATCATGAAAAGCATAAGCTTGGAATAACTATCATCATCATATTGTGCTTCTCTGGCATTATTACAATGGGGACCTATGTGATTTGTCATTCTGACTTCATAAGGAATGCTGCTGAAGTCAGAATGGCAAAGCCCATGGATCAGGACTAACCTTCATCATCATGTTGAGTGTCTCTGGCATTGTTACAAGCCTTCACAAGGATACCTACAGTATATATCTTGTCATCCTGACTTCATCGGGAATGCTTGTGATGAAGTCGTAATGACAAAACACAAAGGGTCGAACCAACCTAACTCATCATGTTGTGCTTCTCTGGCACTCCTACGATTCCACACAAGGAGACCCTGTAATTTAGTCAGGCCTGAATCCTGACTTCATGGTGTCAGAATGACAGAACAAATAGGTTGGGACTTACCTTCATCATCATGGTTTGCGTCTCTAGCATCACTTCCATTCTACATGAGGCAGCCCCTAGAATGTCTGAATGGCAGTATAGTTTATTTGTGCATTAGTGAGTAATCGTGTGATTTGTCATTTTCATTCGGTTTTATAATGTAAATAATTTTGGGTTACGCTTTTTGGAGTTTCTGTTTCTTTTGAGAGACATACACTCACTGGCCACTTTATTAGGTACACCTTGCTAGTATCGGGTTGGACCCCCTTTTGCCTTCAGAACTGCCTGTATTCCTCATGGCATAGATTCAACAATATTTTGGAAACATTCCTCAGATTTTGGTCCATAGTGACATGATAGCATCCCGCAGTTGCTGCAGATTTGTTGGCTGCACATCCATGATGCAAATCTTCTGTTCCACCACATCCCAAAGGTGCTCTATTGGATGAGATGTGGTGAGTGTGGAGGCCATTGGAGTACAGTGACCTCATTGTCATGGTGAAGAAACCAGTGGTGAGATGGTTTGAGCCTTGTGACATGGTGCATTATCCTGCTGGAAGGAGCCATCAGAAGATGGGTACACTGTAGTCATAAAGGGATAGAAATGGTCAGCAACAATACTCAGGTAGGCCGTGGCATTTAACCGCTTCCCCACTGCTCACTGTGCTGCTACTGCGGCACCGTGGCTCGTTATCTTCTGGCGACGTAGGTCTACGTCACCAGACATTCCCCTCCCTCGGCGGCGCGCGCGCGCCGCCGGAGGCTCGCTCCCACTGTTTTCAGTCACAGCGGGAGTCGGGCCAGGGGAGGAGCAGCGGCGATCGCTGCTGCTCTTCCCCGATCGTCTGGGAATCTAGTTTGGAGATCCGCCCGCTTGTGTAAACAGAGTGGGCGGATCTCCTAAGTGACAGGCAGGGTCAGATTGCAGAGTTCAGCATAGCTGAACCCTCGATCTGTCCTTGTGTCACTCAGTCACCTCCCCCCCCCCACACGTTAGTAAGCACCAGGCATACATTAACCCCTCCCTCTCCAATAAAATTAACCCCTTCCCTGCCAGTGTCATTTTTACAGTAACAGTGCATATTTATAGCACTGATTGCTGTAGTAATGTCACTGGTACCCCCAAAAGTGTCAAAAATGTCAGTCAAGGGTCCGATCTGTCCGCCGCAATGTCGCAGTCCCTCAAAAAAAATCGCAGATTGCCGCCATTACGCGTTAAAAAAAAAATACCAAAAATGACAGAAATCTTTCCCTTTGTTAGTAAACGCAATAACTTTTGCGCAAACCAATCAAAATACGCTTATTCTGATTTTTTTTACCAAACATAGGTAGCAGAAAACAAATTGGCCAAAAATTTAAAAAAAATTTGATTTTTACATTTTTTTGGGGGGGAATTTCGTATAAAAAAATGTTAAAAATATTGTTATTTTTTCAAAATAAACGCTCTTTTTTTGTTTATAGCGCAAAAAGTAAAAATCGCACAGGTGATCAAATACCACCAAAAGAAAGCTCTGTTTGTGGGAAAAAAAGGACGTAAATTTCGTTTGGGTACAGCGTCGCACAATCGCGCAATTGTCAGTTAAAGTCGCACAGTGCCGAATCGCAAAAAGTGGCCCAGACGTAAGACAGCAAAATCCTCCGGTGGTAAAGTGGTTAAACAATGCTCAGTTGGTACTAAGCGGCACAAAAATGTGCCAAGAAAATATCCCCCACACCATTACACCACCCAGACCAGCCTGAACCGTTGATACTGGATCCATGCTTTCATGTTGTTTACATCAAATTCTGACCCTACCATCTGAATGTAGCAGCTGAAATTGAGACTCATCAGACCAGGCAACGTTTTTCCAATCTTCTATTGTCCAATTTTGGTCAGCCTGTGCAAATTGTAGCCTCAGTTTCCTGTTCTTAGCTGACAGGAGTGGCACCCGGTGTGGTCTTCTGCTGCTGTAGCCCATCTGCTTCAAGGTTCGATGTGTTGTGCTTTCAGAGATAGTATTCTGCATACCTTGGTTGTAGTAAGTGCTTATTTCATTTGAGTTACTTTTGCCTTTCTATCATCTCAAATAGAATAGTCTGCCCATTCTCCTAATGGTGAAACATTCCCATAGACACACTCCTAAACCTTGTGGACAGCCTTCCCAGAAGAGTTGAAGCTGTTATAGCTGCAAAGAGTGGGCCAACTCAATATTGAAGCCTACGGACTAAGACTGGGATGCCATTAAAGTTAATGTGTGTGTAAAGGCAGGCGTCCCAATACTTTTGGTAATGTAGTGTATTTTTCGAATACACTCCTGGTATTATATCGACGCTCATCGTCAGGTGACATCACCTGTAGACGTTTTGCCTGTCAGAGCCACAACCATGACTAAGAATTTGGTAGACTGGGTAGCAGTGAGGATTTTTTGGTCTCCGATATCCATTGTTTTATTCTTTGCTGACAAAATGCACAGCGTGTAAGAGGATTTTTGTTAAAAATAAGCTCCTTATCCCTCCCATGCATCTCCCCATAGACAAGAAAATAAGGATTAGTGCCATCGGAACATGATGACGAGAGAGCATAATCCCGATTTACTTACCTAATAAAATTAAATGTGTATTAACCTCTTACTGCCCAGACGAATCAGCTCACTGGCAAACCTCCCAGGATTTTCATATGAGAAAGAGGGAGCATAAAGTATGTGGGCAAAGGATCGCTCTATACACACCAAGTTACATAGGAAAGTAAGAATTAATACGCAGAAAATGATTGGTTGAACCCAAGTCTATTTTTTTTCCCACCAATATTTTTCCTTACCGGCTTTTCAAAAGGAAAAATAAAATAATAATTTAGAGCAGGGATCTCCAAACTTTCTAAGCAAAGGGCCAGTTTATTGTCCCTCAGACTTTAGGGGGGCCAGCCTGTGGCAATTGAAAGTAGAAAATGGTGTCATTGGGAGGAACTGTGCCCCATCCTTGGTGTCACTGAAAGGAACTGTGCCCTATGATTGGTTTCATTGGGAAAAACTGTGCCCCATCGTTGGTGTCATTGGGAGGAACTGTGCCCCATCGTTGGTGACATTGGGAGGAACTGTGCCCCATCGTTGGTGTCATTGGGAGGAACTATGTCCTATCGTTGGTGTCATTGGAAGGAACTGTGCCCCATCGTTGGTGACATTGGGAGGAACTGTGCCCCATCGTTGGTGTCATTGGGAGGAACTATGCTCCATCCTTGGTGTCATTGGGAGGAACTGTGCCCCATCATTGGTGTCATTGGGAGGAACTATGCTCCATCCTTGGTGTCATTGGGAGGAACTATGCTCCATCCTTGGTGTCAATGAAAGGAACTGTGTCCCATCGTTGCTGACATTGGGAGGAACTGTGTCCCATCGTTGGTGTCATTGGGAGGAACTGTTCCCCATTATTGGTGTCATTGGGAGGAAATATGCTCCATCCTTGATGTCACTGAAAGGAACTGTGCCCCATCATTGGTGTCATTGGGAGGAACTGTGCCCCATCGTTGGTGACATTGGGAGGAATTATGCTCCATCCTTGGTGTCACTGAAAGGAACTGTGCCCCATCATTGGTGACATTGGGAGGAACTGTGCCCCATTGTTGGTGACATTGGGAGGAACTATGCTCCATCCTTGGTGTCACTGAAAGGAACTGTGCCCCATCATTGGTGACATTGGGAGGAACTGTGCCCCATCGTTGGTGTCATTGGGAGGAACTGTGCCCCATTTTTGGTGTCATTGGGAGGAACTGTGCCCAATCGTTGGTGACATTGGGAGGAACTGTGCCCCATTGTTGGTGACATTGGGAGGAACTGTGCCCCATCGTTGGTATCATTGGGAGGAACTGTGCCCCATTATTGGTGTCATTGGGAAGAACTGTGCCCCATTGTTGGTACCATTGAATGGAATTGTACCCCTATGTGGGTGTAGGTGGAGGGAATTACACCCCAAGGGCCAAATAAAAGCAAGAAAAGGGCCGCATCTGGTCCCCGGGCCGCAGTTTGGAGACCACTGATTTAGAGGTTAATGCAGGGTTTCTCAACCAGGATTCCGTGGAGCTCTAGGGTTCCTCCAGAGGTTGCTAGGGGTTCCTTGAGCAATGTGTGCCTCTTAGATCTCACTGACACCAAGTTCTCACTGACACCAATGACCTTTTTGGGGTGTAATTCTTCCCAATGACCACAAGTGTATGGAGCAGTCTTCCCACTGACCATCACACTACTAATGTATCATGAGCTGTACATATAGTCATTTAGAGCAAGGGTTCCCTGAGACCAGAAAGTTGTTTGAAGGTTTCCTCTGTGTTGCAGTGTCCAAGTTTATTAGTCCCACAAAAGGAACAAACTGAATATCAAGATTCACCACCTCTAAAGATTTCAGTTGGGCTCAGGAAAAAGTTCTAATTTTTCCGAAAGTTTTGGATTCTTTCCCTAAAGTGGCCACAAATCAAACCTGGGCAGATTCACACATCCCTGCTGAAAGACATGCCAAGGTTCAAAGCAAGAGCAATACAGTAATCCCCCGCTCCATCACGCTTCAGTTTTTGCGGTCCCGGTAATTCGCGTTTTTTTTTGTAATGTTATTTTACTATATAAATCATTAAAAATGAAATATTTTTGTGTTTTCCATAGCTCTTGCTATGTCTCTCAGTATCTTTTATGTGTTTAAATGAGTTTCTATTGTTTTAAAAGTGTGTTTAAAGACCTTAAAATGCTTTTACAAGTACAGTGACAGTAAAAAAAACATGCCTACAATGCATTTTAATAGGGTTTTTCTATTTCGCGGAATTTCACTTTTCGCGCCTGGGTCCGAAACGTAACCCCCGCAATGGAGGGGGGTTTACTGTACACCTTAGCATGAGATGACATCCAACAGCTGTATTTTATAGGATGAGGCTGACACCTAGTGGTGGATTTTGGTTACTGCAATAATAACATAAAAATGACACAAAAGCAGCAAAGTATATAGTCTGCATTTATTTAGATACGTTTGTAAGTAATAAATTCAAGCAGGGGCGTACCTAGAGCATTTGGCACCCGGGGCAGATCCTATATCTGGCACCCCCCCCCCAGGCAACGAACATTGAGGTGTCATGTGTAAAATGTATGGAGACCCCCTTTTACATTACACAGAACCCTTACCCCTGGACCCCTTTACATTACACAGCCCCCGTACCCCTGGACCCCTTTACATTACACAGCCCCTGTACCCCTGGACGCCTTAACATTACACAGCCCCCTTACCCCTGGACCCCTTTACATTACACAGCCCCCTTACCCCTGGACCCCTTTACATTACACAGCCCCTGTACCCCTGGACCCCTTTACATTACACAGCCCCCTTACCTCTGGACCCCTTTACATTACACAGCCCCTGTACATTACACAGCCCCCTTACCCCTGGACCCCTTTACATTACACAGCCCCCTTACCCCTGGACACCTTTACATTACACAGCCCCTGTACCCCTGGACCCCTTTACATTACACTGCCCCCTTACCCCTGGACCCCTTTACATTACACAGCCCCCTTACCCCTGGACCCCTTTACATTACACTGCCCCCTTACCCCTGGACCCCTTTACATTACACTGCCCCCTTACCCCTGGACCCCTTTACATTACACAGCCCCCCATTGGAACCCTTTACATTACACAGCCCCATCCCCCATACAACCCTTTACATTACACAGCCCCCCAATATAACCCCTTTACAATACAAAGCCCCCACCAATAGAACCCCTCTACAATAAATCCCCCCATAGAACCCCTATACAATACAAAGCCCCCCCCCCCCATACAACCCCTTTACAATACAAAGTCACCCCCCCCCCTCAAAATAACCCCTTTACAATACAAAGCCCCCCCGCCCCCCTCAAAATAACCCCTTTACAATACAAAGCCCCCCCCCCCCCCCCGCCCTACCTTTTTAGGAGGAGAGCGGAGGAGGAGGAACTGTTTAAAGCAGAGAGGATGTGAGAGACTCACTGTCACTCCCGAGCCCTGAATACACAGCGATCGGCGCCTCGGCGGGAACTGCAGAAGTTACTATGCTGGTTAATGAGCAGGTGATTGGTTGATAGGCGGTCCTAGCAACCAATCACCTTCTCATTAACCAGCATAGTAAACTGCGGCAGCGCCGATCGCTGTGTATTCAGGGCTCGGGAGTGACAGTGAGTCTCTCACATCCTCTCTGCTTTAAACAGTTCCTCCTCCTCCGCGGTGGAAGCAGTCTGGCGGCCGGCCCCGGGTGTCACCCTGATCTTCCCTGACACCCCCCTAATGTGTGGCACCCGGGGCGGACCGCCCCCCCGCCCCCCCTATTGGTACGCCACTGAATTCAAGGGCTCGTTCACAAGTGGCAGGGACTGCTGCTCCTTTGAAAAGTGATCCACGCTTGGATTGCTCTTTAGAGGTATTCGACAGGCAGTGAGGAGGCAATATGTTGGCCTTTTACTGCCTGATTTAACCCTATAATTGCCCTACTACCGCATCCCAATCACGGCACAGCTACAAAGCACTGCATTAGTAACATTTGGCAGCAGCAGCGCCCACCAAAAGTGCCACGCTGTTTGAGTTTTGTTGAGGCCACGGAGCACAACATCACGGCTGCGACATGTGCACAGCCATGTGTATGATCTTTTTAAAGTGTTTCTAAACCCACAACAGTAAAATCAGTCTGTATATGCAGTAAAGCATGCTTGTTCTACTCACTGTGGAGCCTAAGGGGTTAATCCTCCGCCTTGTGTGAAAAGGCTGTTTGATCCTGTCTTCTCTAATCCTTCCCTTCTTCCACAGTCCCCAATCCATCTGCTGACAGTTTTTTCTTTTTCTTGGGAGGGTGCATGTGATCAGCACAGTCAGGGCCAATCAGAACTGTCCAGACAGAGGGCTTCAGCCTCATAAGATAATCAGAGAAGAATGCAAACTCCTCCTACAAGCTTTAACCAGACTGATAGAAGTCACAAGAGATGAGAAAATGTATTTAGCAGTTTATATTTACTAAAATAATTAAATTTCCATGTTCTGTGTACTGTAGGAGACCAGATATAGTGACTGCAGGCTCCTGGGTTTAGTAACACTTTAAAGTGGGAGGTTGGAGGGGGGGGGGGGATGTGGGGAGGGGGCAGCATGGGCTTCCATAACACCTCAGCAGCGCCACAGGCTGATCGCCTCCATGCCACGCCACATTGATGCAGTAATTCATGCAAAAGGAGCCCCGACCAAGTATTGAGTGCATTCTATACTGTACATGGACATACTTTTCAGTAAGCCAACATTTCTGTATTAAATATCCTTTCTTTTTTTTTTTATTGGTCTTATGTAATATTCTAATTTCCTGAGATACTAAATTTTGGGTTTTTACTAGCCGTAAGCCATAATCATTAAAATTAAAAGAAAGAAATGCTTGAAATATATCACTCTGTGTGTAACGCATCTATATAATATAGGAGTTTCACTTTTTGAAATAAATTACTAAAATAAATTAACTTTTTGATGATTTTCTAATTTTATGAGACGCGCCTGTACATGTGGAGAAGACACAGCTCTTGATTTGCAGTGTTGCGCAGCAGCTGTGCTTTGCAGCTTTTCTTTCTCAGTGTAAAGCTGGATACACATTATACAACTTTTGTTGTAAGATTTCCTTTAAGCCCCGCACACACGTACCGATCATCGGCCGAACGATCGGCCGTCTTTTGTCCAGGGCTGTCGTGTCTGTTGAAAACTGCAAAAGACTGCACACGAATTTTGTCGGCCAACAACAGCCGACTGCAGAAGTGATGTCATGTGATGGTTAACTTTCCTTGTCTTTTTTCTTTTCTGAGCATGCCCAGTCTTGCTAATCGACTGTCTGTCGGCCGAATTCTGTACTGACTGGCGAACAATGGTGTTGGCCAACAAAAATTTTAATGCCTGCATGACAGATTCTGTTCGGCCGAAAATGCGCTGTCGGCTGTCGGAAGCATCATACTAACAAGCCTACAATCGGCCGATCGGTCGTCGGCCGAATATTTACGGCCGACAATCGGTATGTGTGTACGGGGCTTTATATTCACCTTCAACTCTGTAGTGCAAGGTCCGGCCTGATTGCATACAAATTGAAAGTGTTTAGGTCTGACCTCATATTATATGGTTTTGATAAATGTAAAGGAAAAAATCTAAAGAAAATTGCATAGTATGTATCCAGCTTTAGCCTACCAGTCAGGTCTGACAGCCTGAGAACAATACACTTTACGTGCAGATGAAATAAGGAAACCGGAATCTTCTTTTCTTATGATTGGATAATTGAAGCAAAGAGTAGCACAACTGATTCTGTGAAGTTTGTCGGCTCCTTTAGTGAATCAGCCGTTTTATCCCAGCAGCTGTTGGTCAGAGAGGTTGAGTGATTGCCGTGTAATACAGGCGGACTCAGGAGAGAGAATCCACCATTCTGCATAGTATATAATACTAAGACGATGATCCAGCGTGTGTACACAAATCTGAAAGTCGATTAATTTTTTATTGAAACATTGTAATAATAACTCAGAATGTGCTTGCTGAAAATAGATAAGAGTTTTTTCCTTTTTAAAGCAATCCCTGCGGGGGAGTGGATTAAGTGAAGGCAAATGTTCTTTTTGTTTTATTGATGATGGTTTGAGTAATCAGCAATGGCAGCCACTGAACTGTTTTTTTTTTGAACAATACAATTGAGAACGGTCCGTGCAATTTTTTTGATTTGTGCTAACATAGCTAGCAGTAGTTGGTCACATTCAACTGGGCTTGTTCTGTAATGTTAAAAATGTTTTATGATTCATGCCACTTCCTCTGGTTCCAATGAGTGCCATGAACATACCCCAACTTTGGCCACCCCCCACGGCCGTCATCTTCTGGTGCAGCAGGGGTTAATATACATCTAAGGGGCTGTCGCAGGCCCACATCAAGAGGGCCCGACTATGTCCACCAAGCTGCCCGACTCATATAAGCCATACTACAGCTTCTATTAATGAAACCGAATCTATGAATGGAGGAAGGGTGGATGATTGATAGGTCTGCCCCCTCCATTCGTAGATCCTGTTTCATTCACTAAGCTAGACCTCCTTGTTTTTCTCAAGCTTTTTCAAAAATCAAAGGATGTTATCTGGTAGACACAAACAATGACGATCTTTGCTTGCTTTTATCCAGCCCTTGGGGCACTATTTCTTCCACTGATACCAACAATGGGTCAAACCTCCCCCCCCCCCCCCGAGAAACACACACACACACACACACCAACAATGGGGCACAATTTCTCCCAATAAAACCAACAATCGGATTTAATGATACCAATGATGGGGCTAAATTCTTCCAAAGGCACCAATAACGGGGCAAACTTCCTCCCAATGGCACCAATCACTGGGACCAATGACACCAATGATGGGGCAAAATTCCGCCCATTGACACAAAACTCAAAGGATGTAATCTGGTAGACACAAACAATGACGATCTTTGCTTGCTTCTATCCAGCCCTTGGGGCACTATTTCTTCCACTGATACCAACAATGGGGCAAACCCCCCCCCCCCCCCCGCGAGACACACACACACGCGCACACACACACACACACCAACAATGGGGCTCAATTTCTCCCAATAAAACCAACAATCTGACTTAATGATACCAATGATGGGGCAAAATTCTTCCAATGGCACCAATGAAGGGGCAAACTTCCCCCCAATGGCAACAATCACTGAGACCAATGACAGCAAAGATGGGGCAAAATTCCGCCCAATGATGGGGCAAAATTCCTCCCAAGGACAGCAACAATTGGGCACGATGGGGCAAAATTCCTCCCAATGATGGCAACAATTGGGCCCAATGACACCAACAATGGGGCACAATTCCTCCCAATGAAACCAACAATTGGACTTAATGATACTAATGATGGGGCAAAATTAATCCAATTGCACCAATGAAGGGGCAAACTTCCTCCCAATGACACCAATGATGGGGCAAACTTCCTGCCAATGACACCAATAATGGGGTAAATGATTCCTCCCAATGACAGCAACAATCGGGCCCAATGACACCAACGATGGGGCACAATCTCTCCCAATGACAGGACATAATTCCTCACAATGACACCCACAATTGTGCCCAAATGACACCAATGATGGAGCATTGTCTTTTCTCACTGACTTCAGGACCTTTTTTTACTCCCTTTGTTTAGAAAGTTTGGAGACCCCTGCTTTAAAGGACAAGTTCACCTCCGTTTTTAGGGTGGAACATGTAACATGTTGCGGAACCTGCAGCTGTTCCCCAATCCTCCCCCCCCCCCCCCCCCTCCATGACAGCAGGCTGGGGATCTTCTCTCTGTACCTGCTCTCACTATTTGAAAAGAGCCCAGCCTTACGGGACCCTGCCCACATAAGCCACGTCATTGATTCACAGGTCCCTGTGAATGAATGAACTACAAGTACCAACAGGCTTTGTGGCTGTCTTCTTGTAGTTCTCAACTACTGGATGCTCGAGTAGTTCATTGAGCTTCCTGTCTTCGTGAAACTGCCTGCCCGTATGATTCCAGGCTCTTACAAAAAAAATAGTAAATGCATATTTTTTTAACTGCAAAAAAAAAAAAAAATGTGCATTTATTATTTTTTATTAAAAAAGTGAACTTCTTCTTTAAAGGGGGCACCTGGAATTGAACCAGGGACTGCTTGATCTGCAGTAAAATACTCTACTGCCAAGCTATACCCTCATACCCATCACCCATTTTCTTTTTGCTTACTTTTTTCTTCTTAAATAACTCTCTGAAAATATGCTTACAGGCCATCTTTTGAATATCAAAGGATATGATAGTCAGAAACAATGATGATGCTTTTAGGGAGCACCTGAATTCCAGCTGCAGTCCAAATGCTATAGGCCTCATTTACCAAGTATTTATTTATTTATTTATTTATTTTTTCTCTTTGATAACAAATGTAGATGCAGATGGAGATTAAAGCCTCGTACACACGCAACGATTATCGGCCGACCGATCGTCCGTCTTTTGTCCAGAGTGGTGTTTTGTTGGTTGGAATGTGCTCTAGACTGCACACGAATTTTCTCGCCCGACAAAATTCTACTTCAGAAGTGATGTCATGTGTTGGGTTGCTTTCTTTGTGTTCTTTCATCTCTGAGCATGCCCAGACTTGCTCATAAGATTTTTCCCTGTCGAAATCTGTACTGACTGCACGGAAATCGGACGTGTTTTGACGGAGGACAAAAATTTTATAGCCTGCACACCAGATTTTTTTCGGCCGAAAAGTTGGAGTCGGTTGTCGGAAGCATCATACTAACAAGCCGAAAATCGGCAGATCGGTCGTTGGACGAAAATTCCCTGCCGATTTTCGACGAGTGTGTACGAGGCTTTGAGCTGGATACACACTATACAACTTTTGTTGGTAGATTTCCATTAGATTTACCTTCAACTATGTAGAGCAAAGCTGGATACACACTATACAATTTTCTTTAGACCCTTTCCTTTAGATTTACCAAAACCATATAATATGAGGTCAGACCAGTGGTGGGATTCAGCCGGTTCGCAGAACCGGCTGAATCCCTCTAAGCTGGCGGCCGGGGAGCAGCAGAGCAGTGCGCCCCGAGGCCGAGCCCGCCCATTCTGTGACAATAGCGAATGAAAATTCGCCTATTGTCACAAGGATCCTCCTCCTGGCCAATCAGGGAGCGGGTCCTCCCGCTTCCTGATTGGCCGAAAGGCAAACACCGTGCCATTGGCCGAGGAGGCGGGAGACGTGGGGAGACGCGGGGAGCCGAACTGAAGAGGAGCTGCCATGATGACCGTCCGTGAGGTAAGTAAACGGGTCTCGAGGGGGGAACGCTGGCACTCTGCAATGATTCCAGGCAGTGCTGTGGGCACTCTGCAATGATTCCGGGCAATGCTGTGGGCGCTCTGCAATGATTGGGGGCAATGCTGTGGCGCTCTGCAATTATTGGGGGCAATGCTGTGACTCTCTGCAATGATCATTGGGGGCAATGCTGTGGCGCTCTGCAATGATTGGGGGCAATGCTGTGGCGCTCTGCAATGATCATTGGGGGCAATGCTGTGGCTCTCTGCAATGATTGGGGGCAATGCTGTGGCGCTCTGCAATGATTGGGGGCAATGCTGTGGGCACTCTGCAATGATTGGGGGCAATGCTGTGGGCATTCTGCAATTATTAGGGCAATGCTGTGGCGCTCTGCAATGATTGGGGGAAATGCTGTGGGCACTCTGCAATTATTGGGGGCAATGCTGTGGCGCTCTGCAATTATTGGGGGCAATGATGTGGCACTCTGCAATGATCATTGGGGGCAATGCTGTGGCGCTCTGCAATTATTGGGGGCAATGCTGTGGCACTCTGCAATGATCATTGGGGGCAATGCTGTGGCGCTCTGCAATGATTGGGGGCAATGCGATTATTGGGGGCAATGCTGTGGCGCTCTGCAATTATTGGGGGCAATGCTGTGGGCACTCTGCAATTATTGGGGGCAATGCTGTGGCGCTCTGCAATGATTGGGAGCAATGCTGTGGGCACTCTGCAATGATTGGGGACAATGCTGTGGGCACTCTGCAATGAATGGGGGCAATGCTGTGGCACTCTGCAATGATTGGGGGCAATTCTGTGGCACTCTGTAATGATTGGGGGCAATGCTGTGGTCACTGTACATTGAAAGGGGGCACGCTGGTCTCTCTGCTTTGAAAGGAGGGCACGCTGGACACTGTGCATTGAAAGGGGGCACGCTGGTCATTCTGCATTAAAAGGGGGCACACTGGTCACTGTGCATTGAAAGGGGGCATGCTGGTCACTGTGCATTGAAAGGGGGGCACGCTGGTCACTGTGCATTGAAAGGGGGGCACGCTGGTCACTGTGCATTGAAAGTGGGGCATGCTGGTCACTGTACATTGAAAGGGGGCACGCTGGTCTCTCTGCATTGAAAGGGGGCACGCTGGTCACTGTGCATTGAAAGGGGGCACACTGGTCACTGTGCATTGAAAGGGGGCACGCTGGTCTCTCTGCATTGAAAGGGGGCACGCTGGTCACTGTGCATTGAAAGGGGGCACACTGGTCACTGTGCATTGAAAGGGGGCACGCTGGTCATTCTACTGGGAAAGTCGGAACTGGTTACTAACATTTTTGAATCCCACCACTGGGTCAGACCTAAACACTTTCAATTTTGCCTCGTTTCCACTGAGCTGTACGGTTCGGTTCAGTACAGTTCAGTACGGTTCGGAACGGTACACCTTGATCAGGCTTGCGTTTCCACCGCCAACAGTACTTCAACAGTGTAGCTCCACCCTGTTGGTAAGGTAATAATGTGCTTGGTACCCCAAAGAAAGGATCCCAAAAAAAGTGGTTCGGAATTAGGGTAACTATCAAACCCTCTCTCTCACGGGGGGCGCCGATACAGCTCCTCGCCAAGGGCGCTGGAGACCCTAGGTACGCCTCTGTCTCCCAGTAGGACGGGAGACCCGGGCAAGCCACGGAAGGTGGTGGGACCGGGGGCACAGCTAAGTAAATTTTATTGTCCTGTAACATTTAAAGTTGACCTGTCATTAAAAGGAGTAAAAGGGCTGACTGCCTTCTGAAAATTACTAATTGCCTGGCTCTTATGCTCACCTGCAGTATTTTGGGTGGCTAACCTGGAACAAATATGCAGATGGGGATAGTCAGAGCTTGACAATAACTCATTGACTAATTAACCAACCTAAATATTTTCCACATTTTTTAAAAATCTATAAGTATTTTATTTGCTATGTTGTCTTAGCAGAAGCTGCCAAGTGGACAATAATGCATTTTTTTAAATATAATTTGCATTTTAAGTTCTTTTAGGCCCCGTTCACATCGGGGCGACGCGCCTCCTGGTCGCCCCAAAGAAGCTCCGGACCCTATTTCTAAGTCGGAGCGACTTGTGTCGCTCCTATTAGAGCGGGTCCGCAGCTTCTCTATGGGAGGCGACCTGTGAGGCGACCAGGTCGCCTCACAGGTCGCCTCAGTGTGAACCGGGGCTTAAACTTATGTTTTTGATCCAGTTGTTTCAACTTGCTACATTCATTTCTTTTGCTGACTGTAACAAAGGCAGTCTGCTGGCTTCAGCTGTCACTGCACCTCTCTTTGTGCAAAGCACAGTGACAGCTGCATCCATGCAGGTTTGTTTGTAAACAAACCTCATGCAACCACCATAAGGACCCACTCTGATTGGTTCCTGAAATCAGGAGCAGTTCTTGACAAGTGTGGTTTATAAAAACAGGATTGAGCACAGCTGTACGGTCCTATTTCTAAACTGGAATGTAGATAAAGTTGACTCAGCATTGCGCACCGTGAGAACATTACTCTACATAATTCAAGCAGAAAGGACTTGAGTTAAGGTATGTATGACAGCCAGGAAGTTAGCATTTTAGAGGAAAATTTCTGGATCAATGCTTGCTTTTAATTAGTTAAACCACTGAATCACAAACTGATATTTTGTTTAAATAGTGATGGCTTTTTGTTTCATTATCTTGCAGATATCACGGTTATATGCCCTTGGGAGGCATTCAGCCACCTGGAGTTGCATGAACTGTCCCAGTTTGGAATCATCTGAGAAGGATTTGTCCAATTCTTCTATTTTGTGCTCATTTTCTCTCTTGCCAGTGTGTTAAGCTACCACAGGGGTCCCCAAGCTCTTCAGTATGAGGGCCACAGTGTATATTTTACAAATTGTCATGGGCTGAAAAAAAAAATAACAGAATTAAAAATGAATGAACATGTTTTACTTGAATGTTTTTGTAATCAGAATGATATGATTTAGAAAAAAAAGAGAAAGGACTTTAGTAAAAAATATGTCCCCATCAGAGCCCCCCTTATATCATGATCCCCTCAAAGGTTTCCCTTTACGCCATGGTTCCCTCTTACATCATGGTCCCCATGAGAGCCTTCCCTTACATTATGGTCCCCCCTCAGACCCCCCCTTATATTGAGAACTCCATCACTACCTTATAGAAGGGTCCCCATTAAAGTCCCCTTTTATATCATGGTCTTCATCAAGGTTCCCCTTTACAACATGGTTCCCATCAGAGTCCCCCTTTACACCATGGTCTCCTCCTACATCTATGTACACATCAGAACCCCCCTCTCATTTTATGGCCCACATCAGAGACCCCCCTTTTATCATGATCTTCATTAGAGTCCCCACCTTATATCAGGGTCCCCATCAGAGACCCACTTATATCATGATCTCCATCAAGGTTCTCCTTTACCCCATGGTTCCCATTAAAGTCCCCTCTTAACCACATAACGACCGCTCACATTGCTGCTACTGCGGCACAGTGGCTCGTTATCTTCCAGCGACGTAGACCTACGTCGCTGGACTCCTCCCCTTGTGGGCAGCGCTCGCACGCCACCGGAGGCGCGCAGGGCCGATCCTAGGGTCACAGGCGCCTGGGTGCAGAAATTTTTCTGGCGCCCCCACGTGGGCGTAGTCATCTTACTAACTCCTCCCCTTTACAAATGTTTCTATGGCAATGGCTCAAACACAGAGATGCTCCCCTAAGATGTCTTCCTTACCGCGGGACACTCCCGCGATCTCTTAACAATAAACAAATTACAGTAAGAGAAGCAGAGTACTCTAATGGGAACTGGAGGGGGGTCTATCTAATGGACACAGAGAGGGCATCTGTTAGAGAGTCTGTTAGACAGAGCCCCCAAACAGGAGATGGTCAGAGACTGCAGACTTGATACAAGAGATCAATGCAGACTGATCAGTGCCCACCAAATGCAGCCTCATCAGTGCCCACCAAATGCAGCCTACCAGTGCCCACAAAATGCAGCCTACCAGTGCCAACCAAATGCAGCCTACCAGTGCCCACCAAATGCAGCCTACCAGTGCCCACCAAATGCAGCCTTATCAGTGCCCACCAAATGGCCATGGTACAGGGGGAGATGGTTAGAGGCTGTGGACATGGTACAGGGGTGAGATGGTTAGAGGCTGTGGACATGGTACAGGGGTGAGATGGTTAGAGGCTGTGGACATGGTACAGGGGGAGATGGTTAGAGGCTGTGGACATGGTACAGGGGGGAGATTGTTAGAGGCTGTGGACATGGTACAGGGGGGAGATGGTTAGAGGCTGCAGACATGGTACAGGGGGGGGGATGTCTGAGGCTGCGGACATGGTACAGGGGGGGGGGGAGATGTCTGAGGCTGCGGACATGGTACAGGGGGGGGGGGGAGATGTCTGAGGCTGTGGACATGGTACAGTGGGGGAGATGTCTGAGGCTGCGGGCATGGTACAGGGGGGAGATGTCTGAGGCTGCAGACATGGTACAGGGGTGAGATGTCTGAGGCTGCAGACATGGTACAGGGGTGAGATGTCTGAGGCTGCAGGCATGGTACAGTGGGGGAGATGTCTGAGGCTGCAGGCATGGTACAGTGGGGGAGATGTCTGAGGCTGCGGACATGGTACAGGGGGGAGATGTCTGAGGCTGCGGGCAAGGTACAGCGGGAGATGGTTAGAGGCTGTGGACATGGTACAGGGGGAGATGGTTAGAGGCTGTGGACATGGTACAGGGGGAGATGGTTAGAGGCTGTGGACATGGTACAGGGGGAGATGGTTAGAGGCTGTGGACATGGTACAGGGGGGAGATTGTTAGAGGCTGTGGACATGGTACAGGGGGAGATGGTTAGAGGCTGCGGACATGGTACAGGGGGGGAGATGTCTGAGGCTGCGGACATGGTACAGGGGGGGGGGAGATGTCTGAGGCTGCGGACATGGTACAGTGGGGGAGATGTCTGAGGCTGCGGGCATGGTACAGGGGGGGAGATGTCTGAGGCTGCAGACATGGTACAGGGGGGGAGATGTCTGAGGCTGCGGACATGGTACAGGGGGGGAGATGTCTGAGGCTGCGGACATGGTACAGGGGGGAGATGTCTGAGGCTGCGGGCATGGTACAGGGGGGAGATGTCTGAGGCTGCGGGCATGGTACAGGGGGGAGATGTCTGAGGCTGTGGACATGGAACAGGGGGGAGATATCTGAGGCTGTGGACATGGAACAGGGGGGAGATATCTGAGGCTGCGGACATGGTACAGGGGGGGGAGATGTCTGAGGCTGCGGACATGGTACAGTGGGGGAGAAGTCTGAGGCTGCGGGCATGGTACAGTGGGGGAGATGTCTGAGGCTGCGGGCATGGTACAGGGGGGAGATGTCTGAGGCTGCGGACATGGTACAGGGGGGAGATGTCTGAGGCTGCAGACATGGTACAGGGGGAGATGTCTGAGGCTGCGGACATGGTACAGGGGGGAGATATCTGAGGCTGCGGGCATTTTACAGGGGGGAGATGTCTGAGGCTGCGGGCATGGTACAGGGGGGAGATGTCTGAGGCTGTGGACATGGAACAGGGGGGAGATATTTGAGGCTGCGGACATGGTACAGGGGGGGGGGGGGGGAGATGTCTGAGGCTGCGGACATGGTACAGTGGGGGAGATGTCTGAGGCTGCGGGCATGGTACAGGGGGGGGAGATGTCTGAGGCTGCAGACATGGTACAGGGGGGGAGATGTCTGAGGCTGCGGACATGGTACAGGGGGGGAGATGTCTGAGGCTGCGGACATGGTACAGGGGGGAGATGTCTGAGGCTGCGGGCATGGTACAGGGGGGAGATGTCTGAGGCTGCGGGCATGGTACAGGGGGGAGATGTCTGAGGCTGTGGACATGGAACAGGGGGGAGATATCTGAGGCTGCGGACATGGTACAGGGGGGGGGGAGATGTCTGAGGCTGCGGGCATGGTACAGTGGGGGAGATGTCTGAGGCTGCGGGCATGGTACAGGGGGGAGATGTCTGAGGCTGCGGACATGGTACAGGGGGGAGATGTCTGAGGCTGCAGACATGGTACAGGGGGAGATGTCTGAGGCTGCGGACATGGTACAGGGGGGAGATATCTGAGGCTGCGGGCATTTTACAGGGGGGAGATGTCTGAGGCTGCGGGCATGGTACAGGGGGGAGATGTCTGAGGCTGTGGACATGGAACAGGGGGGAGATATTTGAGGCTGCGGACATGGTACAGTGGGGGGAGATGTCTGAGGCTGCGGGCATGGTACAGGGGGGAGATGTCTGAGGCTGCAGACATGGTACTGGGGGGAGATGTTTGAGGCTGCAGACATGGTACAGGGGGGAGATGTCTGAGGCTGCAGACATGGTACAGGGGGGAGATGTCTGAGGCTGTGGACATGGAACAGGGGGGAGATGTCTGAGGCTGCGGACATGGTACAGGGGGAGACGTCTGAGGATGCGGGCATGGTACAGGGGGAGATGTCTGAGACTGCAGGCATGGTACAGGGGGAGACGTCTGAGGCTGCAGGCATGGTACAGGGGGAGACGTCTGAGGCTGCGGACATGGTACAGGGGGAGACGTCTGAGGCTGCGGGCATGGTACAGGGGGAGACATCTGAGGCTGCGGGCATGGTACAGGGGGAGACGTCTGAGGCTGCGGACATGGTACAGGGGGAGACGTCTGAGGCTGCGGGCATGGTACAGGGGGAGACGTCTGAGGCTGCGGACATGGTACAGGGGTAGACGTCTGAGGCTGCGGGCATGCTACAGGGGGAGACGTCTGAGGCTGCGGGTATGCTACAGGGGGAGACGTCTGAGGCTGCGGGCATGCTACAGGGGGAGGTGGTCAGAAGCTGTGGAGGGGTCTTACCTGGCCGTGATGAGAGGCACGCGCCATTGCTGGGCCACTGCAGTTTACTTTAGATTTAAAAATGGCGCCCCGCCGGCACCATTACATCACTGCTGACAGAGAGGACAGGAGGCGGGACTGCTGATTACTTAGCTGAGAGGAGACAGGACGGAGAGGAGGCGGGGCGGAGGCGGGACGAAGTTCTTAGCTGGGAGGAGGCGCCGGCGGGATGCAGAGAAGACATCCTCGGGTCTGAGAGAAGGCAGGGCGGAGGCGGGACGAAGTTCTTAGCTGGGAGGAGGTGGGATGCAGAGAAGACATCCTCGGGTCTGAGAGGAGGCGGGGCGGAGGCGGGATGAAGTGCTTAGCTGGGAGGAGGCAGGATGGAGAGAAGACATCCTCGGTCTGAGAGGAGGCGGGGCGGAGGCGGGACGAACTGCTTAGCTGGGAGGAGGCGGGACGGAGGTCGAGCATAATTGTAATAATGCAGAGCTTGCTGATTACATTTTTTCTCTACCTCCGTCCCGTCTCCTCCCAGCTAAGCAATCCGTCCCGCCTCCTCTCAGACCCGAGAATGTCTTCTCTCCATCCCGCCTCCTCCCAGCTAAGCAACCAGTCCTGCTGCCTCCTCTCTGTCAGCTGTGTATTAACTTTTAGAACACCGGCACTGTCACTGGAGCTTCGGCGCCCCTCCTGCGCCTCAGCTCGCGCCGCCTGGGTGCGATGCACCCCGTGCACCCGCCTCGGACCGGCCCTGGAGGCGCGCTCCCGCTGTATTCAGTCACAGCAGGAGTCGGGCCAGGGGAGGAGCGGCGGTGATCACTGCCGCTCTTCCCCGATCGTTGGGGAATCGAGTCTGGAGATCCGCCCACTTGTGTAAACAAAGCGGGCGGATCTCCTAAGTGACAGGCAGGGTCAGATTGCAGGGTTCAGCATAGCTGAACATGCGATCTGTCCCTGTGTCACTCAGTCACCTCCCCCCACACACGTCAGTAAGCACCAGGCATACATTAACCCCTCCCTCTCCAATAAAATTAACCCCTTCCCTGCCAGTGTCATTTTTACCGTAACAGTGCATATTCATAGCACTGATTACTGCAGTAATGTCACTGGTACCCCCAAAAGTGTCAAAAATGTCAGTCAAGGGTCCGATCTGTCCACCGCAATGTCGCAGTCCCGCAAAATAAATCGCAGATCGCCGCCATTACTCGTTAAAAAAAAAAAAAACACCAAAAATGACAGAAATCTTTCCCTTAGTTAGTAAATGCAATAACTTTTGCGCAAACCAATCAAAATACGCTTATTGCGATTTTTTTTACCAAAAATATGTAGCAGAAAACAAATTGGCCAAAAATGATAAAAAAATTAGATTTTTACATTTTTTTGGGGTAATTTCATATAAAAAAAATATTGTTATTTTTTGTTATTTTTTCAAAACTTTCGCTCTTTTTTTGTTTATAGCGCAAAAAGTAAAAATCGCACAGGTGGTCAAATACCACCAAAAGAAAGCTCTGTTTGTGGGAAAAAAAGGACGTCAATTTCGTTTGGGTACGGCATTGCATGACCGCGCAATTGTCAGTTAAATTCGCACAGTGCCGAATCGCAAAAAGTGGCTTGGACGTAAGACAGCAAAATCCTCCGGTAGTAAAGTGGTTAAATCAACGTACACATTAAAATCCCCTCTCACATCATGGCCCTATATAGAGACCCCCTTTATATCATGATCTCCATCAGAAAATGAAAAAAAAAAACCAATAGATCATAAGTACAAGGCACACAAGGTTCAAAAAACACATAGCTACCAAGGATCATCTGTGGATTAAGTCAAATAGAAGGAATATGTTCATATAAAGGGAACACACTGTTCAGCATCCATGCTGACGGCATGTTCATGGTCTTCAGCAAGGTTCCCCTTTACACCTTGATTCCCATTAGATTCCCCCTTACATCATGGTCCCTATCAGAGTCTCCTCTTACATAATGGCCCTCATTAGAGACCCCCTTTTATATCATGGTCCCCATTGGAGTTCCAACTTTATATCTGGGTTCCCATCAGAGTCCCCCCTTACACTAGTGTCTCCATCAGAATCCCCTATTACATTAGTGTCCTCTATTCTGAATTTTGAATCTGTGAACTGAGTCCAAGGATCTGCCACTAACCCTAGCTGTGGTCTGGATAAAATCTAATAGGTGGCCAGATGTGGTCCACGGACCGTAGTTTGGAGACCCCCGTGCTACCATATTTAAAGTACACCTGCCTCATACTGAACATGTAAAAAGTTGTAGCAATAAAAATATATACATATTTTTTTGTATTACTGTAGGCACCAGAAAGTGTGGTCACCCACATCATTGTTAGCTTAAAATACGTCTGTACCACCACATGGGGAGTTATGCAAATTTAGGCTTTTTAGAAAGTCGATGTTTGGACATGCCTTGCACATTCCAATGTGCAGCCTGGGTTCAGCTGAGAAGTGCCCACATATTACTGTGGGGCTTTATGTATGATATGATAGTTTTCTTAGCCTACCGCTGGCTGAGGGAGAAGCCTATTTAGGACTAATGAAAGATCACATGTCCCCATTTCACCCATATTTCTATCCATGCAGATCAGCAGCTGATAATGGCAGTTGCATTCATCCAAAGCTTCTCTGTCTATATGCTGCTTTTCTTGCAACACCTATTTTACCCACAATATGGCCGCCTGCAAAGGAAAACAATGGTGCTCTTTAAGTGTGCTTGGGAAAATTTGTAAGATTCAGTGCAAATAAGTTGTCCAAATCCAAAAAATTTGAGTTTGAACAAAGAATGTAGGCTACCAAATTTACTTACTGTAATTTGGCATGCAAGTCCTTTTCTTCTTGAAATTGTGTTGTACATGGTACTACCTAAGTCAGCCATTCTCAACCAGGGTTCCATGAAACCCTAGGGTTCCTCAAGGGGTGGCTAGGGTTTCCTTGAGCTGTGACCTCCCATCCGATGATGCCTGCATAGTTACAGGTTCAATGCCACTTGGCAGAGCCAGTGGCATGACGTCAAGGGTGTCATCCTGGCAACCCGGTAGGGGGGGGGGGGGCATTCTTCATAGTACTACTTAAGTCAGCCTTTATCAACCTGGGTACCTAAGGATGTGGCTAGGAGTTCCTTGAGCTGTGACCTCCCATCCGATGATGCCTGCATAGTTCCAGGTACAATGCCACTTTGCAGAGCCAGTGGCATGACTGCAAGGGTGTCATTCTGGCCATCCTGAAATTGGGGCATTCCTCCCACCTACCACCACCAACATGAGGGGCATTTTTGCAATGACATCCGATGGACTGATCCTAACAGGGGTTCATTGGAGGTCTGAAAATTACTTCAAGGGGTTCCTTGGGGTTCAAAGGTAGAGAAAGGCTGACTTAAATCCTAGTCCCAGAAAAGTGAATGATGGTACACACATACAGTTTATACATTTTTTTCTTATCCCATTTTTATTACAGATCAAATGAAGAGAATGAAGCAACTTCATAAATTATTATTTTTTTTTTTTTCTAGCTGAGTAGGAGCCTATTAGATGTGGAGTTTTAATAGAAGCAATCTTATTTAAAGTGGAACTATTGAAAGAAAATTAGGCCATAGTTTATTTTAAATAAAATATATTTAGCAGAGTATATCTATATATATATATATCTCAAATGTTGCTTGTCTATGCTTCCAATGTCATCCTATACCTATTTTTGAATAGGTTATGCTGAATAAATATGATTGATCTACATATGTTCATCAAGATATCATTAAATATATATTGTTCCATCTAATAAATATTTTTTTCTTAAGTTTTGTTTGTTTCCTTACACTTTTCTGATGTTTTAAAGCCAGTCCTGGTCCTCTACTTCTTTGGTCTCCTGGCGTTGGACGGTTTAGGATGATGCAGAGAGTAGCACTGAGTGCAGTCATTCCTCAGTCCACAAGATGTCCTCAGTATTTACCCAGTGTAACTCAACCCAGAAGACCGAGGACATGTGGTGATGATAAATAAGAGTTATTATGGACACAATTTTCATAGTGCAGTTTTTTTTAATACTACCACTTGCAGGAGCATTTATTTATAAAAAAAATAATATTATTCTGAGACAAATTTGGGGCAGCCATTGCTGAACTCTTCTGACAATGCCAGTTCTATGGCTGGCACAGTGATTCCGTGGGTTCTGTTCTTCCTGACAAGTGTGAAGGTCAGGAGATTCAATAAACTACCTTCAGCCCAGGCCAATTCTAACATTTCTCTCCTATATCCTAGAAAATTACTTAGAACCCGCAAACATTATATCTTTTTTAACCACTTAAGGACCCGAAGGTTTACCCCCTTATTGTCCAGGCCATTTTTTGCAATTTGGCACTGCACAAATTTAACTGGTAATTGCGCAGTCATGCAATGCTATACCCAAACAAAATTGATGTCCTTTTTTTCACTCAAATAGAGCTTTCTTTTGGTTGTATTTGATCACCACTGGGTTTTTTTTTCTGCTATATAAACGAAAAAATATTTCCTATTTTTTCTTATAAAAAATATCCAATAAACTCAATTTTTGTCATACATTTAGGCCAAAATGTATTTAGCTACATGTCTTTGATAAAAAAAAAATTAAATAAGTGTATATTTATTAGTTTGCGCAAAAGTTATAGCGTCTACAAACTATGGTGTATATACTGGAATTTACGTAGCTTTTACTTTCTGACTGCCTATCTCATTTCATGAAGTGCTAAAATGGCAGGGCAGTACAACCCCCCCTAAATTACCCCTTTGAAATTAGACATCCCAAGGAATTTGCTGAGAGGTATGTTGAATATTTAACTTTTTTGTCACAAGTGTTTGAAAAATGACAAAAAAACAAAAAACCCTTTTTTGTTTTTTTTTTACACAAAGTTGTCATTGAAATATGTTGCTCACACATGCCATAGGTGTATGTGGAATTACACCCTAAAATACATTCTGCTGCTTCTCCTGAGTACAGGGATACCCCATGTGTGAGACTTTTTGGCAATCTAGCTGCATGCAGGACCCCAAAAACCAATCACCGCCTTCAGGCTTTCTAAGGGCGAAAATTGTTGGTTTCACTCCTCACTATCTATCACAGTTTCAGAGACCATGAAATGCCAAGACAGCACAAAACTCCCCCAAATTACCCCATTTTGGAAAGTAGACACCCTAAGCTATTTGCTGAGAAACATGTTGAGTCCATGGAATATTTTATATTTTGGCACAAATTGACAATTTTTTTTTTACACAAAGTTGTCATTAAATGATATATTGCTCACGCATGCCATGGCTATATGTGAAATAACACCCCAAAATATATTCTGCTGCTTCTCCTGAGTATGGGGATACGCCATGTGTGAGACTTTTTGGCAGTCCAGTCACATACAGGACCCAGAAAACCAATCACTGCCTTCCCTGAGGAAGTCAGGTGATCGTGACGCTACGCGTGGGAGGAATCGGATGACAGAGGACTGTGTTTGTGTAGCATACAAGAGCTTGCGGAAGCTGCTGCCCCATCAGAGGATCTTTTAAAGTGCACTGTCTCAAGTTTTAATGTAAGTGGATATTATGCAATAAATATGAAACCTTTATATACTACACAATGGGAGTGTATCTTTTATACTGAGGGGACGTGAAGGAAAGGAAGTCCAGACAAAGCCAGCTCAGTGAAGAGAGAGTGGAAGGAGATTGAACAGCTGAGGAGCTGGAATTAACCCCGGCAGGGGAAGGTAATTTTAGACCTGAAAGCTGGTCTAAACTGGAGGTGAGAGCAGAGGTAAAAGGAGGTGGGAGTCATTGGACAATTGTATTAACTGAAATCCACAAGAGTGAGGGTGGAAAAACTGCGGGATATGAGAAGCACATTTAAAAGGGAAAAATATTTGAAAGAAGAAAAGCACTACTAATTGAACTTTAGTCATCTGGGACTTTCACATTTGTTTTATTTTATTGTACACGAGAAAGTTTGTCACTGAATAATGAAAGCAGTTTTGCGGTTTGAAAGTAAGGTTTTGGTTTAAAAACATGAATTGGATTGCACACGGAAAAGCACAGCCAAAATTTTAGATTTTATTTAGTTGCAGTTGTGGGAACACAATTATTTGGTTGCAGTCCTCACCAGTTAGAAGTGAGAGACACATTAGGTTAGGGAGCAGGATAATACACCTGTTTTATTATCCCGGTATGACCACAAAAAGTCCCAATACATTGCTGGTCTTTGTTGGGCATATATTGTAAGGTTCTTTTTTTTTCATGTGGGCTAAACGAAAAAAGAGAACCTAACAGATTCCTCCATTCACATCAATCAATGTGGATAAAGAAATCTCTGCCAGAAAGTGTGTGGTATGCCCACCATTAGACCTCCCACCATCCATCCACTTCTAATGATGCAATGTTCTATTTTTCGTTCAGCCAAAAAAAAAAAAAAAAGAACATAACAGATTCCTCCATTCACATCGATTGATGTGGATGAAGAAATCTCTGCCAAGGAAAGTGTAAAAAAAATATATGGCGAAGAGTATAGCACATAAGCGTTCAGCAGAGCCAATTGGAATAAGTATACAGACACTTTTTTGTACCAGCGTCTGGCCTTACGGGCAATTAAGTACGACGCCATCATCTGGTCATTGAAATCCAACCCTACCATGTTAAGGTGGTAGTCATGGACACAGAAGGGCTTCTCAACAACACTAGTCGCCATTGCAATCTGGACTGTCCTATCTGCGTGAATGGAAGACAGAACGAAAACATTCTGTGTCTCCCTCCACTTCGCTGCAAGCAATTTATTACACTTCAAGCAGGCTCTCTCCCCCCATCTAAGTAGGGAATCTACAAGCTGTTGGGGAAGCCCTGGTGATTAGGTCACACGGTGCTACATGCACCAATTACAGAATCAAAAAGGTAATAATGTGTAATAATTGTCCATGTATAAATGGTACCCCTTTCCGAATGAGGGTGACACCAAGTCCCAAACAATCTTGCCGCTACTCCCTATGTAGTCTGGGCAGTTGAAGGGCTACACATTGCTATCTTTTCCCTCGTAAACCTGGAAACTAACTGTATAGCCTGTTGCCCTGTCACAGAGCTTATACATCTTGACCCCATATCTGGCACGCTTGCTGGGGAGAACTGTTTGAAAACAAGGCGGCCAGAAAATGTAATCAGGGACTCATCAAAGCAGACAGCTTGTTGGGATGTATAAAAGGCTGCAAACTTTTGGTTGAAGTGATTTACGAGGGGCCGGAATTCCTGGAGCCGGTCATATCCAGGGTCACCCCGAGGACAACAGAGTTCATTGTCACTGAAGGATTTGCTTATATCTTGTCCTGGTCGTCCATATGATGAATTGGGTCAGTGAACCAATATGACCGCAACTCACTCTTTTTAGTAATGCCCATGATGAGGGATAGGCCCAGAAAGGTTCTAAATTTGGAAAACAGTGATAAGTTTCCATGCAAAGTCTCTGGCAAGTGTCAAATTAGGGTTTTGTGGCAAGAAATTGATTGGCATATATCGGCTTTGGTCCACAATAGATCTGTACGGATCTTCCGTGAAAAAAACAGCTCATAAAAACCAAGGGGAGAAAAATTGGCTTTTTCCTCCTGAATTCCAGGTTGGTCAGTGAATGGGGGGGGGGAAGTACGGACACTGCAGAAGTGGTGGGCTCCCAATCAGGGTTTGGAAGCGCATCAGGAAGGACACAATGAGCTCTAAGGGCTTGTCTTTTAATTATTGGTGGCTGCGGGACACTAATTGTGCTGGCCACCGCACCAGCTTGAACTGCACTTATGACACTTGTCACGTCACCAAGTGTTACTGCAGTGCTGGTTTCACTATGTACTAGGCCGCTGGTGCTCGCCAGTTCACCAGAGGGTTGAGCAGCACTAGTACCGACACTCTGCTGCATACAAGAAACATGCGATTGTTGCAACTCAGCTACAGAAGAACGGGGTCGGGTACACCTGACCTTAGCAGGGACCACTACTCAGTCATCAGAGCTATCTGTCAGGGTGCCGCTGCTCTCTACAGGTTTGACTACTGAGCCTAATTCTGACAGTGAGGCTTCCCCAACACTCTCAGTGTCACTCTCGGTCAAGCTCAGCATCGTGTAGGCCAGGGCTTGGCAAATTTTCCTGAAATCTAGGAGCCAGCTTAAAAAGTTAGGAGCCAGTTTTTTTTTTTTTAAACAAACAACCAAGCTTTATTTCCAAAAAAATAACATACTAAATTTACACATAAAGACGACTAGAACCCCACTCTCCTCTATAGCGCAATCGGATGGAAACAGACTGTCTGTCTGTTTCCATCCGATGCCATCTGATCCGATCATGAGAATGGATAGAAAATAGAACCACCATCCGTCTGTTTTTGGCAGACAGGATCAGATGGCGGCAGATTACTGCTCCATAGAGGAGACTGAAGGGTCCGATCAGGTCTGCCTGAAAAACTGACAGGCGGACCTGATCAGACAGCCCGTGTGAAAGGGGCCTTTGGCTGTGGCATGGCGATGAGGAAAAAAAAAATTATATTATGAAATAAGAATATAAGATTATATATGAAAAAAGAAAAATATTTTTTTTAATAATAATTAAAAAAAAGAAAAAGAAAAATAATTATTTTTTTTAATAATTAAAAAAAAATAATAATAATTATTAATAATAATAACCACACTCCCTGTCCACTTACCTTTTAAGCAATGGTAAGTGGACAGGGAGATGAAGCCTGCAAAAACTTTCCTCTCATCTCCTCTTGGGGAAGGAGATTGGCAGGCATTGAGGACAGGCAGGGGAAACAGCCATTAGTTACTGCTTGTCAAACTCCCGGCCACCACAAGAGGGCGCCAGTTCCCCGTTCTCTCACTGAAGAAGGCCGAAAAGCCGCGGCTTCAATTTTCGGAAAGGCGCGGAAGTCCGTGCACTCGGTGAGTGGTTGGGGGGGGCGCAAAAGGGACAGGACACCTCTTGCAGTGCACCCCAGGCGCCAGGTCGCTAATTCTAGTCGCCAATGCGACCTGGCGCCCGGGGTTTGTCGAGCCCTGGTGTAGGCCTCTTCATTAGTGTACCTCTGTTTGGACATTTTGGCCAATAAATTTATAGGTACCTAGTGAGGCTTACAGGTAAAAAAGCACCTGGTTGTCAAGGACTGTTTGAACCACTACCAAAAAATGGCATGTCAGGCCTGACTCTGCTAACGCTGTGGTTTTGTGTGCTGTGTATCGGAATATACAGTGATCTGCTGATACTGCACTTCTTGGGGGCTGGGTGGAAGGGCTAAATGCAGGTGCTGGCATTATACTAATAATGGAGGTGTTTAGTGTGTGTGTCACTGGCAATCAAAGGGTTAAAATGGATTACGGAATATGTGGCGGGCAAACTGACGCTATCCTGGATTGATGCTAACACTGACGGTATTTGACGTCACCTGTGACACTTATACAGTAATTAGAGAAAAGATCTGTGCGCTGCAATAATGACACTGTGACAGGGTAGTGAAGGGGTTGACTGGGGGTGAACAGAGGGTTAAAATGTTATTAGAGAATGTATGGCAGGACCCTAAACCTACCTGGGACTGCCGCTAACTACCACTAACTGCTGCTCACATTAACTGGAGTCACCAGTGACACTAATACAGTGATCAAACATCTGTACACTGTATATAGTGATACTGTGACAGGGAGTGAAAGGGTTAACTAGGGGGTGAAAAATGTGCCCTATGTGAACTAGTGTCAGTGTAGTGCTTGTGTACTCACTGGTGATGCTCTCTCCTTGCTCGCTGAAACTGAAAAGGGCTCCAGGATAGGAGATTGTATAATTTCCTGTGCCTGTGTTTAAATTACACAGGCACAGGACATTTTGTGATTCGCCAGTACCGATCAGCAGGTCCAGGTCATAAATCATTGGCCTGAACCTTATGAGTAATCGGTTATGGAACGAATCCGATCACTGCCGGGTCGGCAGGCGCGGGCACGAGCGATGTACAGGTACGTTGATTCACACAGTTGAGCCACCTTGCCGCAGTTAGAGAGGCCCTAGAGAATAAATGGTAGGTGTTGCAATTTTTTTTGTCACACGGTATTTGTGCAGCGATTTTTAAAACGCTATTTGTTTTGGGAAAAAATACACTTTAAAGTGTAACTAAAGGCAAAACTTTTTCCTGGTACCTCTATGAGAGCATACCTGTGATAAGCCCCGCCTCAGACACTTCTCTCCTTAGGACAGTGAATATTATAAAATGAAAAGGTAAAGCCCCTCCCCCCCCCATCATTCTTTTTTTTGTTCCTCATGCCTTATGGTCAGTGATCAGAAGACGTGTCTCCTTACCTCTGCCTTGTGTAGCGTCCATCTGGGTTCAGCCAATCTAAGGGGCAGCACTCATCCTTGGCCTGCTAAATGCACTAAGGTGGGGAACCCCTTCTGTGGATCTTGTGGGGCACCAGCTGTCTCCTAACTAGGAGCGTTTGAATTCTGCATTTCTAAATGGCATTTGCGAATCGCTAACTCCCAGGCAGCTACCTTTTTTCTATCTTATTTTTGTATTATACCCTTGTTCTTTTCTCTTTTTTCTTCTCTCTCCTTCTTTCCCCTCAATTTCCATTTTTTGTTAGTTTTGGACAGAGTGGAGATGGATTAGAAAACCTGTCAGTTCTTATTGCTGCCTGTGCCCTCATTAAGGAAATTCACCCCCTCTATTTGTCCTGTTTACCATTATCATTAAAATGGAAAGTAAGGAAAATCCCACATTTTGGGTTGTCCCCAGAAAAGTAATAGAGGGGAAATCTTCCAATGAGGACACTAGTTCCGGTAACCTGGGGGTCCCCAAGAAATTCCCTTAATTTGCAGGAATATCCTCCCACTTCCTGTTATGGCTATGGGACAGGAAGTGAAAGTAAATCTTCCAAATGGGACAAAGACAGAAAAAATATACACTACAGGGATAAAACTCTCCCTTACTTTATCCAATATAGTTCCACTTTAACTAATTTTAATGCAAAAAAACAAAACAAAATATATAACCCAATTTTTTTTTAAAATATAAAATATGATGTTATGGTGAGCAACCCCTGGACTTACCTCCAACAGAAGGCATTTGATAGAGTGGCCTGGGACTATAAGGAAGCAGTTTTGGGGGCTTTGGGGCTACGGCCGACCATGCGGGCCTTCGTCATGTCCCTTTATGCAAATCCCAGAGCCAAAGCCAGAGTTAATGACCACCTATCGAACACCTTCGACATCCATAACGGCACCAGACAAGGGTGCCCGTTGTCCACTTTTTTAAAATATACTTACCCTAGAACCTATGCTACCTTGTATTCGGATGAATCCTGATATTAAAGGGGTGCTGGTAAGGAACCGAGAATTCAAGGTTGCAGCTTTTGCTAATGATGTTTTTCTGTTCCTTTCTTCATCTCTGACGTCCTTGCCAAATCTTAGTCAGGACCTTGAACACTTCAACCTCCTCGCCAACCTTAAAACCAACTATTCCAAATAATGTGCCCTGAATGTCTCTCTCCCATCTGGAATAGTTAAGCAATGTCGGGCTAACTTTTCCTTCCATTGGAAAGTGGACAGCATTACTTACTTGGAAATACCACCCACTGCCTGTGGACTTATCAAAATTCTACACTAGAAACTTCCTTTCAGAACTTCATGACGTCTGACGGGACTCCCACTGGTGAAATAAGCCCATCTTTTCCTTGTCCAGGCATGCGTCTATTCTAAAAATGATCGTCCTTCCACACCTCCTTTATAAACTACAAACTTTTCTGATTCTGCCACCTTCTTTCTTTGCTTCTTACAAGGCAACGTGTCTGGCTTTCTAGTGAAATAACAAATCCACGCAGACTAGTTGGGCAAAGCTGGTGCTGCCCAAGTCTAAAGGGGGTATTGGCCTACCAGATCCTACAGCGATATTACTGGGCTTTACAACTGACCCAAGTGGTGGATTGGAAGGTACAGGCTCACTGCGAAGGGTGAGCTGGCTTGGAAAATTTAGTTTCAGGGCTTGACGTGAGTTTGGCACTCTGGGTCCCCAGAAAACGTGCCATCAGCTCTTCTCTCGCACCCACTTATAAGGACCACTCTACCTTTGACAGAGCTTGTGACTCTTACGCGGTGTCCTCTAAACTTTGCCCTTTGTCCAGGTAATCTGAACTTCCCTCCAAGACTACCCAAAGCCTTCCTGGCTAATATATGGTCCTACACAGAGGTGTTGGCCAAACATTTTTCCATAGAGGGTACTTTCTGAGGCTGGCAGAGCTGGGGAGATTTCGAACATCCCTTTGTTTCCTTTCTGGCCCTATCTCCAGCTTAAACGATCTGACTCACGTGGAACACTTTATTTGGACACCTAGATGCTGTAATCTTTATGCTCAAGATCATGTAATCTCACCTCTATATGCCTAATGGTGATCCTCCTGCTAGCCTGTGATCTGACCGCGCTTACTGGGAGACCAAACTAGGCATTCCTATAGATGACGAGGGATAGGAGCGTGTCCGCTTGTATATACATAAAGGGACAGCTGCAAGATAAAAACCTCCTGGTATAAATCGGCGTCTCTGCTCCATAAAATTGCACCTTCAGTTTCTGACCTGGTGGTGCGATCAGAAAGCAGGTACATTACTTCATGTTTGCTGATCCTGCCCAGTGCTCCAGCCTGTCTGGCATAAGGTCCATGACACGACAACGGTGGTTTCCTCACTCCCCTTAAAGTTTACACCAGCACAATACCTTCATTTCTCTTCGATACCTAAATGACAGTATTATAAATCTGTCGCTATGCATATGATTAGCGCTGCTAGGCTTTGCATCCCAGTATGCTGGAAGTCAACTTGTCCTCCGTCCAGGCAGGGATGGCTTCAACGTATTACTCGCATAGAGCTGGAGGAGCTGATCTACACATCACAAGATAAAATTTCAAAATTCTCTCATATTTGGGCATCCTGGACCTTTTTTTAAGGTTCTCTGTAATACCAAATGCTAGTGGAGGACAGCACCTGAACCCTGGCAAGGCACCTGATTTGCAGTTAGGTCCTCTTTTTTCTTTTGATGCCTTCTTGCTCTACCGTGGGTGTAGTTTCCCTAGATTTGAGTTTGCAGGTGGAGATGAGGATGACAGATGGTGCTAATCCCCATCCCCTCTCTCCATTATCCGGTCCTTTTTCCCTCCTCCCTCATCTTTTTTATTTTTCTATCCATCCCCTCATCCTTTTATTTTTTTTCCTCCCCTCCCTGATTTCCCCTACACCTTCTGAGCTCTAGAATTGCTCCCTCCCCACCTATTTCCTCACCTTTGGCCCCAGTTCAGACAACATGCTCACTCACAGGACCCTCTTATCCCTTTACCTCCTATGGCTCCCTCTGTGCTGGGGGTATAGGTATATGGACGTAGAGGAGAGGAGGGGAGGGAGGGATAGGCCTGACTACCTTGGGGACTTTTATACTACTATGTCTGTTTCTCTGTGTATTGTTCACTTTGACTCCTTTGTTCAAAAGTTAATTTTTTTTATGTATTGTCCAGGTTCTCGCTTCCAGGTTTAGGCCCCACTACCTGATGTAGGTCATGCATTTCTGTTTTGTAGTCTTCCCTGTTTTCTTTTGGGAAGTGATGATGCAATATTGTACCTACCTTGCAAAGTATGTGCTGTTTTTGGAACTTTTTCAATGTATTATCTCATTCACTCACTATTATAGGTTACCAGTTTAGCGATACACGAGATAACTAGCACTAGAATTATTGTTCTCACTAAAATGTTCACAGCGATATGTCACATGTGTGGTGCAAACACTGTTTACATATGAGTGCACAACCTACATGTGTGTTTACTTACTTCTGCACGTGAACAGGTGCACCTTTTCTTTTTCCTTAAAAATAACTAACAGGTTATACTTACCTCCTCTGTTCAGTGGTTTTGCACAGAGCAGCACAGATCCTTCTTTTTCTTTTCAGTGCTCCTGGTCCCGCTCTCCTGTTGAGTGCCCCCACAGCATGCAGCTTGCTATGGGGGCATGCAAGCCACAGCTCCCTGCAGCCATTTAGAGATGGAGCCATGGCCCACCCCCGCTCTCTCCTCATTGGCTCACTGACTTTGAGTGACAGCAGCGGGAGCCAATGGCACGATGCTGCTGTCTCAGCCAATGAGTAGGGGATTCCCAGAAAGCCAAATCTCTCCTGCAACATCGCTGGCTCTAGGTTAGCTCAGGTAAGTATTAGGGGGGCCTGCTGCACACAGGTTTTTCATCTTAATAGACTGCATTAACTCCACTTTTGGTGAGAAAAAAAACATTCCTCTCTGGGTGATCTTTGCACATTAAAAGGATTATAACAACCTTTGTTGCAGATTCCTACCCTTTGTTATTCTGAAGAAATCACTGTTTGTTCCTCTGTGCTGAGTGGGTCTAATGGGAGTGGTTTCATAATTATCAATCACCTGTGCAGCTGCAGAGCACTAATGAGGAAATCTGCTGGGCCTGCATCCCTTTAGACGTGTTTCTATTGGGAGCATCTCACCAAAAATGACATTTTCGTAGCAGGGGATGCCAGAAATCTGACTTGTATCTAAAGCCCCGTACACACGTACCGATGGTCGGCATACAAATGTTCGTCTTTTCTCCCCGGGATGTCGGTGTCTGTTGAAAAGTGCAAAGACAGCACAAGGACAGCACAAGAATTTTGTCTGCAGACTTCAGCTGACTGCAGAAGTGATGTCATGTAATGGTTAACTTTCCCTGTGTTTTTAATTTTCTGAGCATGCCCAGTCTTGCAAATCTGCGGTCTGTCGGCCGAATTCTGTACTGACAGGCGAACAATCGTCCGTTCTGGTGTCCGCAGACAAAAATTTTCATGTTTGCAAGAAAGACTCTTGTCCGTGGATTGTGCGCAGACATCTGTCGGAGGCACCATACTAACACGCATACAATCGGCAGATCTTTTGTCCGCCGACGTTTGTATGCCGACGATCGGTACGTGTGTACGGGCCTTTAGGCAGACTTCTGGGAGAATTGGTAAACCAACCACACAAGCAGGGAATTATGTTTCCGGGGTGTGGTCAGTATACATTCTGTGTACAGAACAGCTCAAGGTAGCCATATTGTATTGCATTTTGGAAAATTACAGTGGCTGCAGTTATAAAATAAAAGGTCATTTTTAATAACATTCAGATACAATATGACTTGTGTTGCAATTGTATACGCTATATTATTATTTCTTTATTTGTTATATTTTTTTTTTCCCCCACGAAAGTGGATTTACCCTTCAAGATAAAAAAAAAAACCTTCTAACTTTACAACCACTTTAATCACTTTTATTCCTATAACAAGAAATGTAAACATCCCTTGTTGGGCTACAGTTTTGGGCATCATCGTTCTTCACGTCCATACTAACCGGGACAATTTATTTCTGGTTGATTGAGGGTCTGTAGCAATTTCTATCAGCCCCTGTGTAAGACACGATATCCACCGATCGATACATGGTCTGCTATGATTTGGCTTGCATTTATATGTTTTTAATCAATTATTGCAATACTGTCTTCTACTATTTGGAAATACAGTATAAATTTTTATATGTATGTCTTAATAAAATATTTCTTTTATATAATTTTTGACTTATTGGTCTAATGACGGTACCCTTCTAGAAAGTCCCTCCCCGCGCCCCCCTTCCTTCTCTCTATTTCCATTTATACATATCGGGACGTGGGTGCCCCTTCCTTTCCAACATATTTCCATTTTGAGTCTGTCCTCTTTTTTTCATAAACATCCCTTATGATAGAACTAAAGCATGACAGGTCCTCTTTATGGAGACATCTGGGGTTAGATATCTCCTCTACAATCGAAAACACAAGACATAAAAAAAAAACAAATAAAACAATAAATAAAAAAACACACACACATTGATCTCATGCTCTCCAGAACAAAAAATGGCAGAACTGTAAGTGACGTCCTGACGTCGCATCCAGCCTCCTGGGACCATAAAGATAGCCAGGGACCATGTGGTCCATGGCCAGTTCTATGATAACCCAGTGGCACCACCTGATCGGATCCTGGCAGATCATGGCTGGCAGAAGGGGTCATCAGGGTACTGTGATCTGTTTAAGAAGCAATGTACAGCACCCTGATGACCCCTTCCACCAGCCATGGTCAGTACTACTTTCAAGAGTCCTCTGCCCATATGCAATCAGTGGGTTCGCTCTTGGGATGAGTTATGCAAATATCAAATGCCTTGATGGGTGGGTGTCTGGAAAAGACTAAAGCCCCGTACACACGCAACGATTATCGGCCGACCGATCGTCCGTCTTTTGTCCAGAGTTGTGTTTTGTTGGTTGGAATGTGCCTACACTGCACACGAATTTTCTCGCCCAACAAAATTCTACTTCAGAAGTGATGTCATGTGTTGGGTTGCTTTCTTTGTGTTCTTTCTTCTCTGAGCATGCCCAGACTTGCTCATTAGATTTTTCCCTGTCGAAATCTGTACTGACTGCACGAAAATCGGCCGTTGTGTTGACGGCCAACAAAAATTTTATAGTCTGCACACCAGATTTTTTTCGGCCGAAAAGTCGGAGTTGGTTGTCGGAAGCATCATACTAATGGGCCATACGCACTAAGATTTTCTGAAGACTTTTTCCTTTAGACTTACCAAAACCATATAATATGAGGTCAAACCTAAACACTTTCAATTTGTATGCAATCAGGCATGCCCTTGTACTACATAGAAAAGGTAAATCTGAAGGAAATCTAACCACAAAAGTTGGATAGTGTGTATCCAGCTTAACAAGCCGAAAATCGGCAGATCGGTCGTCGGACCAAAATTCCCTTCCAATTTTCGACGCGTGTGTACGGGGCTTAAGACTTTTCATGTAGACTGCCCTAGCCAACACCCACATCTGATGCCGAGCCTCCATGATTGAAAGGATAAACTCAATGAATGAAAGGACAAGGCAGGCTTGCCAGGAAATGAGGCAGGCTCTAACCTGCAGCAGCTTCTAATGCACATTGTGAGACGCTCGCAGTGTGCATTGAAGTCAGAGTAAGCTATTTCAGTACAGTAGAGGAACCTGGAAACTGTGCAAGACTGAAGGAAAGGCTGGAGGTCATATTTAATGGGAACCCACTTCCATGCATTCAACGCACTCACAAGGTACAGAGGAGAACGGCCCTTTATAACGGATCCATGTGACAGCACAACACAACAAAGACTCCATGTAGTACTTTCAAATCTTTATTCTTTGGTTGAATTTGAAAAATCACTTGCAAAGTTTCAAGTAAAAAAAAAAAAAAAGACATCATAGAACTTGCTTTACGTATTACTCCCATACCGCTCATTAAAGGTCCATGGTTCAGAGTTGAAAAAGATGCAATCCACACCCATTGCAACCAGATTTTATTATTCCGACTACAATTTGCAGTAGAACTAAAGGCAAAACTTTTGCATGTTGTATAAAATAAGGGAAGGTTAGAACCCTGTCAGCTTTTCTGCCATCTATGTCTCATTGGGGAGATTTTCCTTTATTTCCTGTCCCATAGCCAAAAAAGGAAGTGGGGGGAAATCCCTTCAAAGTGAGGCAATCCCCAATTGTTCTGTAGAAAAAAAAAAAAAACAAAGGGGGTGCACCAACCTTGCGCATTACCCATGTGGTGTTAAAAGGTGTAAAAAAAATATATATATATATATATATATATATATATATATATATATATAAAATAAATAATTGTAATATATATATATATATTTACAAACAAGTTAATCCTAAAAAACGCAGCTCAAGTCCGCAATGGACACAAAACAACCAGGTCACCGGGCCCCTGTCCAGGGGGCTCTAAGGAAGAGGGGATCTCCCCTCGAAACGCGTCAGCCATCTGGAAGGTCCTCCGGCATGATGGACACGGTCCCAGTGACTTGGTCGCTTTGTGTCCATTGTGTACTTAAAATGCTTTTATGATCAACTTGTTTGTGAGTATATATATTTTTCTTTTTACACCAATAAACACCACTTGGGTAATGTACAAGGTTGTTACACCCGCTTTTCGTTTTTTTCTAGTGTGTTTCCATTGGGTATTCCCTAACCCTAGGAGGGCAAAAAGGACTGTGCATTTACCTGAAGCCATAGAGAGTCACCGCCGTCACATTACTTTTGCGCGCAAGAGAATTTGTTTGTTTTTATCCTTATCCCTGGTTGTTCCCAGAACTAGTGTCCCCACTGTAAGGTTTCCCCTCTTTTCCTGTTCTGGGGACAACCCAAAATTTGGGATTTTCTTTCACATTCACCAATAACAGTCACCAGAACAAATAGAGAGGATGAATCTCTCTAACTGATGCACAAGACAGTAATAAAAGCCTGACAGATCCAAAACCGATAAAAAAAAGTTTTGCCTTTAGTTTTACTTTAAATGTAACTTTTCTGACTGGCTGCTACCGGACATTTCAATGAGGAAACTCTGAATAAAACAACATTTAGAAGGGCTGTTCCAGCAAATAATGATATTTCAGTGGTTGGTAGTTTAGGCTCCAGTGTCTGCTCACTTGTGACCATTACGGTGTGGCTTTAGAGTATCTAAGCCCAGGAACAGAACTCATTTATTTGTAGCTTCCCAGTCTAGAGATGTGGTGGCTGCATTTGTTCTCTTTTTTTCAGACTAAGCACATTTTCAGCAAATACAGAATGCCGACTGTTGATCCTGCCTGAAATGTAGTGTTCTTGTCACTTCCTGTGAGCTTAAAGTATTGTAAAACCTCAGACATGAAACATGAACAAAGCATATCCCTCTATAGTGTTTACTTGTCTCAATCCAGAGCACCAAGTGTAATTTCTGTCTGGTGCTTCCTTCCTCTGCTATCAGCATAAATCACTTCTGACACTTGGAGAAAGATGGTGACAGGAGAGGGGCCTCCAGCTGATTACCAGCCTCAGCTCTGTTCCTAGGTAGGTGGATGTGTCCCTTCTGTCCAATCAGCTCTCAGAGCTCTCCCCACTGAGTTCTGCAGAGGGTAACTTCAGCTCTCCGCCCCCTTTTTTCTGCAGATTTAAACTTCTGCACTTCAAAGGGCTGTAGATAAACTGCAGATAAACAGGTACAACGTATGTAGGAGGATTTGTTTCATGTCTGTGTATCACCTGAGGATAATCCCTTTCACTGGGTATATGGAAGGATTTACAAGCATTTACAGAAAGTACATAGAATCTTTTATTTATTGTATAAACTACTAGTCCCATCAACCCACCATGACATGGAGATGAACCAAGGCAGACATGCTTGAAGTCTAAAGTAAAGAAGCCAATGGCATGTTTTGAAATTCTTCATAAGTAAAACTTTGGCCAAGTAACACAAGAGCGCCATTTAAGACCACCTTCTCCTCTAACGCGTTTCACCCAAAAACTGTTCAAGACTTTGATTAACCCCTGGCGTCCCTTTAAAAAGTTCTGAATGCCTGGGGTGACAGAAAGGATCAGCGGTGATGTGACCACTGTGAGTGGAGATCACATGATCGGGAGCCGGTTATCTAGTCCAGTGTTTCTCAACTCCGATCCTCAGGGCACACTAACAGGCCAGATTTTAATTATTACCTTGTGGAGATACAGACTAGAATACTGCAATCCCTGAGCAGCAAATGAGATCACCTGTGATGTATTTCAGTTTTCTTGCAAACCTGGCCTGTTAAGCTGGATACACACTATCCAACTTTTGTGGTTAGATTTCCTTCAGATTTACCTTTTCTATGTAGTGCAAGGGCCTGCCAGATTGCATACAAATTGAAAGTGTTTAGGTGTGACCTCATATTATATGGTTTTGGTAAGTCTAAAGGAAAAAGTCTTCAGAAAATCTTATAGTGTGTATGGCCCATTAGTGTGCTCTGGGGACCAGAGTTGAGAAACGCGGATCTAGTCCCTTTCACAGCTCAGTCTTCGTGCTGAAAGCACGCTCTCAATACAGAAACATTGGCCGCGCAGCATCACATATGTGCTGTGTGTGGACATTAAAATCCCCCTTTTGCTTCTACACATATGTGTCATGAGGGAAACAAGGAGGTGAAGCCCAGTTTTGGGTGAAAAGCATTAGAGGAGGTCCCAGGTGGGTAATCTTATGTTACTTGGCCAGAACAAAAATTCTTCACTTCATTTGGGACGAGGACAGACCACTGTCTGGCTTCTGCATCTAGCCAACCATTGGGTGACCCAATATGCGGGACTTATGTAGACAATTTTCCTGCATATTAGAAGTCCAGTCTGGGTCAGAATCTGGGCACCCTTCCTGGATACAGTGGAGAAATGAGCGTAGCCATGAAGTGAAAAGTGTGTTATTTGCAGGTTTGTTAGGTGAAAATAAGGCCAGGCTGGGGGGACCATAAGGATCTAGATGATCCAATGCGAAGCCCCAGCTGGCAACGTTGCTTGTAGATCACCAGGGAATTCTTCCCTGAACATCAGCTAGCAAGTGAGTAAAGAGAAATGAAATAAAATATTCTGAATAGAATACAAAAAATCTGAGACCGGAGTCCCAGCAGGAAACCTAGGCCCTACTCCTTCTCTAGGCAGAAACAAACTGAAGTGCTGGGCTGTGGCTGTGAGGGTTATGTCTGGAGGGACAGCCCCGTGGGCATGTATATGCTAAAACTTTGTACTAACGTACTGCCTAGACTACTCCTGCAGGTGGCAGCATAACCCCACACAGCTCATGAAGATGAAGCTGCGTCTGTCAATGGACGATAGAGAAAGTGTGTTATTTTCAGGTTTGTCAGGTGAAAATAAAGGCAAAAAAGCCTAAAAAAGAAAACAAATGCAGTTGCCACACATCTAAGGACTGGTAAGCCGCATTACATTACATTTTTGAGATCTAATACCCTTTAATTCACTTTGGATGAAAAAGAAAGCAGCAGGGTAGGGGAAGCTATTCTTCGTTCTACTAAACCGGCAAGAAAACTAAAAACTCCCCCTATGCAAACATTATGTGTAAACAACCGCAGTCAGATTTGCACCATGTACTAATCAATAGCCTGTCCTGCTTTAAGGATTGGGGTCCTAGATAATGGTTTGTGCCCGGGGCCGGTGATTCTGGCCACATACAGACTGGACGCAACCACGATCCGGTTCACACTGATGCGACAAATGGCTCTGACTTTGGAGCGCTTGTCCCATCAGAAATCGGACCCCATTCTGTGCAATGGAACCGCTCTTATTGGCACGACTTGAGCCGCTCCCACTTGGCAAAGGGTTCCTGCACTACTTTTGGTCTGACTTGCATTGACTTCTGTTAAAGAAGTCGCATGCAAGTTATGCCGAAGTTGCGCCTTTGAAGTCACGGGTAGTGTGAACCTCCAATTTGCATATGGCCATTGCAGCTGCATCAAGATGTCGAGTTTAGCCTTACCTGAATGCAGCAGCTTTACCATCTGTTTTAATGAAGCCTCACATAAAGAGCTCACTTCTGGAGCCCCCGAGAGAGACAAGGTGGCAGTGGTTGACCAAACTCCATAACTGAAATATAATTTGGAAGCCGATGGACCCTTTAAAGTGAACCTGTGTCTATACAAACCATGTAAAACAGGTGACCATTTGGCTAAACAGCTACCAACAGCGGTTTGCACATCATGTTCTGTGGAACGTGCAGAAAACAAGTAAACGATAATGGAATGCCGCACACCAACAGCTTAGAGTGAGTAAATGTAAAAACAGCCTCAGCTCACGCTCCTCCTGAAAACTAAGCCTTCGATGCGTTTCACCCTAGGCGAAACATGTTGGTGGAGTGGCTATCGGAAGAAAATGGAGCGGAGGCTGTTTTTACATCTCTTTACATCTTCTACACTCTGAGCTGTCAGTGTGCGGCATTCCTTTATTGGAATTACAGCACTTTCTGGATGAGCATACACACGCCAGCAGCCAATTTACCCGTGGATCACTTGATCAATGACATCAGCACTAGGAGTGGCGCTCCATGAAGCTTTTGTGAGTTTACAGTACAGAAAACTAGGGAGCTCATGCAAAGGGGCACAAGCTCCTGCAATCCCTGCCTGGAAACTTTCACCTTCCATCCATTGCTATTGGCTCACTGCTATGGATGGGAGGCCTCACTAAAAAGTGAGGGGGGGGGCAAGCATCATAGCTTGGTGTATAGGGAAATTAAAGTGCCCCGGTGATGACCCCTGAAAGCACCTACTCTGCAAAGGTAGCACCAGCTTTAGATCTTCAGCATAGCCACAAATTAGCTCCAGTGTAATTAAAATACAGGATGCTGCTAAATACCAGAAACATAACTGACCCACGGGTTCGCTCACCTTCTCTGCAATACTAGAGGAGCTCATAATATAATCCAAGGCCAAAATACACCAAGGGACTCTTGCACATGGATGCCACGTTTTTTTAGGCATTTAGGCTTTTTTTTTTTTTTTTTTACTGACCTAAATGTAGACCATTGTTCCTAAAAAATATATGTCACCCCAACAGTTCACAAATATTCCTGATATGTGCCTGCTGTACCATGTACTTGTATGAAAAACTATCCTGTTCTCTTTGTATTTCCTCCTTTGTGTGAAATATCAGATGATCCTGCCAGTCCCCCGGATCTCCTATTTTAAACTTACCATGCTAGGCATTAGAGCACATCCATCTTAGCGTGCTCATTTTTCTGGCTGTGCTGGGAGAATAGCCTGCCTGTCCTCCAATGATCAGACTTGTGCTGACGTGCCCTCCCTGCTCAGCCATTTACTGGAAAGATTAGTGCCCTGCGGTTTCTGCTCCCCCAGCTCTGTAAGATCTTTATGCAGCTGAGAACAGAGATTTTGTAAGTGCAGTTTGCAGTGTGATTATGCTAATTTATTTTGTATTGACGGAAATTGCACCGCAAAGTATCGGTACTCAGCACTAGTATACTGATGTGAATGTACGAGATATATATATATATATATATATATATATATATATATATATATATATATATATATATATATATATATATATATATATATATATATATATATATATATATATATATATATATATATATGTGTGTGTGTGTGTGTGTGTGTGTGTGTGTGTGTGTGTGTGTGTGTGTGTGTGTGTGTGTGTGTGTGTACAGCTCTGCATACATTGATGGCGCTATACAAGTACTTGCCATATACATGTGTAAAGTACTGTCCAGCAATTTTGATTTTTGTATTTTTTTAACCTGATCTATAGGCAGTGCAAGTTTACTCGCCTGTGTGTACAGGCCTATTAAAGACAATGGGCCGCTTTTGGATCAGTAAATAAAAGACACCTGCATGCCTAAAAACATGGCGTCTGCGTGCAACAGGTCATCATGGGACCTTCATTTTTTATTCTGGTTCAGACCAGTTCAGCTATGAAATGAGCGTCCAATGAAAAGCGAAGATTCAAATCTGCACTCCTGGAGCCCAAGGGCTTTTTCTTGAAGTCTCCATTTAGGATATTTTATTTAGATGTAAACAGTTCTCAGAGTTCTTCTTTAGTCTTCTCCCCCGTCACCCAACCTGAGTGTTTCCCGGATCTTATTGCATTGTTTCTGGATTTGAAAAAATAAAATTATTGCTTCCCACCTCCAATCATTTGGATCACCTGGATTTTGCTCATGCATATCGGTTTCGATTTCTGCACATTCAGTGGTCACTGAATCTAATTCATCTAATTAAGGCATCAAGACATGCAGCCAAAAATCTATTTTTTTTTTCTCCTAAAGCTGAACTCCAAGCCGGTGTAAAAACCACCAATGATTGTAGTTAAATATGAAATAAAAGAAATGAAACTTGCTGAAGTACTGGAATCTGTCCTTATAATACCTCCTTGTAACACCCTGACTCTCTGACTGGCGAAGAGGGGGGGCCCCTTGGTCCGCCTTGGTGCCGATCCGGTGATCATATGACAAGCGATATGCTTAAAGCACACATTCACTTTTTTAATTGTGCCAGCCTCCTTCCATAGTCCCCTCAGTACACAAAACAGAGTTGTCTCTTGCTCCCCCCCCCTTCCCTCTTAGAATTACCTCCTCCAACAACTGGCAGCCAGGGAATAGGCTGCAGACAATGCAGGGGGGATAGCAATGGGCTGGCATGGGGAAGGGGGAGGTCTGCGTATTGAGGGGGCTAGGGAGAAGTGCTGCGGGGGATATTTAATTACCAATTGGATTTGTACTTTAAAAGGAAGAGAAAGCAGAGAGATGGCCTCATCCATCTTCCGCTGTTCTTCCACTACCCAATCACAAGTGTCAAGCGGCATGTTGGTGAAGTACTGGATCCGATGATAGGTGCAGATTAGTTTGATGAATAAAACTGTGGGTGGAAGGGTGACCAGGCTACGTCACTAAACTGCGGCGGGGAAAGTTAGGTCACCAGCAAAGTCTGGATTGACTGAGTTAATCTCAATACTTGGGGGGTAAAAAATTCCCAGACGGGATTTCAAGCAGCCTAGAAGATTACAGTCTTCTTCATATAGCACCTGAGACCGGCAACTGGCGCGCATAGGTGACAGTGACAGCAAACTTACCGCGGCAGCAGCATGGAGTACCTGTACACCCCTTCTACGAGTGGTCTGGTATATGAGGGACTCCTAATTCCTCCCCCCATTTCCTATGAGCCTGGAGCAACATCTATGGTCATTATAAGGAGGATTGCTGGATTGTATCTTAAAGCCTGGCTGGTCTGTATGTCATATGACAGTACAGACCCACAGTATCTGGTGAGCGTCCATTTTATTTGTTCATCTGGTGACGGGATCCTGTGTTTCCTTTATTTATCCTTGAAATGGATCTTTTTCTTGAACTGGACCAATTTTATCAACTATTGGGACTTTTCCTTTATATGGGACTTTATTGTTGTCACTATCAGTTACATGTCACATATCTTATGGACACCAATTTATCACTTATTCTTTTTTGTGAATATGTTATATGGTCATATCACATTATGTAGCGCTGCACATATTATTTATTTAATCTCAATACTTGCTGAACAGAATCACAAAGTGTGGGCATAGAGGTGACCAGGCTACGTCACTAAATTGCAGCAGGAAAAATTTAGGTCACCAGCAATGTTTGGATTGGCTGAGTTAATCTCAATATTTGCTGGACAGAATCACCTAGAGGTGACCAGGCTATGTCACTAAATTGCAGCAGGGAAAAGTTAGGTCACCAGCAAAGTCTGGATTGACCGAGTTAATCTCAATACTTGCTGGACAGAATCACAAAGTGTGGGCATAGAGGTGACCAGGCTATGTCACTAAATTGCAGCAGAGAAAAGTTAGGTCACCAGCAATGTTTGGATTGGCTGAGTTAATCTCAATATTTGCTGGACAGAATCACATAGAGGTGACCAGGCTAAGTCACTAAATTGCAGCAGGAAAAAGTTAGGTCACCAGCAAAGTCACAGCCCCTGCTGCTCTATATGGGGAATCGGATGAGAGCGGACCGCCTGTCTGCTCTCATCCTATCCCATCCGATCCGATCCCCAGGACGGATGGAAAATAGGGTTTCCATCCGTCCGGATTTCACGGACAGGATCGGATGCGGGTGTCAGTGGACATGTCACCGCTGACATCCGCTGCTCCATAGGGCTGAATGGGGCATCCGATCAGATCCGCCTAAAAAACTGACAGGCGGATCTGATCGAACCGCCCGTGTGAAAGAGCCCTTAATCTCAATATTTGCTGGACAGAATCACATAGAGGTGACCAGGCTATGTCACTAAATTTCAGCAGAGAAAAGTTAGGTCACCCGCAATGTCTTGATTGACTGAGGGAATCTCAATATTTGCTGGACAGAATTACACAAAGTGTGGGCATAGAGGTGACCAGGCTACATCACTAAATTGCAGCAGAGAAAAGTTAGGTCACCAGCAATGCTGTCTGGCTTGGCTGAGATAATCTCAAGATTTGCTGGACAGAATCACAAATCCTTTGGCAGGAAAACCAGCTCCTATATAATAATTTAATGTTGAATTTAACGGTCTCACTGGAATTCAGCTTTAGGTCCTTAAAATATATAATTGCATGAAAGTACAAGAAAGACATAATGCAAAAATAAAAAAAAAAACAATGTAAAAATAAATAACAGTGTTCTGTTTGGAGGTGTATGCGATTCACAGAAGGTTCTCCAGCACCGATCTCCATAACCCAGAGAAGAAAATTCTCAGTTGATCTGGAAAATCAGAACTTTGCAGTCTCTATTCCCTCACGGAGGGTTAAGAATAAAACTGGATAGTGGCCTTCTTCCAACAGAGTTTGTATTAAATAGAAAGCACGTCAATTCCCTGTGTTGTTTTTTTTCCCCTTTAAATATTTTTGCACCGCTCTACTATAAAATACAAAAAGAAAAAAAAACAGTGATTAAAGTGCAAAAGCACTAGTTTAAAGTGACTGGCGTCAATGTTTGGAATTTAGCAGAAAGATAAAAAGGGTCATGTGACCACATACAACTCCTCCCGGTCATCTTTACAGATCTTGTATCGGCAGTCCAGCATTTGCGACCACTTCCATGATTTTGAGTTTCTCTCCCGGGGTGGCAGCAGGAAGGCCACACTAGCGGCCACCATGACATGCCACAGGCTGTGGGTGTAGTAGTAGTTGGCGTTGGTCTCGGCAAAGACGTAAACTGAAATGGCCGTCAAGGCCAGGGCTACTCCGGGTAATAGGAAGAAGACCCATCGCTGCCAGCTCGGAGGGTAACAGTGACGACGTTTGACTCCTCTCCAGGTCTGAAATGAAAAAAACAGAGAAAGGATTTCAGCGGAGAGTTGGCGGTAGGGGGGTCATTTTGTTATCTCTTTTGTTTTACACTATTATTGCTTAGAACAGTGATGATCACTGTTTTAACCACTTAAGCCCCGGAAGATTTTACCCCCCCTTTCTGACCAGGGGGTATTTTGCGAATTCGGCACTGCGTGACTTTAACGGACATTTGCGCGGTCGTGCGACGCTGTACCTAAACGAATTTGACGTCCTTTTTTTCTCACAAATAGAGCTTTCTTTTGGTGGTATTTGATCACCTGTGTGATTTTTTGATCATGCGCTATAAACAAAAAAGAGCGACAATTTTGCAAAAATAACAATATTTTTCACATTTTTTTATATGAAATTCCCAAAGAAAAAAAAATGTAAAAATCAACATTTTTTTACATTTTTGGCCAATTTGTTTACTGCTCCTATGTTTGGTAAAAAAAAAAAATCACAATAAGGGTATTTTGATTGGTTTGCGCAAAAGTTATTGCGTTTACTAACTAAGGGAGAGATTTCTGTAATTTTTGGTGTTTTTTTTTTTTAACGAGTAATGGCGGCGATCTGCGATTTTTTTTGCGGGACTGCAACATTGGGGCCGACAGATCGGACCCTTGACTGACATTAGTGACACTTTTGGGGGTACCAGTGACATTACTACAGTGATCAGTGCTATACATATGCACTGTTACTGTAAAAATGACACTGGCAGGGAAGGGGTTAACTTTATTAGAGATGCAGTGACTATGTGTGTCCCTAGGGGCGTGATTCTAACTGTGATTGGATGTGGCTGTGTGTGTGTAACAGCACAGATCAACGGTCCTACATAGCAGGACCGTTAGATCAATGCTTTTACACAGGGGAGAATGATAGGCGGCTTTGTTTACATTAGCCGCCTGCCTTTCTCCCTTCACAGCGGACGATCGCGAGTGACCGGGGGACATCAGGTCCGCCGGTCACACGCACGGAGGTGTCCGTGAACGAGCCGAGGCGGACGCGCGCTCGCCCGCTATTGGCTACCAGGCTAGTGACGTACCGGTACGTCACTTTGCCTGGCCGGGGCTGACCGCCGCAGTATATGTACTTGCGGCGGTCAGCAACCGGTTAAGCAATAGTTGGCTTTTATTCATGACAGCTTGCTTACTATTGTGATCTGTGATTGGCTACAGCAATCACGTCACAGGGTACTGTGATTGGCCCAGGTATCATCTGATAGCTGTGAGCCAATCACAGGATCACAATACCAAGCAAAACAGTCATGAATCGATGCCATTCATGCCTGTTTTGTTCGCATTGTAATCATGTGATTGCTATGACCAATCATAGTGATGACATGATACCCCGTCTACTGGTAGGTCGCGATACCTGCAACTGACGCCTTCTCGCAGTAACAGTACGGTGGGTGGGTGGCAAATGTTTACATAATACTAATGCCCGTTCCAAATTATGACACAGTAAGACCCCGTTCACACTGGGGCGACGCTACTTGCCGGGGCGACCTCACCGGTCGCGGTGCGCAGCTCGCACCGCGACCTCGGAGCGGCCGGCACGGACTTCATAACATTGAAGTCAATGCAGGTCGCCCCCAAAGAAGCTCCGGACCCTTTTTCTAAGTCGGAGCGACTTGTGTCGCTCCTATTAGAATGGGTCCACAGCTACTCTATGGCAGGCGACCTACGGCGACCTGTCAGGTGACCAGGTCGCCTGACAGGTCGCCCCAGTGTGAACGGGATCTTACTGTCTGATGGAAAGTGGAGTGGCCAAGGCAGAGTCACCACATACTGAACTGAAAAATTCCTAAATACAAGTTCCTTTTTTTTCCAGTTTGTTCATTAGGGAAAAGACTTGGACTGTCAGAGCAGATGGAAAATCAGACAGCCTGTACTTCCATATCCCTCTAATAGAGGTCACCTCCACACAGATGTTTATGGCAAAAGCTTCAGCTATAAGAGATAGTGAGGAACATAGTTTCTTGAATTGTATCGAGATAATAGGAGTGGAGAAGCGAACAATATACACTATCTCACAAAAGTGAGTACACCCCTCACATTTTTGTGAATATTTTATTATAACTTTTCATGTGACAACACTGAAGAAATGACACTTTGCTACAATGTAAAGTAGTGAGTGTACAGCTTGTATAACAGTGTAAATTTGCTGTCCCCTCAAAATAACTCAGAGAACTGAGCAATCAAAGACTGCTGATCGCTCAGTTCTCGGTCTTCAGTGAGTCAGGAGCCAGTGAATGTCAGTTACTGGCTACCAGCTCTATCCCTCCAGCACTTAATGGAGCGCAGGTCTGTGGAGGGGCAGGAACGGCTGGCTCAGGCTCCCAGCGGCTCGCTGAGAGGGTGAGCCTGCTGCTGGTCAGGCATTTGGGTAGATGTGGACAATAAAGTCAGAATCTTTCCAGAGCAAGGACTGGCTGAACGACGTCAACTGACAGCAGACTTTAGTCCACTGTTGACTGAATATGGGTCACAGGAGTGCAGAACAAAGTGCGCTCCTGTGATTCATAGGAAAAGTAGGCAGTAGCTTTGACCATACTTCTCTTTAAAAGGTGGAGTGTCTGAGGCTGTCAGCTCGGTCTTTATTTTATTAACTGAATGACTGGCCTGGAAAAGGCATGCAGCCAGCAAATCCTGAGACCAGATTTCCTTTTTGCATATGCACTATATTGTCAAAAGTATTGCCTGCCTTTACATGCACATGAACTTTAATGGCATCCCAGTCTTAGCCCTTAATGAGTTAGCCCACCCTTTGCAGCTAGAACAGCTTCAACTGTTCTGGGAAGGCTGTCCACAAGGTTTGGAGGTGTGTATGGGAATGTTTGACCATTCTACCAGAAGCACATTTGTGAGGTCAGGCACTGATGTTGGATGAGAAGACCTGGCTCGCAGTCTCCGCTCTTATTCACCCCAAAGCAAGGTCCATAAAGACATGGATGAGCGAGTTTGGGGTGGAGGAACTTGACTGGCCTGCACAGAGTCCTGACCTCTACACAATAGAACACCTTTGGGGTGAATTAGAGCAGAGACTGCGAGCCAGGCTTTCTCTTCAATATCAGTGCCTGACCTCCCAAATGCACTTTTGGAAGAATGGTCCAACATTCCCATAGATACACTCCTAAACCTTGTGGACAGCCTTCCCAGAAGAGTTGAAGTTGTTATAGCTGCAAAGGTTGGGCCAACTCAATATTGAACCCTACGGACTAAGACTGGGATGCCATTAAAGATTATGTGCGTGTAAAGGCAGGCGTCCCAATACTTTTGACAATATAGTGTATATTCAAGGTTGAGGATTATACAGGTAGTGAGACCAGGTGCTGGATAAGACCTACAAAGCCTATATCTGTTAAAAAAAAAAAAAGTCAGCTGCCATATTTCTTAAAAAAAGACAAACCCCCCCCCCCCCCCCCCAAAAAAAAGACACTGGACACAGATCTTCGATCAATGGAAGAAACGTCATTACTTTGGCATGATGCTTTGGATTTGGCAGCTCTTCTGCATTGTTTTGTTGCGCTTATTGGTTCTATTACACAGATGACAAATTTCTATCTATCCCTATGCAGATGAAAAAAAAAAAAACACCACACAAAAGCAAAAAGTTGAGGAATTCAAAAATCAATCTATGGCAAAGAAAAGAGAAAGGAAGAAAAGTCAACAAGAACAAAAAAGAAAAAAAAAAAAAGGAAAAAAAGGAAAAGAAAAAAAATAATAAATAAAATAGAAAAAATAAATAAATAAAAAGAAGCATGAAAGAGAAGTCTATAAGGCTGCATTCACATGTCAGCGTTTGGATCGCGGGCAGAACCGCCGCGGTTCCGCCCGCCATCCGGAGATTATTGCAAATCGCGGGACGCCTAGCGTTGCCCGTTGATTTGCAATAGCCCCCCAAACGCTGAGCGATGTTGCCGCGATTTCCGCCTGCCGAATCGCGGTAACATCGCGCAAACAAAATCGCGGGACGCAATACGCTCCAAAAAAGTACAAGAGCTTCTTTGGAGCGTATTGCATCCCGCGATTTTGTTTGCGCGATGTTACCGCGATTCGGCAGGTGGAAATCGCGGCAACATCGCTCAGCGTTTGGGGGGCTATTGCAAATCAACGGGCAACGCTAGGCGTCCCGCGATTTGCAATAATCTCCGGATCGCGGGCGGAACTGCGGCGGTTCTGCCCGCGATCTAAACGCTGACATGTAAATGCAGCCTAAAAGAAAGCTTACAGCCACTGCTGAACTTGGCTCATTACTGTTGCCAAAGACTTTTCTACTTTGGACAAGTTTCCTCTTACGTCGGAGAGCTGTTCCCCCACTGTGCCCTATGGTTCCTCCCTCTAACCCCCAACATCGTTCTTCTGTCCTGCAGCTATATAGTGGTCAGCAAGAGGAACCACAACATAGCATAGAAGGGGGCCAGGTATCCGACACACCCAGAAGTGTCGAATGCAGAAGCTTCTTTAGGCAGTGTTGGGTCTGCAATACTGATAGGATCAAAGATGCAGACAGGGAGAAAGTAAGTATTCATTTTTCTTTTACAGGCTTAAAGAAATCACAGAGGCACTTTAAAAAAGCAATACAAAAATAAATAAAAAAGGAGGAGAAACGAGAGAAAATACAAAAAAAAAAAACTAAAAGGAAAGCAAAAAAAAAAAAAAAAATACATATAAAACCCTTTCAGTTGGTTTAGTTACCCAAGCGATGATCAGGATTATCAGAGCAAACAGACACGGCCCCAGCATGTTCCAAATTCCTCGCCGATCAAGCTGCATAGACATTGCGATCACCAGGGATCCCAGCATGAAGAGCACCTGAAACAGGAAGAATGAAGAGCATTATTCAATACAGATGAATATTTCTGAAGACAAGCTACCATAAGCAAAATATTGGGGCTGACGCTGACTCCCTTGTGAAAATGCTTAGTGACCCATCCCTTGGGCCCCATTCACACCTCAGCGTTTTGTAGCTTGAAGCTCCAAAACGCTGGAGGAGAAAATCACTTCTTCTTTATGGAGATGGTTCACATCTCTACTTCAAGCCCCCTGAAGCTCAAATAAGTTCTGGAGCTCTTTTTGTATTAAATTGTATTTTGAATTGGATGTGAATGTGCAATGTATATGTAAAGCGCTGCGTAAATTGACAGCGCTATATAACCACTTCAATACCGGCCCATAGTAAATTGACGTCCTGAGTTTAAAGCTAAATACCGGTGTTATGGCAGCAGATAGCTGCCATAACCCTGGTATTTTTTTAAACTGCAGGCGATGGGCTTTCCGATAAGGGTGGTCCCAGCGGCGGATTCGCCGCGAGATCACCCTCCGGGATGGCGGAAGGGGTGCCCCCTCCCCTCCCGCCGCGTCCTGGTCCTTTTCCCCGCTTACCGGACCCGCCGGCAGCGGGGAAAACGATCGGGTCCCGGATCCTCACAGACAGGATGTCGAGTGAGGGCAAGCTTGCCCTCACTCGACTCTATTGTCTTGGAGGACCGGAGCGACGGCAAACATCGTTGCGGAGCAACCGGCTTAAAGGTCCCTTTTTTGTCATTTTTTTTTTTTTTTTCTCCTTTCCATCTTTATTAGTGTACTTGTGAGATCTGAGGACTTTTTGACCCCAGATCTCACAAAAAAGAGGTCCTGTCATGCCTATTTCTATTACAAGGAATGTTTACATTCCTTGTATTAGAAATAAAAATGATCAATTTTTTTTTTTTTAAAACGGTGTAAAAATAAAAAATAATAAATAAAATAAATAGTAAAAAAAAAAAAAAAAAAAGCATCCTGTCCCCGTTAGCTCGCGTGCAGAAGCGAACGCACACGGAAACCCCGCCCACATATGTAAACGGTGTTCAAACCACACATGTGAGGTATCGCCGCGATCGTTAGAGCGAGAGCAATAATTTGAGCCCTAGACCTCCTCTGTAACTCTAAGATGGCAACCTGTAGAAATTTTTAAAGTGTCGCCTATGGGGATTTTGAAGTACCAAAGTTCGTCGCCATTCCGTGAGCGTGCGCAATTTTGAAGCATGACATGTTGGGTATCTATTTACTCAGCGTAACATTATCTTTCACATTATGGAAAAAAATTGGGCTAACTTTACTGGATTCTTATTTTTTAATTCAAAAAAGTGATTTTTTTTCCAAAAAAATTGCGTTTGGAAGACCGCTGCGCAAATACGGTGTGATAAAAAATATTACAATAATCTCCATTTTATTCTCTAGGGTCTCTGCTAAAAAAAATATATAATGTTTGGGGAATCTAAGTAGTTTTCTAGCAAAAACAACTGATTTTAACTTATTAACACCAAATGTCAAAAATAGGCCTAGTAGGCAAGTGGATAAGAACCTGAAATAATAAAAATAAAATACATTTTGTATTAACTTGATTCAGGCAGTTCGGTGTGTTTTAGAAGCGTTTTTTTTTTCTTCCTTTCATAGGAATGAACGGAAACACTTGATTCAAGCATTTTTGAGCATTTTGAGGTGTGTTTTTAAACGTTTTTCTGTTCAAATGCACGAATTAAATGAAAATAAAGCAAAATTAAAAATAAATAAAAAACCCTAACCCTAATATTAACCACTAACTCTAATAATATACCCTAAGCCGACTAAATAAATAATCAATAAAGATATTTAGAAAAAAAATAAATAAATAATAATTTACCCAACCCTTAACCCCAACATTAACCCCTAACCCGAATCCTAACCTAACAAAATAAATAAAAACTAAGTTAACCAATAAGTATAACATAGGTGCGAAATTAACTCAATAGTCCAAATATACGAGCGAAAATCACACTAGCAGCGCTATGGATTAAATAAAATCAAATGAATAAATAGGTGAGTCCATGAATAGACACAGTCCTAAAGGAAAGGATGATAGTTCACCACGGAGTGTAGTCAGCTCATGCGCCTTCACCGCACCCTGTGCCCAAACCCTTAGGTATTGCTCACTCCCGGCATGCTCAGCGCCGCCAGTGCCATCTTAAGACCATTAAAGGGCCCCCGGGCAATGCAGTGCACTGGGGCCCCGCCTACACAATCACCCAGGAGAATAAAAATGCAAATTACCGATAAGGCGATATTTATTGGTACAGCAGTGCCAGGCTAATGACAGCTTCCAAGTTTGGCAGCTGGATCCGGTGACACACACAGACGGGAGTCAGACTCGACTGTCCTGTGTGTGCCTGTTCCCGTGGAGGTGGACAGGCATTCCTGCAGTTGTGGACTCCCCATCCATAGCCCAAGTGGCCTGACAGCAGCGCAGGGCCGACAGGCCCTTGCCACCTGCTAAGTTAAGTTCAGCGGTGGGATGCACACAGGAATCGGGACTGATGCTTGGCTGGGGCTGGGTAGGTGGGGCCCCCGGGGCAAGTGGGGCCCCTGGGCAACTGCCCAGCGTGCCCATTCGGTAAGATGGCCCTGAGCGCCGCTCTGCCCTCATCAGCTGCAGCCCTGCTTTGGCTTCCCCAGGTCAGCTGACTGGTGACTTGTGTGCTCTTCAGAGTGGTGTGCTCAGGGTGGTCCGGACACCAAGCCCTGGCGCATAAGCATCTGCATGGTCGCCTCTGCTTGGATAGCATGCTGCGCGTCTACAGCGTTCGCATGCGGGAAACTCCACATTTAAATATAGGCGTTTCTGGCTGATTCGGAGGATTTAGAGGCACAGTATTTTTTATATTTAGTGAGCGAGCAATACCTAAGGGTTTGGGCGCAGGGTGCGGTGAAGGCGCATGAGCTGACTACACTCCATGGTGAACTATCACCCTTTCCTTTAGGACTGTGTCTATTCATGGACTCACCTATTTATTCATTTGATTTTATTTAATTTATAGCGCTGCTAGTGTCAATTTTGGCTCTTATATTTGGACTATTGAGTTAATTTCGCACCTATGTGATATTTATACTTTGATTTCAAAGCAGAAGCTGGGTTTTCCCTCAGGGGAATTATTACATTTTATATGAATAATTTATTGTCTGTATATATATTGGTTATAGCGCTGGGTGAGCGGGAAGTAGTATTTATTTGCACCTACTCCCTTTTCCAAGTTAACCCATACCCTAATATTTAAACCCTAACCCTTTACAAAAAAAAAAAAAAAAAAAAAGAATAAATAACAAAATGAGACAAATGATGATGATGATTTTTTCCATTGGCTATAATAAAAAAAAAAAAAAAAAACGCAGAAACACGACTACAAACGCTCAAAAACTCCTGAAATTATGCTAAAAAATGCCACGCTTTGGTGTAAATGCTGCCTTGGTGACCCAGAACAAGCTTGCAGCAAGAAGGCGTGATCTGCATCCTTTGGTTGGGCCAATGACTCAGAAATCAGATGGATTAACTTTACAACCAAGCAAACGGCATTTTCAAAAGGAGAGGTCAGCATGGACACCAAAAAACGTACAGAAAGCCTTTCCCCAAAAGCAATTAAAGTAGACCTCTAATGATTTTTTTTTTTTATTAAGCCCCCCAATTTCCAGTGTATGAAAATGTAACACTGTCCTCGACTTCCTCCTTGAGTCCTCTGAGTAAAAAGGACAGACGTCATTCTTCCCGTTTCCTGTGAGCCCAGCCTGACGTTTACACAACCCCAAGGGGGCAGATAATCATGGAGACTGGCCTCACAGTACTCGGGGACTAAGCTGAGCTCACACCTCATTATGTGAGTGCCGCTCAGTCCTGGAAGAAGGTCCCTCTTAAGAGGAAACTGCCATGATGTCACTGGACTGGCCAAAGGACTTTAAAAAAAAAAAAAAAAAAAAAAAAAGATGTATATTATTTTTTTAAATTAAAAAAAAAAAAAAACACTGGGGAGGGAGCTTCAGGGGGTGGACAGAGACCGGTTGTGGGGTAAATGGTGGAGTTCTGCCTTAAAATGTAACTCCACTTTTGTTGAGAAAAAAAAAAACATTCCCCCCTCTGGGTGATCTCTGTACATTGCAAGTATTTTACCAAACTTTGTTGCAGATTCCTTCCTTTCGTTATTCTGAAGAAATCATTGTTTGCACCTCTGTGCTAAGTGGGTCTAATGGGAGTGGTTTCATAATTATATATCAGCTGTGCAGCTGCAGAGCTCCAATGAGGAAAGCTGCTGGGTCTGCATTCTTTTACACGTGTTCCTATTGGGAGTATCCCACCAAAAATGACATTTGTGCTGCAGGGGATGCCAAAAATCTGACTTGTATCTTAAGCTGGATACACACTATACAATTTTCTTTAGATTTTTTCCTTTAGCTTTACCAAAACTTTTTAATATGAGGTCAAATCTAAACACTTTCAATTTGTATGCAATCAGGCTGGCCCTTGCACTACATAGGTGAAGGTAAATCTAAAGGAAATCTAACAACAAAAGTTGTATAGTGTGTATCCAGCTTTAGGCAGACTTCTGGGAAAATTGGTGAGCCAATCGCACAAGCAGGAAATGATGTTTCTGGGGGTGTGGTTAGTATACATTCTGTGTACAGAACAGCTCCAGGCGGCCATATTGTATTGCATTTTCAGAAAGTGACAGCGGCTGCATATTGAAAAGGAAAGCTAATTTTTAATAACATTCAATTATAATATGATTTGTGTCGCAATTGTTTATTTTTTCTTCATTTGCAACTTTTTCCCCCCACAAAAGTGGAGTCACCCTTTAAGGCTTATTGATCGCTGCAGTGAGTGGGTTTGTGAATCGGAACTTTCAGTGCAGGTTCTGGTAAAGCTGAATTATGGATTGAGTCTCTTCAGACTGCTGCCAGCAGAGGGCAGCACAACACCATTAAAAACACTCAAACATCGAATACTGTATAGAACTGCATTGCAGGGATAAAAAAATGAAAGCTTTAATTGGGCTTCAAAAAGCAAAAAATAAAATGAAACCCAAAACGGTTATCTTACATCTCATGAGCCGTACACACAAAGACCATTCATTTACTACTTACATATTTAACTGGCTTTTTTAGCCTAGACATACACAGGATTGTCACCCAGATGGCGACCACAGAGCCAAAGAAGTCGCAGAACTGCAGCGTGTCGTAGTCCATGATACACATGACAGTCACTCCGGGCTGATCGCAGGCGTGATAGAACTGAAAGAGCAAAGCGGAACGTTGCATAACCACAGATGGAATTAGGTGAGGCGGGAAGGGCAGTTGCCTAGGGCGTACACAGGGCAGGGGCGCAATATCGCACAAGAACAAAATGTGAAAAATGTCTTGTGAGGTCATTATAGCATTGACAATTACATTTACAATATACAATGAACCATACGGTTGTATTGTGTAATTTTTTTTTTTAAATTAAGGAGAAAGAAAAACTAACTACAAGGAACTAAACGCAGGGATGTCCAAACTACGGCCCTCCAGCTGTTGCGGAACTACAAGTCCCATGAGGCATTGTAAAAGTCTGACATTCACAGACATGACTAGGCATGATGGGAATTGTAGTTCCTGAACAACTGGAGGGCCATACTTTGAAGACCCCTGCACTAAAGGAATGGTAACTGCTTACTGAAATATCAGTGTTGAATGGATTGGTCATTACTTAAAAAAATAGAATTTAGGCAAACATAAATACACAGATGAAATACATACAAGAGAACATTTTTACTAGAGAACATATTTGCTTTTCTGTTCATCCAGTCCTGAGATTTACACAGCTCTGTCACACAGCACATGTAGGTTTGTTGATTACACTTGCAGTGAAATGGTTCACAAAAAAATGAAAAGATGAACTCCAAGTATCTTGCCCACTCCTCCAGGACCCTGTTGCTAATGGTGGCCATGATGTCCTGTGCTGCTGGTACAGCACCACAATACGCAGCCTCAAAATGAGTATCCATCATAATGCTTGCACAGGAAAGTAGGGACCGACTGATTATCGGCAAAGCCAATATATCGAGGACCGATCTGCACTTTCCCCGATATATCGGAATCGGCCCCTGAGGTTACCGATATTTCGGGAAAGTGCTTGTACCGGAGGCATCACCCCGGTACCGGCGTCCATAGCCGATGGTCGGCTGTCTTGAAATGACAACCGATGCGGCTGAGCGGGAGGGGACGCCCCCCCGCCACCTTCCGCGGCTTGCCTGAGTCTCCCGTCCCACCTGGAGACCCGGGCAACCAGCCTGCGCGGCCGCCGAAGACCTGATCAAAGCCACATTCAGCTCTGATCAGGTCTCCATGCAAAAACCCGGAAGTGATGTCATGAGTGACATCACTTCCAAGTACTGTCTGGCGCCAGATTAAAAAAAATGACAGCATTCAAAATAGCCAAACTTGGTCGCCGCCACAACTAATAAAAACAAAAAAATAAAAAAAAAGTCCAAAAATCTATCCTGTAGTTTGTAAACGGTAAAACTTTTGCACAAACCAATTAAAATACGCTTTTTGGGATTTTTTTTTTTTTACCATAAATATGTAGCAGAATACAAATTGGCCTAAACTGATAAAAAAAATATATATTTTTTTAAATTTATTGGGAATATTTTATAGTAGAAAATAAAAATTATTGTGCTTTTTTTTTTCAAAAATTGTCGCCCTTTTTTGTTTATAGCGCAAAATCTAAAAACTGCAGACATGATCAAATGCCGCCAAAAGAAAGCTCTATTTGTGGGGAGAAAAAAGGACATCGATTGTATTTGGGTACAGCAACGCACGACCGCGTAATTGTTAAAGTAACGCAGTGCCGAATGGGCTGGTCATTAAGGGGGTAAAACCTTCCGGAGCTGAAGTGGTTAAAGTGGAGTTCCACCCATTTTAGTGACTTTAGATGTATGTAATCCCCTTTAGAACGACTTTTACCAATGGAAAGTTTTTTTTTTTTTTTTTTTGTTGCTAGTAAATACCTTATTTTCTGCTTTATTTATCCTCTTCTCACTTCCGGGTCCAGTCGGCGATTACGTCATTCAGGGATTCGCAGTGTGTGCTGGGATGTATATCAGGCCATGAAATCTCACATTATTACACAGGAGATGAGCTGTACTGCGTGCTCTGCCCCGCCTCCGCCCCGCCTCCTCTCAGTGAGCTGTATGTATGTAGTGTATTGAGGCCGTGCTCCGTGCCGCCTCCGCCCCGCCTCCTCTCAGTGAGCGAGGACTGAAAGCATTATATCCTCACTGAGAGGAGGCGGGGCGGAGCACGGCCTCAATACAATACATACTTAGAGCTCACTGAGAGGAGGCGGGGCGGAGGCGGGGCGGAGCACGGCCTCAATACAATACATACTTAGAGCTCACTGAGAGGAGGCGGGGCGGAGGCGGGGTGGAGCACGGCCTCAATACAATACATACTTAGAGCTCACTGAGAGGAGGCGGGGCGGAGCACGGCCTCAATACAATACATACTTAGAGCTCACTGAGAGGAGGCGGGGCGGAGGCGGGGCGGAGCACGGCCTCAATACAATACATACTAAAAGTCGTTTTAAAGGGGATTACATACATCTATGTAATCCAATTTATTAAAAATGGGTGGAACTCCACTTTAAGGGATACAATGATGCCCTCGCTCCAAAACCAGCCACCTGACTGGGCTGTAAAGGGCAGTAGCAGACTGATGAGGTCTTTTTCTACTTATTCTGCTAGCTCCTCCAATCAGCATGTTCCTAGTCTACACATTTGCATGTAGCACACCTGATTGGTTCATAGCCCTTCTCTGACCTCTGCTGTACATGGGATTGCAAAGACTGATAAGAAGTTAAAATCTGGTACTTACAGTGTTTTATTAAAAAAAAATGTATTAATGGCTACAGAGCTGAATTAATTAGTGTATTAGATCTTCATGGAGCTCAGTTTGAAAAAAACAATATAACATATTATTACTATGTAAGGGGCAGGAACAGGGAAATGACATACCGTAGAGAAAAACATGGTGTAGGCGTAGACCGCGGCCTCCACAAAATACAGGTGGTAAACGGCGACTGCAATAGTGGGGATAAATATCAGATTACTGAGCGTCAGCAGCATTGTGGCGGTTAACTGCTGTGCTACGGACAGCGCATTCCGGTCATCTGTACAACTCCAGCCACCCCAGCCTGGAAGATAAAAAATAAATAAATCACAGTTTGAGGAAATCACTGCATAGCGCCATCTTATTCCAATGCTCCTACATAACACATAGGAGACCTTATCATTACAATTTACAGTTTGATAGGGAACTGGAGGTATGAGACCCTCCCAATTAGAGCTTATAATCCAACGGTGAACACAAGGGTATGAGACCCTCCTAATTAGAGCTTATTATCCAACGGTGAACACAAGGGTATGAGACCCTCCTAATTAGAGCTTATAATCCAACGGGGAACACAAGGGTATGAGACCCTCCTAATTAGAGCTTATTATCCAACGGTGAACACAAGGGTATGAGACCCTCCTAATTAGAGCTTATTATCTAACGGTGAACACAAGGGTATGAGACCCTCCCAATTAGAGCTTATTATCTAACGGTGAACACAAGGGTGTGAGGCCCTCCTAATTACAGCTTATCGAACAGTGAACACAAGGGTATGAGACCCTCCTAATTAAAGCTTATTGTCTAACAGTGAACACAAGGGTATGAGACCCTCCTAATTAGAGCTTATTATCTTACAGTGATCACAAGGGTATGAGACCCTCCCAATTAGAGCTTATTATCTAACGGTGAACACAAGGGTATGATACTCTCCTAATTAGAGCTTATTATTTAATGGTGAGCACAAGGGTATGAGACCCACATAATTAAAGCTTATTATCTAGCAGTGATCACAAGGGTATGAGACCCTCCTAATTAGAGCTTATTATCCAACAGTGAACACAAGGGTATGAGACCCTCCCAATTAGAGGTTATTATCCAACGGTGAACACAAGGGTATGAGACCCTCCTAATTAGAGCTTATTATCTAACGGTGAACACAAGGGTATGAGACCCTCCTAATTAGAGCTTATTATCGAACGGTGAACACAAGGGTATGAGACCCTTGTAATTAGAGCTTATTATCTAACGGTGAACACATGGGTATGAGACCCTCCTAATTAGAGCTTATTATCCAACGTTGAACACAAGGGTATGAGACCCTCCTAATTAGAGCTTATTATGTAACAGTGAACACAAGGGTAGGAGACCCTCCCAATTAGAGCTTATTATCCAACGGTGAACACAAGGGTATGAGACCCTCCCAATTAGAGCTTATTATCTAACGGTGAACACAAGGGTGTGAGACCCTCCTAATTAGAGCTTATTATGTAACGGTGAACACAAGGGTATAAGACCCTCCTAATTAGAGCTTATTATCCAACGGTGAACACAAGGGTATGAGACCCTCCTAATTAGAGCTTATTATCCAACGGTGAACACAAGGGTATGAGACCCTCCTAATTAAAGCTTATTATCTAACAGTGAACACAAGGGTATGAGACCCTCCTAATTACAGCTTATCGAACAGTGAACACAAGGGTATGAGACCCTCCTAATTAGAGCTTATTATCTTACAGTGAACACAAGGGTATGAGACCCTCCTAATAAGAGCTTATTATCCAACGGTGAACACAAGGGTATGAGACCCTCCTAATTAGAGCTTATTATCTAGCAGTGAACACAAGGGTATGATACTCTCCTAATTAGAGCTTAATATTTAATGGTGAGCACAAAGGTATGAGACCCACCTAATTAAAGCTTATTATCTAGCAGTGATCACAAGGGTATGAGACCCTCCTAATTAGAGCTTATTATCTAACGGTGAACACAAGGGTATGAGACTCTCCTAATTAGAGCTTATCTAACGGTGAACACATGGGTATGAGACCCTCCAAATTAGAGCTTATTATCCAACGTTGAACACAAGGGTATGAGACCCTCCTAATTAGGGCTTATTATCGAATGGTGAACACAAGGGGATGAGACCCTCCTAATTAGAGCTTATTATCAAACGGTGAACACAAGGATATGAGACCCTCCTAATTAGAGCTTATTATCCAATGGTGAACACAAGGGTATGAGACCCTCCTAATTAGAGCTTATTATCTAACAGTAAACACAAGGGTATGAGACCCTCCTAATTAGAGCTTATTACTTAATAGTGAACACAGGGGTATGAGACCCTCCTAATTAGAGCTTATCTAACGGTGAACACAAGGGTATGAGACCCTCCTAATTAGAGCTTATTATCTAACGGTGAACACAAGGGTATGAGACTCTCCTTATTAGAGCTTATCTAACGGTGAACACATGGGTATGAGACCCTCCAAATTAGAGCTTATTATCCAACGGTGAACACAAGGGTATGAGACCCTCCTAATTAAAGCTTATTATCTAGCAGTGATCACAAGGGTATGAGACTCTCCTAATTAGGGCTTATTATCGAACAAACACAAGGGTATGACACCCTCCTAATTAGAGCTTATTATCTAACAGTGAACACAAGGGTATGAGATCCTCCTAATTAGAGCTTATTATCGAACGGTGAACACAAGGGTATGAAACCCTCCTAATTAGAGCTTATTATCGAACGTCGAACACAAGGGTATGAGACCCTCCTAATTAGAGCTTATTATCGAACGGTGAACACAAGGGTATGAAACCCTCCTAATTAGAGCTTATTATCGAACGTCGAACACAAGGGTATGAGACCCTCCTAATTAGAGCTTATTATCGAACGGTGAACACAAGGGTATGAAACCCTCCTAATTAGAGCTTATTGTCGAACACAAGGGTATGAGACCCTCCTAATTAGAGCTTATTATCGAACGGTGAACACAAGGGTATGAGACCCACCTAATTACAGCTTATCTAACAGTGAACACAAGGGTATGAGACCCTCCTAATTAGAGCTTATTATCGAACAAACACAAGGGTATGACACCCTCCTAATTAGAGCTTATTATCTAACAGTGAACACAAGGGTATGAGATCCTCCTAATTAAAGCTTATTATCTAGCAGTGATCACAAGGGTATGAGACTCTCCTAATTAGGGCTTATTATCGAACGTCGAACACAAGGGTATGAAACCCTCCTAATTAGAGCTTATTATCGAACGTCGAACACAAGGGTATGAGACCCTCCTTATTAGAGCTTATTATCTAATGGTGAACACAAGGGTATGAGACCCTCCTAATTAGGGCTTATTATCGAACGTTGAACGGAAGGGTATGAGACCCCCCTAATTAGAGCTTATTATCCAACGGTGAACACAAGGGTATGAGACCCTCCTAATTACAGCTTATCTAACAGTGAACACAAGGGTGTGAGACCCTCCTAATTAGAGCTTACTCCCGAACACAGAATAGATAGATATGAGGGTTAGACTCATAACAGCTTGCCAAAAAGGAACAGAAGATATGAGGACTCCTTTCACTTAGAACTTACTTTCTAACAGAGAACATGAGGTATGAGGGTTCTCCTCATTGGAACTTACTCTCTAATACAGAATAGGGCATTTGAGGTTTATAACCATTTGGGATTGCAGAGAGGAAACAGAAGGTATGGATGCTCTTCCAATTGGAACTTACTCTAACAAAGAAAAAGATAGGCGGGTTCTCCTCATTAGAACATACATTCTAACACAGAATAGGAGATACGAGGTTTAAGGCTTGCTGACAAGGGACAGGAGGCATGAGGGCTCTCCCAATTTGAACTAATGCCGGCTATGGCTGGGTTTACTATCTAACATAGAGCAGGAGGTGCGAGTCCTCCTTGTTAGAGCTTACTGTCTAAAAGGAACAGAATGTATAAGGCAGGCCATAGATGATGCCCCAATCAACACTGGCTCCCTCCCGCCGAGCTATTGTGTTCTCCCAGTGGGGGAAGCCATCCCTGCCGGGAAACCCCAGTGATTACTGCTAGCGGCTATAGCCGCTGGACCTGCGTCTGCCCTTCCAGTGCTCCTCACCATTAAGACCAGTTATAGGTGGAGGTGGTTACCACTTTTTGCATTATCGCTAGAAATCCAACATGCTGGTTTTACCCTAGTCGATCGATTGATCGACTTAGGTACAATCAGCCTGCCCGTACATGGATTGAATCTTGGCTGGACCCTGCTAAACCAGCCAAGATTTGAACCATCTACGATCGGCTTTAGTGTCCTGCTCATTAGAGTTTGCTCTTTATCACAGAACAGGACAGGAGATATGAGGGTTTTCCTCATAGGAGCTTACTCTCTAACACAGAACAGAAGGTATGGAGGTCTTGCTCATTACAGTTTTCTATTAAACAAGGAGCAGAGAACTTAATATGTAATAAGTAAAATAAAAAAAGCTTATACAATTTCAAGTAGGACAATCCATATATCAGTAGTTTACACAATCCAAAACAACCATCTACCTATCAAAGCACAGTCCATGACCTAAGTAGAGCAGATATCAATAATGGATCCTGAAGAATACTAAGGGGAAGATTTACTAAAACTGGAGCACTCAGAATCTGGTGCAACTCTGCATGGTAGCCAATCAGTTGCTATCATCAGCTTGTTCAATTATGCCCCTTTCACACAAGCGGACCGTTCAGATCCGCCTGTCCATTTTTAAGGCGGATCTGAACGGATGCCCCATGCATCTCTATGGGGCATCGGATGTCAGCGGAGACATGTCCGCTGACATCCGATCCGATCCATGAAATCCAGATGGAAACCCTATTTTCCAGAACCGTTCCAGTAGACGTCCAATGACGAAACGCATAGGGCGGTACCTTGCGTCAACGTCGCTTCCGGTCTGCAGTCTGCCGTGGTTGGAATGTGGAAGCTCCCCGGAGTTGATAAGCTAACTCTTGACTGTGAGTCACTAAATTTTTTTGAAGCTTTTAAAATTATATACTGCACATATTATGCTTGAATACCCAGATGGGATCCGCCTATCCGTAAGGATTCTCAGGAGCCAGATCTGGGAGTTTTCAGACTTGAATATCAACCCCCCTGTGGATATCCTCACAGCCACTATTGGTACCTTGTTGTCTAAGGGTGAGTGCGACCTCTAGTGGAGATTTGGACTACAAGCACTTGAAGTCCACCACCATCACTTTCACCTATTTTTTAAACACAATTGTTTCGGAGCTATTTTTATTTATCATTTTTAATCATCCTTTATTGGTTATATTTATTATTATATTTTGTCACTTCACATTAAATACTTTCACCAACGCTTTGTGTTTTTTTAAACTATCCAACCATATATATTTTACTCACACGGTATTCCTGGATTATACACACCTCCGCACTGGCACTTTACTCCGCATATAATTTTTAAAGTGATACTCTATGGTTTGGACACACCACTGTTTTTACTAAATATTTAATAGGTAGCGCCGGCTCCAACTACTCTTCCTTTTTTACTATACTTGACCCCTAATTTTTAGGGGTTGGTTGGTGGCTGCTTCCTACTTGCAAAAAGAGTCTCTGTGAATAATCCATAGCGCTGGTCCCCCCCCCCCATTTTTACTTTATTACATAAATTGATCTATGAAGACTATGAAGATATATCCCAAGAATTGAATGCTGTACGGAGTGGATAAAATGTGAAATAACAATAATTCATGGTAGGCATTGTAATTGGCTACCCAGAACAGTCATAGAATCAGGAAGCCTATGAAGCTAGGAGTTTTGGACCAAAGGTGCAGCACAGGAGAAGTCCTGCTTCCAAGGACAGGAGGCGTTAACAAAGGAAGATGAAAGATGTCGATAACCTGAGATCTCATTCATAGATGCTTCCATACCACTCACTCTCTCCTTACCAGCTTTGCAGCTGCAGGCGGCAAACAGATACCCGTTCCTCCGCAGCAGGCGGCACTCGCCGTATGGGCCGCAGTCATCCAGGCAGGGGCTGAGGTAGGCAGACACCATTACTGTGCCCACCTGTTGCTGACATGCACTGAAAAAAAGGTTAAGCAAACAAAAAATTAAGATTCTATTATTGATTTTCTATGAAAAACTCAACCTTTTATTGGATGTTTAACTGGTTGCGTGTAGACTATGACACCTTATAACTGCATTGCGTTATTAAAGGGTCAGCCCACTGGACTCCAATACTACCTGAAACATCATTTTCAAATGGACTGCACCTTTAAAATACATTTCTTATCCCCCTGCTCATGTAAGAGTTTTACTCCCTATCCGAGAACTCTTCAAACCGCGGGGCGGCACAGTGGTGTAGCGGTTAGCACTTTCACCTAGCAGCAAGAGGGTCGCTGGTTTGAATCCCAACCATGACACTACCTGCCTGGAGTTTGCATGTTCTCCCTGTGCCTGCGTGGGTTTCCTCCGTGTACTCCGGTTTCCTCCCACACTCCAAAGACATGCTGGTAGGTTAATTGGATCCTGTATAAAATTGTCCCTACTATGTATGAATGTGAGTTAGGGACCTTAGATTGTAAGCTCTTTGAGGGCAGGGACTGATGTGAATGTGCAATGTATATGTAAAGCGCTGCGTAAATTGAGAGCGCTATATAAGTACCTAAAATAAATAAAAATAAATAAATGCAGCTTGTTGCAGAGAATTTCCAGCATTGTTTATTGTACTGGGAGTTTCAAAGTGGTTCTGTGGCTTGCAATGCTTCTTATTACAACACTGGGGCTGATCATATGATTATAGTAAAGGTCCTCTCACCTAGGAAAAGCCTCTGTCAGTACCTACAGCAAAAAGCAGGCAAGGAACTGCGATAAAGTCTACCAAATCTAAGCAAAGCACACATATTACCCAGACTGGATCATTTCCCAGCAGCTTGCTGGTAAGCACTCTTGCTTTGCAGCACTGGGGTCCTCAGATCGAATCCCGACCAGGACACTATCTGCATGTTCTCCATATGCCTCCATTGGGGTTCTTCAGATTCTTCCCATACGTTAATGACATGGTTGTAGGTGAATTGGTCCTAGTATGCATGCATTTGACGAAGGCTATAAAGTGTAAGTTCACCAACATATTAAATGGGCAGCACAGTATGGAAAAAGGGGTTTGCGGCTATGTACTGTATACTGAAATTTACACGGGCACCTTCATCCCAATGAAATTGTATAAAATATTTTCAAAGATGTTTCGCAAGGCATTGAGCAGAAAAAACGGGCCAGCTGGAGGTGGGTGACGCTAAGCCACCATCCAAGCTGTGTGGTAACCACGCATGCGTTGTCCAAACATCCAGAAAAAGAGGGAAGGGGCCATAAAGGATTTTTATGGTGCCATACAAGAAATGGTTATAAACTCACGCACTTCCACATAGCAGCACTAGGGTTGCTATTACGCATCCCAACCATGGCACTACCTGTCTGCGCGGGTTTCCGCTGGGTGCTCAGTTTTCCTCCCACACTCCAAAGACATGCTGGTAGGTTATATGGCTCTTGTCTAAATTGACCCTAGTAAGTGTATGAACTTTAATGGCATCCCAGTCTTAGTCCATAGGGTTCAATATGGAGTTGGCCCACCCTTTGCAGCTATAACAGCTTCAACTCTTCTGGGAAGGCTGTCCGCAAGGTTTAGGAGTGTCTATGGGAATGTTTGACCGTTCTTCCACAAGCGCATTTGTGAGGTCAGGCACTGATGTTGGACGAGAAGGACTGGCTTGCAGTCTCAAACTCACTCATCCACGTCTTTATGGACCTTGGTTTGTGCACTGGTCCAAATCATTTGGTGGAGGGGGGATTATGGTGTGGGGTTGTTTTTCAGGGGTTGAGCTTGGCCCCTAAGCTCCAGTGAAGGGAATTCTCTAGGCATCAGCATACCAAGACATTTTGGACAATTTAATGCTCCCAACTTTGTGGGAACAGTTTGGGGATGGCCCCTTCCTGTTCCAACATGACTGCACACCACTGCACAAAGCAAGGTCCATAAAGACATGGATGAGCGAGTTTGGAGTGGAGGAACTTGACTGGCCTGCACAAAGTCCTGACCTCAATCCGATAGAACACTTTTGGAATGAATTATAGCGGAGACTGCGTGCCAGGGCTTCTCTCCAACATCAGTGTCTGACCTCACAAATGCGCTTCTTGAAGAATGGTCAAACATTCCCATAGACACACTCCTAAACCTTGTGGACAGCCTTCCCAGAAGAGTTGAAGCTGTTATGGCTGCAAAGGGTGGGTCAACTCAATATTGAACCCTACAGACTAAGACTGGGATGCCATTAAAGTTCATGTGCGAGTAAAGGCAGGCGTCCCAATACTTTTAACAATATAGTGTACATACTGGTAAGAATACATGAATACGTTCAACAAAAAGAAGAGTTTCCCTTTAAATCAGCAGCTAAGCCTTGCATATATAAAGCGTGTTTACATTTCATTAAAGAATTGGCACGCAGAACGGCTTTTAATCTCATCAGTTGGGAAGCGTCCAACATTTCTACCGTCCGCGGAGTCTAGATATAGCCATTAGCAGGCAGGCAAACACGGGAGCACAGTGCCGCAACACGTTCTGATATTGACACGATGGAAAATTATGTTTGCTCAGGGACAAGTGACACCAGGTGTCACCGATCAGTAGGAAGCATTGAATACTTCATAATGGATAGTCCCTTTATGTAATGAGCACGTTGTGTCTGAGTTTGCAGCTTCATCATTTAATTCTTGGCTGTGTTCCAGTTTAAGCCAGAGCCATGATCACTGGCCCGGGTCTCCGGTTTCCTCTCTCTTCCTATGGAGCCACCCTTGCATGCAAGTTGTGTCTTCCTGCACTGTGTGAATCAATAGAAACTAGGGTGGATTAAAAAAAAAAAAAAAAGCAGAAGGAAGGATGAGCGGTTGCGGTCATAGGAAGTCCCGTCTAGCATAGGTGTCGTGCCTGGGACTTCAGATGACAGCGGCCACTTGTCCTCCCTTCTCCTCAGCCCGGCCCGCCCCCGTTTTGTGCAATGGCGCTGGCGAGGCAGCAATAATGGACACGGCGCTGGTGAGGCTGCAATACAGGACACTGCGCTGGCGAGGCTGCACTGCTGGACACTAAGCTGGCGAGGCTGCATTCATGGGCACTGTGCTGATGAGGCTGCATTCATGGGCACTGGTGAGGCTGCATTCATGGGCACTGGTGAGACTGCATTTATGGACACTGCGCTGATGAGGCTGCATTCATGGGCACTGGTGAGGCTGCATTTATGGGCACTACTGAGGCTGCATTCATGGACACTGGTGAGGCTGCATTAATGGACACTGGTGAGGCTGCATTCATGGACACTTGCGAGGCTGCATTCATGGACACTTGCGAGGCTGCATTCATGGACACTTGCGAGGCTGCATTCATGGACACTGCGCAGATGAGGCTGCATTCATGGGCACTGGTGAGGCTGCATTTATGGACACTGCGCTGATGAGGCTGCATTTATGGGCACTGGTGAGGCTGCATTCATGGGCACTGGTGAGGCTGCATTCATGGGCACTGGTGAGGCTGCATTCATGGGCACTGGTGAGGCTGCATTCATGGGCACTGGTGAGGCTGCATTCATGGGCACTGGTGAGGCTGCATTCATGGGCACTGGTGAGGCTGCATTTATGGGTGAGGCTGCATTCATGGGCACTGGTGAGGCTGCATTCATGGGCACTGATGAGGCTACATTTGATTAAAAAAAAAAGTTGAGTTCAAAGCTGTTTATTTCAAATTTAAGCTTTTTTCCTAAAATTCTCCTCCTAAAATTGAGGTGCGTGTTATACGCCGATAAATATGGTATGTAGCATGAGGTTGTATATTCTGCAATATTTACATTTTTGGTAAACTCATTCAATGAATCCAAGCTCTGAAAGCTGAGATAACATGCACTGCATTTCACACTACCAGCAAAAATGATTCCTTACATCTTAAGAGCACCTGTCATTTCTGATCCATCATGGCAGCGCCGGTTAGCGGGCATCTTCTCACCTGCTGCCGCCACGTCCCTCACCTTGTTATGTCACTGCCGCATCACCAGCCGTCCCATTAAAGCGAATAGGACTGTCAGTGAGTCAACAGAGGAGACGCTGCTGCGGGACAGAGATGACAGGTGCTCTTTAAAAATTATGATTTAAATCGAGCCCTTTTTACTAGTGATTTAAATCGACTTGATTTAAATTAAATTCACCCTGATGGAAACACACAGCCCCATAGACTAGGATGGCAAGTGTGAAACAACGGGCCTCTTGTGAACCAGTTGCAATGAAAAGCGCTCTATGAATGGAGGACAAGTAGATGAATGGAAGGTCCTCCTCCAGTCACAAAGCGCGTTTGATTGCGGGAAGTGATAGTACACCTTCTATGAATAGGTAGCAGTTTAACAAGTGCCTATGAAAGTTAGAGCCGCTGTATTAACCCATTCAACACCTAATGATCAAAGCCGCCAGGTTATCTGAGGAGGTAGAGGACATTAAAGTTCAACGCACAGAGCAGCCACCAGCACACAGGACTCGTCTCATTCTTGTATCGTCCCTGGTGCGGATTTAAATAAAAAATTGTAATAAATCACCAAATGTCAGCTTTAAATGCTGGATCAGTTTAATTACTTTTGAGCAAACTAACCGAAGAACTCGCCAATATTTTTAGATAGTCTGCCATAATCAGCCCTAATTAACTCCTCCTTCCCCTTCTTCCCTTAACTATTACAATTTCAATAAACGTTTGTTGTAATTATATTTTTCTAATATTTAATATTTTTAATTATTTTACATGTTTTTATATATTCAAAAAAGATTATTTATATACTATTTATTATATTTTTTTAAAAAAACAAAAAAACGTATTTTATTTTCATTTGTAAATAACTTTGCAATGGTATGAATAAGAAACGCAATTTTAGTGTCAAAAAAAGGACAAATTAGGGAATAAATAGGTCTTTTCATCCATGTCTTTATGGACCTTGCTGGTTCAAATCATTTGGCGGAGGGGGGATTTTGGTGTGGGGTTGTTTTTCAAGGGTTGGGCTTGGACCCTTAGTTCCAATGAAGGGGACTCTTAAGGCGTCAGCATACCAAGACATTTTGGACAATTTCATGCTCCCAACTCTGTGGGAACAGTTTGGGGATGGCCCCTTCCTGTTCCAACATGACTGCGCACCAGTGCACAAAGCAAGGTCCATAAAGACATGGATGAGAGATTTTGGGGTGGAGGAACTTGACTGGCCAGCACAAAGTCCTGACCTCAACCCGATAGAACACCTTTGGGATGAGTTAGAGTGGAGACTGCGGGCCAGGCCTTGTAAAACATCAGTGCGTGACCTAACAAATGGATAAAATTCCCATAGACACACTCCTAAACCTTGTAGACAGCCTTCCCAGAAGAGTTGAAGCTGGTATAGCTGTAAAGGGTGGGGCAACTCCATATTGAACCCTACGGACTAAAACTGGGACACCATTAAAGTTCATGTGCGTGTAAAGGCAGGCGTCCCAATACTTTTGACAATATAGTGTATGTACATATGACCAAAAGACGCGGCACACACATTGAATGCAAACCATTCTCTGATTGAACTAGGTGGAGAGGCAGGATGGTGACTTCACACTCATCACCTCATCCAATCAGAGAACACTTGCATTCATTCAGAAGATGCAAAGCATTCTATGAATGGTGCCTGTGCGAAGTGGGCGACCTCTTGTGTTCACAATGCAGAAGGGCAGCTGCTCAGCATGGCACCCAGAAGCAAGGGAAGATCACCGGAGTAGCGGTGTCTATACAGGGATTTCCAGGGGCATCAGTCAGGTATGGTATGTACAGTTACATTGGACCAAGCTGGATGTATTAAATATCTATAATTGGGATTCCTCTTTAAGTTAAATGTTTGCCAAAAAAAATAGTGTTTTACCTGTCATTGTCTGAACACAGGAGCTGCATGGAGAGGTACCATCTGTCTGACTCGGGGTACGGTATGTTGTAGGTGCCACTGTAGGCAGCTGCATTCAATCTATAGGAGTATCCCTGGGAAAAAGCTACAAGAGAGAGGGGAAAAAGGGTCAGAAATGTGCAAGATCAGCACACACATACAAAACACGCTCCAAATACAACCGCAATGTCAAGTCATATAAAGTTTCCTTCATAAATAAATAACGCGCACATTCCCAACACGCAACTGGATGATCCTGAACTCGCAATCCTACTCTTCTCTCCTGGTGTCTGATCAGAGCCGCAGGGTAATGGGAGGAAGGTGACATATGTGCAGCTGGGAATGGGGATCATTAGATGTGCGTGTAAACCCAAAACACAAAAATCTCATAGAAACATTAACAAGTTCTCATTTCAAAATATCATTTGCAATCTCTAAAAGTCCGCGCCTTTCATTAAAAACAATACTAGGTGACCCCGCCATACAGGTCCCTTGCTCAGGCATTTCCGGTCATAGGGTGACAATGCGCTGTCCAACATATATTACAAGTAGGATCCAACATTTTCACTATCTAGACACCGCCATGCCTTGCAGCAATCACAAGACATATATATATATATATATATATACATATATATATATATATATATATATATTATATATATACACACACACATATATTATATATATATATATATATATATATATACACACACATACACACATACACACACAGTATCTCACAAAAGTGAGCACACCCCTCAAATTTCTGTAAATATTTTATTATATCTTTTCATGTGACAACACTGAAGAAATGACACTTTGCTACAACGTAAAGTAGTGAGTGTACAGCTTGTATAACAGTGTAAATTTGCTGTCCCCTCAAAATAACTCAACACACAGCCATTAATGTCCAAACCACCGACAACTCAAGTGAGTAAACCCCTAAGTGAAAATGTCCAAATTGGGCCCAATTAGCAATTTTCCATCCCCAGTGTCATGTGACTCATTAGTGTTACAAAGTCTCAGGTGTGAATGGGGAGCAGATGTGTTACATTTGGTGTTATCGCTCTCACTCTTTCATTCTGGTCACTGGAAGTTCAACATGGCACCTCATGGCAAAGAACTCTTTGAGGATCTGAAAAAAAGAATTGTTGCTCTACATAAAGATGGCCTAGGCTATATGAAGATTAAAAAGTCCCTGAAACTGAGCTGCAGCATGGTGGCCAAGACCATACAGCGGTTTAAAAGGACAGGTTCCACTCAGAAGAGGCCTCGCCATGGGTTGACCAAAGAAGTTGTGTGCACATGCTCAGCGTCATATCCAGAGGTTGTCTTTGGGAAATAGACATATGAGTGCTGCCAGCATTGCTGCAGATTAAAGGGGTGGGAGGTCAGCCTGTCAGTGCTCAGACCATATGCATCAAATTGGTCTGCATGGCTGTAGTCCCAGAAGGAAGCCTCTTCTAAAGATCATGTACAAGAAAGCCCGCAAACAGTTTGCTGAAGACAAGCAGACTAAGGACATGGAGTACTGGAACCATGTCCTGTGGTCTGATGAGACCAAGATAAACTTAGTCGTTCAGATGGTGTCAAGCGTGTGTAGCAGCAACCAGGTGAGGAGTACAAAGACAAGTGTGTCTTACCTACAGTCAAGCATGGTGTTGGGAGTGTCATTGTCTGTGGCTGCATGAGTGCACCGAGGAGCTACAGTTCATTGAGGGAACCATGAATTCCAACATGTACTGTGACATACTAAAGCAGAGCATGATCCCCTCCCAACATATCAACGACCCCAAACCCACCTCCAAGATGACCACTGCCTTGCTAAAGAAGCTGAGGGTAAAGGTGATGGACTGGCCAAGCATGTCTCCAGACCTAAACCCTATCGAGCATCTGTGGGGCATCCTCAAAATGAAGGTGGAGGAGCGCAAGGTCTCTAACATCCACCAGCTCTGTGATGTCATCATGAAGGAGTGGAAGAGGACTCCAGTGGCAACCTGTGAAGCTCTGCTGAACTCCATGCCCAAGAGGGTTAAGGCAGTGCTGGAAAATAATGGTGGCCACACAAAATATTAAAACCCTGGGGCCAATTTGGACATTTTCACTTAGGGGTGTACTCAGTTTTGTTGGCATCGGTTTAGACATTAATGGCTGTGTGTTGAGTTATTTCGAGGGGACAGCAAATTTACACTGTTATACAAGCTGTACACTCACTACTTTACATTGTAGCAAAGTGTCATTTCTTCAGTGTTGTCACATGAAAAGATGTAATAAAATATTTACAAAAATGTGAGGGGGTCTTCAAAAGGTTTCTGCACTTTTTTATTTTTAATAATGGAGTTAAAAAAAAAAAAAAGTGCTGAAACTCTTTGAAGGACCCTTGTGTATATATATATATATATATATATATATATATATATATATATATATATATATATATATATATATATATATATATATATATATATATATTATATATTATATATTATATATACACACACACATACACAGTCAGGTCCATAAATATTGGGACATCGACACAATTATAATCTTTTTGGCTCTATACACCACCACAATGAATTTGAAAGGAAACAAACAAGATGTGCTTGAACTGCAGACTTTCAGCTTTAATTTGAGGGTATTTACATCCAAATCAGGTGAACGGTGTAGGAATTACAACAGTTTTTATATGTGCCTCCCACTTTTTAAGGGACCAAAAGTAATGGGACAGATTAACAATCATAAATCAAACTTTCACTTTTTAATACTTGGTTGCAAATCCTTTGCAGTCAATTACAGCCTGAAGTCTGGAACTCATAGACATCACCAGACGCTGGGTTTCATCCCTGGTGATGCTCTGCCAGGCTTCTACTGCAACTGTCTTCAGTTCCTGCTTGTTCTTGGGGCATTTTCCCTTCAGTTTTGTCTTCAGCAAGTGAAATGCATGCTCAATCGGATTCAGGTCAGGTGATTGACTTGGCCATTGCATAACATTCCACTTCTTTCTCTTAAAAAACTCTTTGGTTGCTTTCACAGTATGCTTCGGGTCATTGTCCATCTAAACTGCGAAGAACCGTCCAATGAGTTTTGAAGCATTTGGCTGAATATGAGCATTGTGTCGTTGTCCCAATATTTATGGACCTGACTGTATATATATATATATATATAAAAAATATTTAGGTGGATGAATTACAGTTCTGGTCAAGTTGACTGGACACTGACAAATTTGCCAGCAATGACCTCTAGACAACAAAGGATTAAAGCCAAGAGGCTGCTGGGAAAGTATCATCCAAGAAGGAGGTCAACAATTGAAGTCTCCATGTATCCCTTTACTGGTATGCTTGATCCATAAGCATCTATCACCATTGTCATCGGAAACTGTAACCCGGGCTTTTATGATGAACTGGCATACATCTGTCAAGCTTCCCACAATATTTTCTTTCAGAAAACAACAAATCTGATCTCATATCAAAGTTCTACCCACAGGCAAAATACCTGATAAATATCACCTGACACATGGGAACAGGAGTGACATAGTCTGTCCCACCTGTTGGTCTGGTATATTAGTACTTGCTTGAGGCTGCCAGTCATGTTCATACATGCTCGGTAAGTCAGGTGCATCATGTGCTAAATTCTTCTAAGGGGCCGGACCTGCCATCATCATGACACAACCTCTATCAAGCCAGAAGGAACTAATGCTGATACCTCCGCTGTCTTCAGTTGATGCTTAAAAAGAAATACACACAAGGGAGTTGTTTAACCTGCCAAAGGATTTGTATTTCTGTTCATCCCTGTCTGATTGGACACTGAAAGCAGACATCAGTGAGCATATTATCATCAACCAATATTGGGGGGACCACAAAGGACCCCTTTCTGAAAGCACTTTTTTACAGTTAGGCCCTGTTCACACCGGAGTGTTTTTCAGCTCAAAAAATGCTAATTTCTGAAGTTCCAAAATGCCCAACAAGCATAAATCCCATTAATTTCAATGGCCCCTGTTCACATATCATCATTTTGTTGCCTAAAGCTCAAAAAAAGTACATGAACTTCTTTTTTGGCAGATTACAAGTGTTTTTAGGCAGAGGTCAATGCCTGCCTCCAAACACCTGCAAAAAACGTCTGAAAAACGCCCCAAAACGATACGCTCGGGTGTGAATGGAGCCTCAAGGGGCCCCGAGCAGACTTAAACGGTTGGGGATATTCTGCTCACTGATGTGTGAATAAACACAGATATTATTTACTAGACCAGAAATAGAATTTTGGCAGGCAGAAGTCAACAAATTAATACATTTTTTATTAGAGCCGGTTCACACTGGGGAAACTCAAAGTCGCCCCAACTTTGAAGACGCCCCGCACAGCGCAACTTCAATAGAAGTCAATGCAAGCTGCTCCGAAGTCGCCCCCAGTAGTGCAGGAACCTATTTCTAAGTTGGAGCGACTTGAGTCGCTCTGATTAGAACGGTTCTATTGCACAGAATGATCAAGTCGCCTGACAAGTCGTGGCAGTGTGATCCGGAACATTTTGTTTATTTCTAGCCCTGATGAAGAGTGCACATACCCTCGAAACGTGTTGGAATCTTGTTTTTTTGCTAGCGAGAAGACCTCTTTTATGACCCTTTCCCTACACGTGCCTTCCACTTCTTTTAGCAACCACTTGTTCCTCTGAAATTAGAGCTTTGAGCAACTATTCCCCTCATGTTCCATAAGGGCTGGTTCACATCGGGGGTTTACATCCCCCCAATCCCCCCCCCCCCCTCGGGCTCACGTGTGGACGAGGCCTAACAGTGTTTTCATAACAGGGACATTTTCTGCCCCCCAAGTCAAGATCGGAAAATGGATAGTGCCATCCTTCCAGTTAAAAGAGAAGTATGGGGTTTCCTTTTTTTCCCCAGTTATGCTTACCTAGGTGGATGCTGCATCTGTCCTCCAGCGCCTCTGCGCTGAGAACTGAGCGATCGAACACCACCGATCACTTGGTTCTGACACCTCCCCGGGCAGAGAGCTGCTGACTGTCAGTCAGCAGCTCTCTGCTTTGCCCCCTCCTCCCTCATTGGAGCGCTGAGCTGTGGAAGGGCAGGGAGCAGCCAGCTCAGGCTCTCAGCGACTCGCTGAGAGCCTAAGCCGGGTGTCGGTCCCGACTCTGTGGTAGCGATGACGCAGTGCCTGGACAGACATCTGTGATGTCAGCTGAGAGCAGTCACAGGAAAACAGGTCACAGGAGTGCAGAATGAATTGCACTACTGTGATCCATAGGAGATGTCCAGCCAAATGAGCTTTGGCTGTACATCTCCTTTAACTGCAGTATCGAGAAGATATTGAGCACCTACCTGTATGGTGTGCAGATAATATAATTTGCCACATCTACAACCTTACCTCACAGTATTACAGTAAGAGACAAACATCCTAAAGAGCAACACACTATAAAAGACAACAAAGCCTTTATCGGAAGGAGGGGTAAACCCAACGGCTCCTTTACCTACTCTTCCGGTTTCACAGAATGATTAACATGATATAAAAGGGCGCTCCTAAAAATGTAATGGTAGATGTGTCACACAATAAAAATAAGCACAGCTGAGCAGGTGGAGTCGTGCATTTCTCTGCTAACAATCCCCTAGGGAAGTGAAATGTTACCTGTTGTGCAATTCTCTGTGGTATTCAGTGTGAGTACAGGAGCAGCCGTGCTCAGGCATGCAACCACAGTGACGTTGGAGCTGCTTTTCCCCGTCTGAAACCAAAAAAAAGAACAAGATATAAATAGACGTATGAGGGGCCCAGGAGTGTTATCAGCTTTCATCAACCTCTTTATCGTGGAGGAACCCTTGAAATTAATTTCAGGTCTCCAGGAACCCCTGCTAAAAATGATTAGACCTACAGCTCATGATAAATAGCACAATACTGGTCAATGAGGGAAGGTCTCTCTTATGTTGGTGGTTATTGGAAATCATACCCTATTACACTAGTGGTTAGTGAGCAAAAGGCCTACTACAATGTTGGTCAGTGAGAAGGCGGCCTACTACGGTGGTGGTCAGTGAGAAGGCGACCTACTACAGAGGTGGTCAGTGAGAAGGCAACCTACTATGGTCGTGGTCAGTGAGAAGACGACCTACTACAGTGGTGGTCATTGAGAAGGCAACCTACTACAGTGGTGGTCATTGAGAAGGCGACCTACTACAGTGGTGGTCATTGAGAAGGCGACCTACTACAGTGGTGGTCATTGAGAAGGCGACCTACTACAGTGGTGGTCATTGAGAAGGTGACCTACTACAGTGGTGGTCAGGGAAAGGAAGGTCTATTACAATGGCGGTCAGTGAGAGGAAGGCCTACTACAATAGTGGTCAGTGAGAGGAAGGCGTACTACAATGCTGGTCAGTGAAAGAAAGGCCTACTACAAATGGTCAGAGATGTATAGTAACTAAGTAGAACTACTTCACTACTGTACTTAAGTACCGAAAGGCGGTATCTGTACTTTCCTGGAGTAGAATTTTTTTCTCCCACTTCCACTTTTACTTCACTACATTTTTTCAATAATATCAATACTTCTACTCCGATATTTTTTTTTTGTGCTGCATAGTTACTCGTTACTATTATAAAAATTACCACTGCTAGAACAGTAGATGGCAGGTTTCATGAAGCTCAAAACATGTGTATTATCAGCGCATACGAAAATAAATGCTACTGTATGTATAAATAAAAGCTGCATTTGAAATAAAAAAAAATAATATGATGTTCAAACTTTTGACTTTTTTCTTTAATAACTACATAACACAGTACTTGTACTTTTACTTTCAGTACTTGAGTAGCAATTTTGTTTTCAAAACTACTGGTACTTTTACTTTCAGTACTTGAGTAGCAAAATTTTTAAAAAAACTACTTGCAATACTTAAGTACAAAAAATGTTGAATACTTTAGTACTTCTACTCAAGTCACTTTTTGATTGAGCACTTGTACTTTTACTCAAGTATGGGTTTTGAGTACTTTATACAACTCTGCAAATGGTGGTCAGTGAGAGGAAGGCCTACTATAATGGTGGTCAGTGAGAGGAAGGCCTACTACAAATGGTGGTCAGTAAGAAAAAGGTCTACTATAACGGTGGTCAGTGAGAAGAAGGCCTACTACAACGGTAGTCAGTAAGAGGAAGGCCTAGTACAATGGTAGTCAGTGAGAGGAAGGCCTACTACAATTGTGGTCAGTGAGAGGAAGGCCTACTACAATTGTGGTCAGTGAGAGGAAGGCCTACTACAATGGTGGTCAGTGAGAGGAAGGCCTACTACAATGGTGGTCAGTGCGAGGAAGGCCTTTTACAATGGCGGTCAGTGAGAGGAAGGCCTACTACAAATAGTGGTCAGTAAGAAAAAGGTCTGCTATAATGGTGGTCAGTGAAAAGAAGGCCTACTTTAACAGTAGTCAGTGAGAGGAAGGCCTACTACAATGGTGGTCAGTGAGAGGAAGGCCCACTACAATGGTGGTCAGTGAGAGGAAGGCCCACTACAATGGTGGTCAGTGAGAGGAAGGCCTATTACAATGGTGGTCAGTGAGAGGAAGGCCTTATACAATGGTGGGCAGTGAGAGGAAGGCCTACTACAATGGTGGTCAGTGAAAGGAAGGCCTACTACAATGGTGGTCAGTGAAAGGAAGGCCTACTACAATGGTGGTCAGTGTAGTTCCCCCATACTTTGGTGGACAGTTGGAATAATGCTACTTGCATTGGTGGTCCCTTACAGAGAGCCAACATGGTCATTTGTGCCAGTGGTTAACTACTTGAGGAACAAGGAGAAGCTGCATTGATTCTATGCTGCTGGCTCTTCTGAGTGGCAGTGGTGCCGGACACATTTAGGAAAGAGACCTTTACTACTCAGTAAACCCCTAGCAAATTCTGGAGGAACCCTGGTTAAGAAAGGCTGCTGTATGCATTATCGGCACTTTAAATATGGAGCCTAAACGCAGCTGCCACTTTTTTAGCTCAGGTCATAGAAAATTAAAGAGGACCTGTATTGTGGAAGCTGTGTCCGAACAAAGGCAACCAGAGTGCAAAAGATTAAACATCAGTGGTGCCTGTTGATCTTTTCCACACAAATGACTTGCCAGGCTGCGTTTGTGTGTAGGGAGCCACCATCTTGATAGAACCAGGACTTTACTTACTCATGTCAGAGCCTGGACAACTGGGTCATAGACAGAAGTCAAACATGGCCCCATGCATTTGTCAAGGTGCATGTGTTGTATGGCAGTTTAAAGTTCATTGAATAATTCTAGAACCTCCGCGATTACTACCACTCATAAGTAGGCAGCCTATTAATTCTACAAATTAATACTTTGTTAAAATACAAAACACTCACCCGGTTTAGTTGCAGACTGACCACTAGCATCCCTCCATTGTCCATTTCAGAATCAATACTCAGCATGACCACACTTGGTAGCTGAGCCACAACTGGCAATGAGGGGCCGTTAATGATATGGAACCTCACTGACACCACATCCAGGTCCTCCCGGATCACAGGGTATTTCTTCAGGCAGGAGCTGCCCCCAATAGGCAGGACAGTGGCATTGCTAGGAGGCAGCTGACCATCTTGAATCAAAGTGTTGTTGGATGACAGCGAGTTCAGGAAAGCCATGATTGACCTGGATCCTATCACTCCTGGTTTACAGACTATAAAACAGATGTGAAGCTTTAATTTCTAAAGAAAAATACCAGTATTATTAAACTATATCTAAGTCCCCATTCACACTAGCGCGACTTGTCAGGCGACTTGGTCGCCTGACAAGTCGTGGTGGGTCGCCTGCCATAGATTAGCACAGGACCCGTTCTAATAGGAGCGACACAAGTCGCTCCGACTTAGAAAAAGGGTCCTGTACTACTTTGGGGCGACCTGGAGGCGACCTGCATTGACTTCAATTATATGAAGTCCGTGCATGTCGCGCCGAGGTCGCGGTGCACGTGCACTGCGACTTCACAGGTCGCCCCAGCAAGTCGGGTCGCCCCTGTGTGAACGGGGTCTAAACCCAATAAGTTTAAAGCCCAACTCTGAAGATTTGTGCAAATGGATAAAAAGAAGCTAAGCTCCAGGCAGGAAACAAGCAATCAATGAGCAATTACACCCTAATAAGAGTGTATTTTAGCAACCGATCAGCAGATAACACAGCTAAAACCTGCAGCGCTCAGTGGCAAGCAGAAGGAAGCATGCACATCTAAGGTGATGCCGGGAACCTGTCTCGTCATATAGTGCTTGGGAAAAGCAGTACAGTGGTTGATATCAGCCCTTAAAATTATGTCCACACATGACAAAGAGCAGAGGAAGCTGGTAACAGTTAGTGGCGAGCCAACGAGAGTAGAGATTAGAGGACCTGACTGGGCTGGCAGCAGTGCTGGTTGCACAAGGTTGGCTGCAAAGCAGGTAAACAATTTAACTTTGTGTTATCAGCAATAAGTCACTACTGCAGTGATCTGTTGCTGAGGGGTAGGAACAGTCATTTAGATTAGAGATGCACTGAAATTTCGGCAGCCGAAACATATCGGCCGGAAATGGTGTTATCAGCATTTTGCCAAAGGTGCCGATAATGGCACCGAAAATGAGATTTTGCCACGATTTTATGGTGCTTATAGTGTGTTTTTTCATAGGTCATGTGACTCAAAGGCCGCATCAGAAACCTAACACAGGTGTGTTATTGCTGCGTTCTTACTGTGTTTTTAATGCATTTCAATGAGGAGGTGCGTTTTTGGTAAAAAAACATTTTTTAAACTGACTACGAATGCAGCAAGCAAGATTTGTAACACTACAACAGAAGCGCAATAGACCAATGAAAGGGATACATTTTTCTTGCGCTAAAGGTGACAATAATGGCCAAAAATAAATTAAAATTCATTTAAATTGATGATATTTCTGAAAAACTCAAATATAATACAGTTCTATATTAAAAAAAAAAAAAAAATTATATATATATATATATACACAGTGGGTACGGAAAGTATTCAGACCCCCTTAAATTTTTCACTCTTTGTTATATTGCAGCCATTTGCTAAAATCATTTAAGTTCATTCTTCTTCCTCATGACATTGTTGCAGATTTATTAAAAAAGAAAAACTGAAATATCACATGGTCCTAAGTATTCAGACCCTTTGCTGTGACACTCATATATTTAACTCAGAAGCTTTCCATTTCTTCTGATCATCCTTGAGATGGTTCTACACCTTCATTTGAGTCCAGCTGTGTTTGATTATACTGATTGGACTTGATTAGGAAAGCCACACACCTGTCTATATAAGACCTTCCAGATCACAATGCATGTCAGAGCAAATGAGAATCATGAGGTCAAAAGGAACTGCCTGAAGAGCTCAGAGACAGAATTGTGGCAAGGCACAGATCTGGCCAAGGTTACAAAAAGATTTCTGCTGCACTTAAGGTTCCTAAGAGCACAGTGGCCTCCATAATCCTCAAATGGAAGACGTTTGGGATGACCAGAACCCTTCCTAGAGCTGGCCGTCCGGCCAAACTGAGCTAAAAAAAAAAACTTAAGGCATTTTATGCATGCATTACACTTTACATTTTCATATTTTATTAACATTATACCTGGTAATCCTGCTATGAAAATCCTTGTTCAGGCACTGACTGTTATAGGGTGACTACGCTCTGACCCCCATCTCCAAATTTCGGTCATGCGTTGTCACCCTTTTGCGTTGTCACACAGTCTGCGCTGTGCTCTTGCAGTCATCTTTACAGGACGACCACTCCTAGGGAGAGTAGCAGCAGTGCTGAACTTTCTCCATTTATAGACAATTTGTCTTACCGTGGACTGATGGAACAGCAAGGCATTTGGAGATACTTTTATAACCCTTTCCAGCTTTATGCACGTTAACAATTCTTAATCGTAGGTCTTCTGAGAGCTCTTTTGTGCGAGGCATCATTCACAACAGGCAATGCTTCTTGTGAAAAGCAAACCCAGAACTGGTGTGTGTTTTTTAAAGGGCAGGGCAGCTGTAACCAACACCTCCAATCTCATCTCATTGATTGGACTCCAGTTGGCTGACATCTCACTCCAATTAGCTCTTGGAGATGTCATTAGTCTAGGGCACGCGTGTCCAACACAAGGCCTGCGGGCCGACTGCGGCCCTCCAGGCCATTTCATGTGGCCCTCGCACCTCTCCTACAGCTACTCCCTCATTTCTGTCCCTACCTTGGTTTAGCAGTCGGTGGCAGAGAGGAGGACAGAACTCCTCATACAGATTCTGTACCTCTCTGTTTAGCTGCAGCACCCCCTCCTCTCTGCCTCCCCTGGTCTCAGCATTCAGAAAACTCCAGCCCCCTTCTGGCCATCCTCCAGACCCTGCACTTTCTGCTTCCCAGCTCCATCCACAGCTTCTTCCAGGAAGCAGCACAAGGTAAAGAGAGGGCTCTGTGATGTAAGGGAGGGTGGGGGACTTTTCACTTCTGATAGTGGGGTGCTCTTGACATCTCATGTAAGGGGGAGTGGGATGCTCTGGACATCTAGTCTTACAGATACAACCGGCCCTTTGATGGCAACCATAATGCTGATGTGGCCCGCAATGAAATTGGGTTTGACACCCTGGTCTAAGGGTTCACATACTTTTTCCACCTGCACTGTGAATGTTTACATGGTGTGTGTTCAATAAAAACATGACAACATTTCATTCTTTGTGTGTTATTAGTTTAAGCAGACTGTGATTGTCTATTGTTGTGACTTAGATGATGATCAGATCACATTTTATGACCAATTTGTGCAGAAATCCCTATCATTCCAAAGGGTTCACATACTTTTTCTTGCAGCTGTATTTAGGGAAACATTGGAGCGCCATATATCGTCTTCAGCACACAAACCGTCAATGGCCTGCTGGCCTCAGTGTTTATCGCTTTACGATGCTGAGAGCTTCTCTGCGGTTTTCTATCCTGCCGGGAAGTTAAGTGCTCCAGAACGAGCCGTCGCTGTGATTAACGCTTGGCGGTCACAGCAGAGCAGATTGATCGTCAGGGATCACAGACCGCTCCCATAAACTAAGATTATGAATGTGCGGCTGATGCAAACCCGCGGGGTCACCGGTATTTTATTACCGTATAAAAAACACAAGGCAGCAAAGACGAAACAAACAGGCACTGGAAAATACTATTCCAGAAACATCACAAGGGAACTAAAAGGAGAACGCCGCCACTGTTCACCCTCAGAGACCCCCTGTCACCAACCTAAAAAATTGCACAGAAAATCTAATATTTGAACGGCTTACTTGTATTTCCTATCTCTAAATTATTTATATGAACTTCCACTGTGCTTTTGAGCTTGCTAGAAAATGTGATCACTCCTAGCACAACCTTCCTCTTCTGGGAGTGTCCAATTACTGTCTGTGCTGGCCCAGCTCCTCTGACCCCCCCCCCCCCAAATCCCTATAAAACATTATATGCATCTGCTGGAGGAGGAGGGAAGGGGAATACTATAGAACCGACTCCTGCATCCTGTCGGCAGTCTCTGACCATCTCCTGTATCATGTCCACAGTCCCTAACCATCTCCTGTATCATGTCGGCAGTCTCTGACCGACTCTTGCATCCTGTCGGCAATCTCTGACCGACTCCTGCATCCTGTCGGCAATCTCTGACCGACTCCTGCATCCTGTCGGCAATCTCTGACCGACTCCTGCATCCTGTCGGCAATCTCTGACCGACTCCTGCATCCTGTCGGCAATCTCTGACCGACTCCTGCATCCTGTTGGCAGTCTCTGACCGACTCCTGTATCCTGTCGGCAGTCTCTGACCGTCTCCTGCATCCTGTCGGCAGTTTCTGACCGTCTCCTGTATCATGTCCGCAGTCTCTGACCGTCGTCTGTATCCTGTCTGCAGTCTCTGACCGACTCTTGTATCCTGTCTGCAGTCTCTGACCGACTCTTGTATCCTGTCTGCAGTCTCTACCCATCTCCTCTATCCTGTTCGCAGTCCCAGACCGACTCCTGCATCTCGTCGGCAGTTTCTGACCATCTCCTGTATCATGTCCGCAGTCTCTGACCATCTCCTGTATCCTGTCCGCAGTCTCTGACCATCTCCTGTATCCTGTCCGCAGTCTCTGACCATCTCCTGTATCCTGTCCGCAGTCTCTGACCATCTCCTGTATCCTGTCCGCAGTCTCTGACCATCTCCTGTATCCTGTCCGCAGTCTCTAACCATCTCCTCTATCCTCACTAAAATTAATTTTATTATATTGTTCTTGAAAATTAGCATTTAACAGTTGCACAAATATGTGACCTAAAAATTTGCATTTTTTATTTTTCATGGCCTCTGCTTTCAGAAAATATAGAACCTTTCTGGGGGGGGGGGGGGGGGAGGTTGAGTAATTTTATAGCCAAAAATTACGATTTTTTTTTACATGCATGCAAAAAACTGAAAAAAAAAAAAAAAACAACATTTCTCTAAAGTTGAACTGGATAAACAAATATATAATTCCTTTACCGGATTTATTTTTTTTTGCTTACCTGAAATGTTGTAAAGAAGCTGGAAGGACACGTTGGCTTTCAGCCCCTGGGGCAACTCCACCATGACATTCAGCCACTTCTCCCAGGGAGGGGATAGAAGCAGTAGGCTGCACTCCGAGCTGCTGCTGCAGTTCATTTGCTGGGGGGAGGCATCGGGCTGGGTGACTGACCCGATAGTGACCTTCAGCGGGCACCCGCTCTGACTCACATTGGGGGTGCATTGAAGCAGCTGTAGCTGCAGCTCTCGGGTGTATTCCGGGACATAAAGCCTGTGAACAGACAAGTCAAATACCGCGATCAATGAGGAGTTTACTGACCTACTTCTCACCAAGCTGACCTCCAGCCTTCCCTTCAGTATTACACAGTTGTACCGGCTCCTCTCCTGGACTGAAAATGCTTACTCTGATTTCACTGCACACTGTGAGCTTCTCTCAATGTGCATTAGAAGATGCACCAAGTCAGAGAGAGCTCACCTCTTTTCCTGGCTGGAAGGCGTTCATCATCGACTAGCGCTTTCCTCCCAAGGATGAATGATCCTGGCCCTCCCTTTTTATTTATTGCATTTCAGTTCTATCGATCATGGAGGCTCAGCATCACATGTCAGCATTGCCAGGGGTGACCTGCATGCAAATACAGCCTGCCTAGGAATGCCATGCCCATTCCTCCAGATGGATATATGCCCATCAAGCCATTCGGATATTTGGACTGCTCGTCATAGGGCTCTAGAAAGAAGTGCTAAGGCTGGGTGCTGTGATGTCTCCAGGAAGCTATGGACAGCACCCTACTGGCCGCTCCCACCCACCATGATCTGGCTGATTTTCATAGAGAAGCACAGACATCTAGTTGTGATGTCACTGGGTATATAATATAAGGTATGCAATGTAAATGGAAAGAGTATTTATCCACTTTACGACCGCCCACCGCAGCAGGCAGCCACTCCTGGGCAAAGTGACGTAGGTATATGTCACTCGCTCTCAGGAGGCTAGGGGGCGAGCACGCGCCGCCGACGGCGCGCTCCCGCCCCAGCTCGTCAACGGGGAAGCTGATGCGTGTGTCAGGCGGCTCTGATTGCCGCCTGACACCTGCGATCGTTCCCCCCCCTGAGAGAGAACGATGGTCAGCTGTTGTAAACACAGCTGACCGTTCTTCTCCTTGGAATTATCATAGAGCCCATGTGATCCTTCTACATAGGATTACATATGATATGTTCAGTTGCTCTTCTTCCCGGTTTGCGGCATCCGGCCATCTGATTGCCTGGAGCCGCGATGACGTCACTCTCGCTCATGCGCGCGGGAGCCGACTGTCACGGCACGGGGTTCTGAAGGAACGGCACGAGCGGCCGTTCCTTCAGAGCGCATGCACTAGTAATGACAATGGCTGCATGTAAAGTAAATATCTCCTAAACAGTGCATGTTTAGGAGATATTTACAGTACCTATAGGTAAGCCTTATCATAGGCTTACCTATAGGTACAAGTTGCAGTGGAGGGTTTACTTCCTTTTTAATGTTGCTTGGGAGAGTGATGTTTCACTTTAAAGTAGAAGTAAAGTCTTCGTTTTTACTTGTACCTACCTGTAAGCCTATAATTAGAAGGGTTGCCACTTTTTCTTTAAGCCAAACCCGAACACTTTTTTTTTTGTATACACTGTAGCAGGCTTTTTCAACCAGGGTGCCCAGGCACCCTGGGGTGCCTTGAGGTTTCTTCAGCTGTGCTGTTCAGCTTTCCCAAAAAGTTGTATACAAGCTGGCGTGTGGATGAAGGCTGCCCTTTAGTTACCCAAAGTCACAGAATTTCATTGTGCACCATTATGACCTTCTAGCTGCAGGCGTCCTAGCGATCAATGGCATCAACAGTTGATAGGGAGAATGTCAGTCGCCTGCTGAGCATTCTTGTTTGACCTTTCCTCTGCCAATCTCCATCAGTGTTGGGTTCTCACTAGCTGAGTGATGGAGGAAATACGGAGGGAGAATAGAAATATTGGACTACTAGTCAGTACCAGTTTGCAATAGTAGATTTGCTTTGAAAGAATAAATCACCTCGGACGTTGGGTGTCCTACTTGGACTTGTGGATGTTGCTGCATTATGTAAAACCATTAGAATAGCTTTTACATTTTAGAATGGGGTGCCTCGAGACTGTCCATAATTTTTAAAGGGTGCCTTGGCTGAAAAAATGTTGAGAAACACTGCGATATCGGATTGTAAGAGACCTGGGAAACCTTTGGGCAGGCCAAAGAGAATAGTAATGTGGTGCACATAGTGCCCCCTCACCCTCTTGTCAGGCGCTGTTCCAAGCCACATTCCTGGCTTTAATGTAAAGACAGCAACCATTTCAACTATAACCACTCTAAAAATACCAATGCCTTCCCTTTACCGCCGTAATGTTGTCTTGTTTCCCAACCCTATGTATTATTCTACATTGTATGCCATAAACATATGAGCCTTCATTGTGGTGCCCCACGGCTCAGAAGGTCATCAGACACTGCTGGTCTAACGAGACGTGATCTGTCTGCAAACTGAGCCACGCTCCAGCTGTCAATATTTATTTACATCTCTCTAATAGAAGTATTGATCTCTATGGTGGTGTATGCAGAGGAAAGTTGATTAAAGCTGAACTCCGGGCACAAACACTTCAAATTAAATACATTCCTCACTAGCTATATCCACTTTGTGTACATCAAATGGCTTTGCAAACCTAGATATTGGTTTGTATTGTTTGTAACTGTGCTGTACAGAGAGTAGAGCTGTGGGAGGGATCCAGCAGGCTCCACCCACTCCAAGCTGCCCGCAGAAAACGACAGGAGGGGGCGGAAACCAAACCAGTTACCCTGCACATGGAAAGAGAGCAGCAGTGATAGGTCTTGATTTGGATTCCACAATAGCCACCATGGAATTAAATCAATGTACAGCCTGATATGGAGGGGGACTCATTGTATGACCACATGCAGTGGGAGAGAGCCATTGCGTGGCCACACATGGGGGGGGGGGGGCGAGGAAGTCATTGTACAGTCACACATGGAGAGGGAGCCATTGTATGGTCACATACAGAGGGAGAGAGCCATGTTTTGGCCACACATGGAGTAGTAAGCAAGTCATTGTACATATCCACACATAGAGGGAAAGAGTCACTGTATAGAGTCATTATACAGTCATATATGTAGGGGGAGAGTCATTCTACAGTCATACATGTAGGGGGAGAGTCATTATACAGTCATACATGTAGGGAGAGAGTCATTCTACAGTCATACATGTAGGGAGAGAGTCATTCTAAAGTCATACATGTAGGGGGAGAGTCATTCTACAGTCATACATGTAGAGAGTTATTCTACAGTCATACATGTAGGGGGAGAGTCATTTTAAGGTCACGCATTCCGGGGGGGGGGGGGGTGAGTTGTCACTATACAGGCACACATGAAGGGGGAAGAGTCATTGGGGATGATTTACTAGAAATAAAAAGTGAAAAAAACCTGGTGCAGCTGTGCATGGTAGCCAAATCAGCTTTTAACTTCCATCTAGTTCAATTAAAGCTTTGACAAAAAAAACCTGGAAGCTGGTTGGTTTCTATGCAGAGCTGCATCAGATTTTGCACTCTCCAGTTTTAGTAAATCAACCCCATTGTACAGTGATGATGTCACTGCACACATGAAGGGAGAGAGTCATTTCATGGCCACACATGGAGGGAGAGAGTCATTGTATGGCCACGGATAGAGGGAGAGAGTCCTTGTACGACCACACATGGAGGGAAAATGTCTTTGTATGACTACATAGGGAGGGAGAGAGTCATTGTACGCCACACACAGAGGGAAAATGTCATTGTACAGCCACACACAGAGGGGAAAGGTCATTGTATGGCCACACACAGAGGGAGAGAGTCATTGCACGGCCACACACAGAGGGAGAGAGTCATTGCACGGCCACACACGGAGGGAGAGAGTCATTGCACGGCCACACACGGAGGGAGAGAGTCATTGTACGGCCACACACGGAGGGAGAGAGTCATTGTACGGCCACACACGGAGGGAGAGAGTCATTGTACGGCCACACACAGAGGGAGAGAGTCATTGCACGGCCACACACGGAGGGAGAGAGTCATTGCACGGCCACACACGGAGGGAGAGAGTCATTGCACGGCCACACACGGAGGGAGAGAGTCATTGCACGGCCACACACGGAGGGAGAGAGTCATTGTACGGCCACACACGGAGGGAGAGAGTCATTGTACGGCCACACACGGAGGGAGAGAGTCATTATACGGCCACACACGGAGGGAGAGAGTCATTGTACGGCCACACACGGAGGGAGAGAGTCATTGTACGGCCACACACGGAGGGAGAGAGTCATTATACGGCCACACACGGAGGGGGAGAGTCATTGTACGGCCACTCACGGAGGGAGAGAGTCATTGTACGACCACTCACGGAGGGAGAGAGTCATTATACGGCCACACACAGAGGGAAAATGTCATTGTACGGCCACACAGGGAGGGAAAAAGTCATTGTAGGACCACACACGGAGGGAGAGAGTCATTGTATGGACACATGGAGGAAGAGAGTCACTGTGTGGCCACAGATAGAGGGAGAGAATCATTGTATGGCCACACATGGAGGGAGAGAGTAATTGTACGGCCACACATGGAGGGAGAGAGTCATTGTATGGCCTCGGAGGGAGAGGGTCATTGTATGGCCACGGAGGGAGAGGGTCATTGTATGGCCACGGAGGGAGAGGGTCATTGTATGACTATACATGGAGGGAGAGGGTGATTGTATGACTATACATGGAGGGAGAGGGTGATTGTACGACCACACATTGAGGAAGAGAGTCATTGTACGGCCACAGATGGAGGGGGAATGTCATTGTACGGCCACACAAAGGGAGAGAATAATTGTACTACCACACATGGAGGGGACAGTCATTGTGTGGCCACGCAGCTTTTAAAAATAGTAAAAATTGAATTACTTGAAGCTAGATGAGGTTCTTGTAGGGTCCAGGACTTGCTGCGTGGGGGTATCAGCATTTAAAATTGGCACGTCGACTTCCCGGAGGACGAACAATTCGGCTTGGAAGATGTAGGTGCAGGATTTTGTGAGGCCCTGCAAGGAAACAAAACATAATACTTGTAACTCTCAAGAGCACACCTCAGTCAGTGCCTGGTACAAAGATTAAACCTCTTTTGGCAAATTAGAGGGTCCTCAAACATTTAAAAAGTATTCCACATCCACAACCAGGTCAATAAAAAAAAATTTTACTTTTTAAAATTTATTTTATTAAGGTAGTAGTACAAAACATGGCAGCTCCTGTTCATTTTCAAGCCATGTCCGGCTCTTTATCAGACTGGAAGTAGTTCATAAAGATCTAGGCTTGGCAGAGATCTCTCCGATGTGTCCTCAAAGGATAAAAGAAATGATTGGGTTGTTTGGCTGTCCAGCATTTACCAAACTCTGAAATATAAGTTCTGGGTGGACTGACCTTTTAAATAAGAACTTTCTCTATTCTTCACATCTACCAAAAAGAACCCATTACTTTTGGAATCCACTGTTGGCCACTATCTCCAAACAGAGAGAACTTGGCATCAACCTGGCTGACATTAAACTAATATCTTCCCCTGACAGTCAGCATTAAAGGAGAAGTACAGCCAAAGCTTGTTTGGCTGTACTTCTGTGGATCACAGGAGTGCAGTTCGTTCTGCACTCCTGTGTCCTGTTTTCAACAGACCGCGGGATGAAGCCCGCTGTCGGCTAAAGTCACAGAGCCTGTCCAGGCTCGGAAAAGATGGCAACCATATGGTCGAGATCTGCCACATGCCTTAAACATGACCGTGAACATGACTGTGCTGATACCATGTTTGAGAAAAGACACGTGCACAAGACAGCGCTGGATTTACTGGCAGGATCCGCAGGTATTTTTTTTTTTAACTTCTTGAACAGTTATAACAAAACACTTTCAATGGTATATTTAACATATTAACAAAGGAGCAAATAAGATAAGTTAATTGCAATTGCTTACATACAGTATAAGTGAATTGAACAAAACACATAACACACATCCAGCGTATAGAGTTCTGCCTCAGAGTTGACTTGTGCAGTGGATCATCAAAAGCAATAGAATAACATCCTTCAGGTATGCTTCCCCGACCCAGCCCTTCTCAGATCGGGAAATCTAGTAGACAACTGTAAGTCCCGGTTCACACGTATGCGATGGGGGAACCCTGCGAAACCACTGCAGGTTCCCGCATCGCATTCAACTCACAGAGAGTTCAGACTGCCATAAGTGAATTGCTGGGGGTGTCAATACAAAGTTAACGACACCCCCAGATCAGTTTGCATATCGCAGTGCGAACTGTCAGTTGGGACATGAATCGGACAACATAGGTGTGAACACCCATGCAACCAGACTTTGGTGCGGACCCAAAAAAAGGGTCCTGTGCAAGATGTGTCCGAATGCGATGCAAATTCACCCATATAATCTGCATGGCTGAATTTACATCCCACAGACATCACATGATTTGCAGAGCAGTGCGCTGCGAATCACATGCGATGTCTGACATTGCATATGTGTGAATCGGCTCCAAAAGAGCACACAGGAGGGTGCACAAGTCTAGTCCATTACCGAAGGTTTATTGTATAAAAGACAAGACATACAGCCAAATGGATACTGACAAAAATAAATGTATACAGGTGTCGTAAGACACTAAATCTCAATCCAGTGCAGGAATAGCATAGCCAACCACACCAAAACACTGCGCTGGCAAGCTGATGTGTTTTAGGGGATGCACGCCCTTCTTTAGAGCTCATGAAGAAGGGGTGCATCCTCGAAACGCATCACCTTGTCAGCACAGCATTACGGTGTGTTTATTTTTGTGGGTATCCATTTGGCTTTTTTGTCTTGTCTTTTAATACAATAAATCTTCGGTAATGCACTCGGCGTGTGCGCCCTCTTGTATGCTCTTTTACATACACTACAAGTGACACAAAGGACAAAGCAACAGGTTTACTTTCATGCTTAACTCCCCAGCATCTCAACTTCTTTTCACACCCATCTGTTTGTGTTCACGAGCAAAGACCCAGAACTTCTCAGTTACATAGTTAGTCAGGTTGAAAAAAGACCATCTAGTTCAACCAAGAGGAAAAAAAATAAATAAATCATACAATCCCATATACCTAATCTTATACACACAGTTGATCCAGAGGAAGGCGAAAAACCCCAGCAAAGCATGATCCAATTTGCTCCAGCAGGGGAAATAATTCCTTCCTGATCCCCGAGAGGCAAACGGATATTCCCTGGATCAACTTTACCTATAAATATTACTACCCAGTTATATTATGTGAATGGTATGGGGGTCATGTGACTCCCTTCCCTTCCACCCACAACGCAGCCAATTAATTAGCATGCTGTTATGTAGGGAAGGCAGAGAGCCCTTAGTCCTGTGCAGAGAGACTTGGAACATGCAATTGAAGGGGAACGGACAAGGAGAAAGGCAATATATAAACTGGGTAGGGTCCCAGGGGGCAATGACGGGCCCATTTTTATATTAACACTGTGGTGCTGCTACTAATGAAAAACCAAACTGACCTTTGTATTCGGTTTTACAGTTGGTTTAGGATCTACTAATTATTAGCCCTGAGCAATAACCTGTATAATCCTACCCCCCCCCCCCCCACCCTATTGCACACGCTGCTTACTGTGTTAGTAAAGGCAACATTCTTTAATAAAGATTATAAACATGTTATACTCAGCTGCAATTGGGGGGGGGGGGGGGGGGGGGTTATAGCAATGCAATGACATTCCACTGAGCAGCCCCAAACCTCCTCTTCTGTAGTCCCCCGATGGCGTTCTCGGCTCCTAATCTTCTATGTATGCCCCCATAACCAGGGGACACTTGTGTGCGCTCACTCACCAGCTGGGCTTTGTGTGTCAATAGACACACGGAGCCTGGCTTGGACCCACTCCCTGCTTACAGGATTTGATTGACAGCCGCAGGAGCCAATGATTCCTGCTGCTGCCTTTGTGTCCTGTGAGGACAAAGAGCGGCATTGCTGCTCTCGGGCACAGCGGTGAATCGAAAGAGGAGCCAGGTAAGTATTTAGAGGGGGCTAGGGGTGGAGATACTGGAAGGTTTGTTACCTTAAAGCATAACTCCATTATTGTTAAGATATTGTTAAGAGAAAAAAAAAAACACAACATTCCCCTCTGGGTGATCTCTGTACATTGCAAGGATTTTAACAACCTTTGTTGCAGATCCCTACCTTTTGTTATTCCGAGGAAAACCCTGTTTGTTCCTCTGTGCCCCTGTTCTCAGTGGGTCTAATGGGAGTTGTTTCATAATTCATAGTGTTGGAGTTGTTTCATAATTATCAATCAGCTGTGCAGCTGCATAGCACTAATGAGGAAATCTGCTGGGTCTGCATCCCTTTAGAAGTGTTCCTATTGGGAGTATCCCACCAAAAATTTTATTTTTGTTGCAGCGGATGCCTGAAATCTGACTTAGGCAGATATCTTAGGCAGACTTCTGGGGAAATTGGTGAGCCAATCACACAAGCAGGAAATGTGTGTGGGGGTGTGGTCAGTATACATTCTGTGTACAGAACACCTCCAGGTAGCTATATTGCATTTTCAGAAAATTACAGCGGCTGCAGATATAAAAGGAAAGGTCATTTTTAATAACATTTTTAATAACATTTAATTATGCCATACTTTTTCAGTAAAGTTATATTAACTGCTCTATGCCTATTCAAAAGGAGTGCATGTTAGGTTTGGGGGAATCTAAAGAATCTTGCTAAAGAAGGGTTAACTCGGCAAGACAAGGAAGAGGAGTATAGTTGCTATGGGTAACCAAATGAACGACCAAGCTACAAGCAACCAGTCGTTAGGCATGGTACCTGGTAGGGTGAAAGGTCCTGTGGTAGCGAGAGTGTTTGTCTCTGTCTCTAGCGGTCGGTATCCAAAAGCAACTGGATTCGAACTTGCCTTATGGGGATATATGGCCTGGTCAGGAGGTACGAGAAGTGAAGTAGTTAAAGTTCACACATGAGGTCCGCGCTAGGTGCAAGGTGGGACCCTATTCTGTTACTGGGAGCAAGGTAACAGAGGTACGCTGGACTGGTTGGGTGGGCGCAAGCTCGGCACGTCCCTCCTCATGCAACATACATTAGGTTACAGTGTGTGGTGACATGGGACAAAGCTTTTCAAAGGAACTCTGTATTTGATTACTGCACACAATGAAGGCTCATCTCCAAGTCAGGGAACTACCTTAATGTTAGATTTTTCACATAACCGCAGTCTCCACCTGGTCCCAGGCATTGATGAGGTACCCGTGTGCAGGTTTGATGTAGGCCCCGCAGGTTCGTGTAGGGGTATGTTGCTGGCACTCAATAAAAGTAAAGAACTGACTTGGATAGGCTAAGAAAAGGCAGTACAAAACATTATATACATAAAAGTATATATTTTGTATTGCATTTTTATGTAATTTCTGTTTGTAAGTCCCCGTTCACACTAAGGCGACCTGTGAGGCGACCTGGTCGCCTCACAGGTCGCTTCCATAGGGAAGCTGCGGACCCGTTCTAATAGGAGCGACACAAGTCGCTCCGACTTAGAAAAAGGGTCCGGAGCTTCTCTGGGGCGACCCGGAGGCGACCGCCATAGACTTCAATGTTATGAAGTCCGTGGCGGCCACTCCGAGGTCGCGGCGCGCTGCTCGCACCGCGACCTCGGAGGTCGCCCCCCCAAGTCGGATCGCCCCTATGTGAACGGGGCCTTAAAGAAGTCAGGAATAGATATTTGTGCACAGGCTTTAATTAATAATATTATGGGTGGGGTTGTTATCCTCAGATGATTGTCAATCAAGAGGATTGCTATTTACAGATAACAGGCGTGTTGGCCAGGTAGCCCTGAGGAAGAGGGCTTGCCCTTGAAATGCGTCAGCAAGATGCATACCTTAGGCAGTGACTACTTGCTGATTAACAGTTAAAGGAGTTGTAAAGTTAGAACGTTTTTTATCTTAAGGCCCCTTTCACACAGGCAGACCATTCAGATCCGCCTGTCCGTTTTTTTGGTGGATCTGATAGGATGCCCCATGCATCTCTATGGGGCATCGGATGTCAGTGGAGACATGTCCGCTGACATTCGATCCGTCAAATCTGGACGGATGGAAACCCTATTTTCCATCCATCCAGCGGATCGGATGGAATCGGATGAGAACGGACAGGCGTCCATTCTCATCCGATTCCCCCATAGAGAACAGCGGGGACCTGATAGCTCTGTCTCCGCACGTGGCGCTGAGACAGAGCTGCCATACGCTTGCTCGGCGGGTGATCGGCGGATCGATCACCTGCTGAGAAAAACTGAGTCTGCCGACGGACTCTACAGTGTGAAAGGGGCCTAAGGCATTCTATGCATTAAGATAAAAAAACCTTCTGGGTGTAGCAGCCTCCCCAGCACCCCCTAATACTTAGACAAGTAGAAATGAAGAGAGGAGCCGCTCAGGTGAGGCTGTTTATCCTGGTGCAGGTCAAATCGCCATCCAAAATTGTTGAAACCAAAAAAGTGAGACCGCACTTGAAGATGAAAATGAAATCAATGATATCCTTTATTCCTCATGAACAAATTGACTTAGACAGTGCATCAAAAGGACATGCCAGGTTGACGCGTTCCACGATACAGAGGATCATTTACTCATAACTCAAAAATGTCAGTTAGGGGTCTTATCTGTCCGCCGCAATGTAGCAGTCCCGCAAAAAAAAAAAACAAAAAAAAAAAAAAAACCGCAGATCGCCGCCATTACTAGTTAAAAATAAATAAATAAAAATGACATAAATTAAATCTTTCCCGTAGTTAGTAAACACAATAACTTTTGTGCAAACCAATCAAAATACGCTTATTGTGATTTTTTTTTTACCAAAAATGTAGCAGAAAACAAATTGGCCTAAAATGTTAAACAATTTTGATTTTTACATTTTTTTTGAGAATTTCATATAAAAAAAAAAATGTGAAAAATATTCTATTTCTTCAAAATTGTTGCTCTTTTTTTGTTTATAGCGCAAAAAAAGAAAAAACCGCACAGGTGATCAAATACCACCAAAAGAAAGCTCTGTTGTGGGAAAAAAAGGACGTCAATTTTGTTTAGGTACAGCTTCGCACGACCGCGCAATTGTCCGTTAAAGTTACGCATTGCCGAATCGCAAAATGGGGCCTGGTCATTGAGCAGCCAAATCCTCCGGGGCTAAAGTGGTTAAAAAATAAAGAAAAGGAAAATTGATTTTCATCCCCTTTAACTTTAAAGTTTAAGCCTAGTTCTTCCGTGCTTCAATTTTTAATCAAAATCAATAGATTTCTCTATGCACACTACACAGCGTGGATGGAGGAATCTGCAGTGCCAGCTATTTCATTCTGACAGCCGCCAACACTTTTTTTTTTTCACCCAGCAACTTGGATTTTTCAATCAAAGTCTGTTGAGCCGGGTGGTGCCGACGAGGGGAAGATTTGTGCAATTTAGGAGGGATTAGTGGAAATTAGAGTCGTATTTGGCTAGCCGAAGTAAATCTTAACAATGAACTTCTTATTTTCTCCCTTTTGATCTCCAGGCAGGATTTGATATGCATCGGATTTCCTTCTCAGCAGCTTTTGCATTAACTTTGTCTTCAACGGGGAAAAAAAAAAAGCAAACAAATGCCTGTGTATACAAGCCCTAGGTTTACCTAGGAGATCTGTCCTTGTGATGTCTCTCATTTAATGCAAAATTCGGACAGATTACTCTGGACTCTGGTTTCCTTTTGCCCACGTTTATAAATCAGAAATTTAACCACTTTAGCCCTGGAGGATTTGGCTGCATAGTGTCAATACCTTGACAGGCCCTTCAGCCAGGGGTAAAAAATTCCTCTGGTCCCAGCCAAAAGGCCTGGCCCTAGAAGAAGGAGCGAAAAAAGTGTGTAGGTGCAGTGACCAAAGTGCCAAAAAACTCAAGATGAGCTTCCCCACCTGTGAGAATTAAAGCAAAGGTCGGCCTCAAAAAGTTTTATTCGATAAAAATGCCCCCGGGACAGTCAGGGCTAGTGCATTCCAGCAATGATAGCCTCTGAACTGTCCCCGGGTTCACTTACCTGTAAAAAGAAATACTTACCTTGAAAAATGTCTTGTCCAGTGCTGCCATCTCAGGTGTGAGCAGCTGACGCCAGAGCGTCCTCTTCAGTGACGTTGGAGTCCCAGAATGCCCTGCACCGGCCCCACTTGTGACTTCCGGTGCAGGCGCGTCATTCCTGCACAGCTTCTGGGCATGCCCGGAAGCTGTTTAGCAGGGAATGACGCGCCTGCACATGAAGTGATGAGCGGGGCCGGTGCAGGGCATTGATTCCTGGGTGCGATGACGTTCAGCTCCCAGGAGTCAATGCAAGCAGGAAGAGACGGCGCGGACTGGGAGGAAGTGGAAGGAAGGTGAGTATATTTTCTTCAAAAACAAGGTAAGTAAAGCAAAAAAATAAATCGTGATTATCCAATTCTTTTTCAGGTTACTTAGAGCAAGCGGAAGTCAAATTTTCATTTTGAGGCTGGAACTCCACTTTAAGGCATCCCTAGGCTGCCACCCCAGGGGCACTTACACCATGGGCTTTTTCCGGGTCCCGGTCTTCGGCCAGACCAGTGCAGCCCCATCCCTACAAGGAAGTATCAGAATTTAGACAGCTTAAAACAGCCAAGTACCTGGAGCAGCAAATATTTGCTCATTGCATTTTGCAGGCTCTGCTTCCTGCTTAGAAGTACTGGGCTGTGACTGTGCATTAAGGTTCGTATCGCTAAGCCCATAGATGAGTCATTTTTATTTAACAAGCAAGTTGAAAAAAAAAAAACGAAATTGGATTCCCCCATCCACACACTTGCTGTAGCTGGGGGAATCTTCCTCGCTCAGCTATTGTATTTGACAGCGTGGAGAGTTCCTATAGCCAGCAATGCTGAGCAAGCAGGAAAAATCCAACCAAAACACATCAAAAATAAGCATGCAGGAACACATCCGGACTGCGTTTTTGTGGTGTTTACCTGCCCTGAGAATATATTTATACCAGAAGCGGTGGGACTGCATTGGGTGACTATTCTATTCCAGCACAGTGCCACAGCATTGACCCGGCTAAATGCCTTGTCTCCTATGTGCCTGGTCCCATCCCGGGTGCAGGCTGGGTTAAGAGTCAGTCTTTTCTTTCCCCCTTTGCCTTTCATCGGGTGCCGCTTGTTTCTCTAATTATAATAGCGGCTCATGATGCTAGATATTGCGCCTGCCACAGGGAGTCTCTGCCTCTATTAAAAAAGCCCTGTGTGGGGGCGAAACATGTTGGGAGAGTGTGGCCGGGATGGAGATAGACTTATGGGCCATACACACTATAAGATCTTCTGGCGGCATTTGAACTTTAAAGAGGAAGTAAACCCAGTGTGTTTTTTTTTTTTCGCCTAAAAAGTAAAAGCATCACATACTAGCACATTATGCAACACTTACCTCCAAACAAAGCCCTCATCGTCCATTTTAAGCTGTCTTCCTTCCTGGTCTGTGGACTCCAGCTATGCTACTGGCCGGGAGCCGCGTGACGTCGCTCCCACACATGCGCACTGGAGCCGCCGTCACGGCACAGGGCTCTGAAGAAACGGCATGGGCATGCGCCAATGACGTCATCGGCTGCATGCAATGTAAATATCTCCTATCTCCGGTGCAAGCGTAGGAGATATTTACAGTACTTTATTAAAGCGGAGTTCCACCCAGTTTAAGTTTTTTTTAATAAAAATTCCCCCGGGACAGTCAGGGCTAGTACATTCCACAATGGCTAGCCTCTGATCTGTCCCGGGGTGGAATTTACCTTTTAGGACAAATACATACCTTGAAAAAGTATTGTCCAGCGCAGCCATCTCAGGTGTGGGCAGCTTGAAGCCAGCGCGATCCTCTTCTGTGTCCTCTTCCGTCTTCTTCGGTCCCACGATGCACTGCACCGGCCCCGCCGTCACTTCCGATGCGCGCGCGTCATCCCTCCACAGCTTCTGGGCATGCCCAGAAGCTGTTTAGAAGGGAATGACGCGCGCGCCCCGGAACTGACGTCGGGGCCGGTGCAGGCGCAATGATTCCTGGGAGCGATGACGTTCAGCTCCCAGGAATCATTGCAAAACCAGGAAGTGACGATGGGTCGTGGCCGCCGAGGGGAGGAAGAAGGAAGTAAGGTAAGTATATTTTCTTCTATACGAGGTAAGTAAAAAAAAAAAAAAAATGCGATTATCCATTTGTTTTTTAGGTGACCCGGAGCGAGAAGATGGAGGTAAGTATCATTTTAGGGTGGAACTCCACTTTAAAGGCTTACTTATAGGTAAAAGTTAAAAAGGTGGGTTTACAACCAATTTAAGTGATGTCTTTGTGGCAAAAAAAAAAAAACGTGTGATCTGCCAACCTCAGCGCATCATCACTATGTTAATCCACTCAGCCGGCTCAGCTCTTAGTCTTAAATAGCAACAACCAGATCAAAATTTGAACATTACATTTCTCACAACTGCAGTATGGCGATGCCACAATTCCAACTTTTATGTTATAGGAGGCTCTGACACATAGGACAATGTAAACATTTAGGGTCCTGGCCCTTTGCCCATCCTTTATTCACTGTACATTCAGACTGACCTGAATTTCGATCTTCTCTGAGTCCTTGGGCAGATGGGCAGCGATGAACCAGTCCCCAGGGGTTGGGTTGGTAACATTCAAGTAGATGCTACTTTGCAGGGCATTCTGGAAACTCAACGTCCGGTTATAGGAGAACGGCACTGAGGTGTTGGCCGCAAAGCTGTAGCCCAAAGGGTTAATCACTGGTGGGGCCCCATATCGGAAATGCCTGGAAGATGGAACAAAATTGCTTATTGCGTCCACTGAACAAACACTGAAAAGGATTACAAACAGAGAGACTTACGCCGTGATCTCCACGTTCTCACACCCATGTCCTTTTCCCCGAGTGGCCATCAGGGTCCACCTGAGTAGGACCGTATCGGAGGGAACTTGGAATCGGAACAGCCGTACACTGCCATACCAGTTGTAGAAAGACAATCGCTGAGGACCTTGGGAGTAGATCTCCGACACGTATGAAAGATCTGGGAACAAAGAAAAACAAAAGTGATATACAGGCCTCTTTCTACAGGTGAAAATAAATGGAACCACCCAAAAGTGATTGCTCACAACAGTGAGGGCCTTTTACCGCACATGTATGGTGCGAACAAGGACCATAGAAAACAATCGTTTTCTACAATTCTGTTCAAACCATACATGTATGGCGGGCGTGTTGAGTTCGAGTGTGCATGAAACCTCTTAATCCAAATTGATGTGGTTTGTGTTGATGGATTCACAACAACGAACAATAAAAACACAACCAGGCAGCCCAGATGAGGGTGCGACTCCTTTTTTAAGGCTTTTATATTTTTTTGTATCACAGAAGCTTCTGAAGACGCCCAGTGGGAGGAGCGAAACATGTCAAGCGCGGCTGGTCACTGACTAGTATCTGCCACATGAGAACACACCGAGACACCTTTTGGATTTAGTCCTGCTTTTATTGATCATTTTTATGTACGTGCAATTACGTTTTGTTCTTTAACCACTTGCCGCTCTCACGCCGCATATATACTGCGGCAGGCTGCCTCGGCTGCGCGAATCAACGTACTGGTACAGCGGTCCGCAGGAGTGGTGCTGGGGGGCACTAGGCCACTAGGCAGCGGGGATGCCGCGATTGCCGCCGGGCACCCGCGATCGCTCCCTGCTGAGCGAGAAGGATGGTCTGCGGTTGTAAACACAGCAGACCGTTGTTCCCTTCTATATAGGATCACAGGTCTCTGTGGTCATTTCACAAGCCCATCCCCCATACAGTTAGTAAATACTCCCCTAGGCTCACAATTAACCCTTTGATCACCCCTAGGTTAACCCCCTCCCCTGTCAGTGTCATTATTACAGTAACAGTGCATATTTTTAAAAAAGGGACAAAAATGTCGGTTAGGGGTCCGATCTGTCAGCAGCAATTTTGCAGTCCTGCTAAAAATTGCAGATCGCCGCCATTTCTAGATAAAAAAAAAATATATATATATATATATATATATATATATATATATATATATATATATAAATAAATTACATAAATCTTTCCCCTAGTTTGTAGACGTGATAACTTTTGTGCAAACCAATCAAAATAAGTTTATTGCGTTTTTTGTTTTTTTTTTTTTACCAAAAATATGTAGAATACAAATTAGCCTAAAAAGATGGAAAAATCTAGATTTTTAAACATTTTTTTGGGGGGGAATGTTATATAACGGAATGTGAATTTTTTTTTTCTTTTCAGAATTGGCGGTCTTTTTTGTTTATAGCGCAAAAAAAATAAAAATACGCACAGGTGATCAAATACCACCAAAAGAAAGCTCTATTTGTGGGGGGGGGGAAAAAAAGACATCAATTTTATTTCAGTACAGTGTTGCATGACTGCGCAATGGCCAGTTAAAATAACGCAATGCCGAATCGCAAAAAATGGCCTGGTCATTAAGGGGGCAAATCCTTCCGGTCCAGAAGTGGTTAATAAAAGTCAACAGTTTTATACTACGAATGTTCTCCCATCCTTTTCATGGTGATACCTACACTGGTTCACATTTTGAGAGTGAAATGAAGGTGAGGAGTGATTATACGGTCATATGCCTGATTTGGATACCACTAACCACCAATCCCCAATATGTGGAAGGAGAGGAGGAAGGAGCGTCTATAATGAAAGCCTGTTTTATACCTACAGCTGGTGAGTGGGAGCACATAGGAGGGGAGCACACCATTTTGGATTCACATTGCAGCGAGACTCACCTAAAGTTTATGGAATTTTTTCATATTCATGGACTATTTGATTTGATACTGCACTTTTATCACTAGCACTTTTTAACACCGTTAGCACTTTTATCTTTAGCACTTTACTAAATGTTTATTTTGTATTAGAATAGACCAATGTTTTTCTCATTATTTGAATGCACTTTATTAGGGCAGCGCTGTAGGTCACTACACACTAGGGATAGACCGATATGGTTTTTTCAGGGTCGATACCGATATATTGGTCACAACGTATCGGTATCAGCTAATGTTTTGTACATCTATGTCAGGGTCCGAGTCTAGTCTTCTCCTCCTCCAACCATTAGGTGGTGATGCTCATGTAAGGGGAAAATGATGTTACATAGCATAATTCTGTTTAGAAATGTTGTTAAATATGCCACTCACATAATGTACAAAAGATATAAGCAATTCCACATTAGCAGATCTGCATCTCTCACCCACTTGCCGTAAATGATACCCGGGTGATACCGCTCCGTTCGACATCCACTCAATACCACTCCGTCCCTCACCCACTCCATCTCCCACCCATCCGATACGGCAAGTGGGTGAGAGACAGAGCGGTATCGGGTGGGTGGGAGATTGAGCGGTATTGAGTGGATGCCGAACGGAGTGGTATCACCCGGGTATCATTTACGGCAAGTGGGTGAGAGACAGAGCGGTATCGGGTGGGTGGGAGATGGAGCGGTATTGAGTGGATGCTGAACGGTGTGGTATCACCCGGGTATCATTTATGGCAAGTGGGTGAGAGACAGAGCGGTATCGGATGGGTGGGAGATTGAGCGGTATTGAGTAGATGCCGGAGTGGTATCACCCGGGTATCACTTACGGCAAGTGGGTGAGAGACGGAGCGGTATCGGGTGGGTGGGAGATGGAGCGTGTAAGGGATGGAGCGGTATTGAGTGGATGCCGAACGGAGTGGTATCACCCGGGTATCACTTACGGCAGTGGGTGAGAGACAAAGCGGTATCGGGTGGGTGGGAGATGGAGCGGGTAAGGGATGGAGCGGTATTGAGTGGATGCCGAACGGCGTGGTATCACCCGGGTATCACTTCCGGCAAGTGGGTGAGAGATGCAGATCTGCTAATGTGGAATTGCTTATATATTTTTTGTACATTATGTGAGTGGCATATTCAATAACATTTCTAAATGGAATTATGCTAGGTGACATCATTTTACCCTTCATGAGCAATATTTGAAATATTGGTAATATCGGCCATTCCGGGGCCGATACCTATATATTGGCAAAAAAAAAAGTGAATATCGCCTTTGCCGATACTCGGTTGATCCCTACTACACACTACTAACAAATACAACCGGCTCTTTGAGGGCAACCATTATGCCGCTGAGGCTCACAATGAAATGGAGTTTGACACCCCTTCTCTAGCTACATAAAATGTTAGGTAGGAAGGTGGAGGGGGAAGAGGAATAGCTGGCCCAACACAGACAGCTAGACAGTCCCAGAAGAGGAAACTTCAAGGATATACAAGTAGGAGGGGGGGGGGGGGGGATATGCTAGGGAATATAGGAAAAATCTTCTATTCGAAATTGAGCCAGTCCCTGCAGAACCATGTATTGCCAGTTTTAGTTTATCTATGCAACATTTCTTGGAACTTCGATAACATTTAATAACACCTAAAATAGCGAAGGCGTGTTATAAACGTCACACGCAATCAAGAGAGAGTCAGAAGACAAAAGGTGCTAAGAAAAGTAATGGAAAACAGAAATCACAGCGCGTTATCAGTATAAAGGCTGAAGGATACAATAAAACCACCCTTGTTAAACATACCATTTGAGCAAGTGGGATAAAGGTTACAAAACAATAGGCCAAGACAAACAGCCCAGGGTGCTATATCCAACATAACAATTGTCAGGAAAGACTTTGAGTCACCAATATACAAACAGCTGTTACCCAACTCAGAATTTATCAACCTTTTTATCTCAGAGGAACCCATGAAATAATTTTCAGGACTTGGTCAACCCGTTTAAACAAATATATTGGTGGTCAATGGGAGGAACGGCCCTTACCTTGGTGATCAATGAGAAGAATGCCCCATACATTGGTGGTCAGTGGGAAGAATGCCACTTACATTGGTGGTCAGTTGGCAGAAGGCTCCTTACATTGGTGCCCAGTGGGAAGAATGCTCCCTACATTGCTGATCAGTGGGAAGAATGCCCCATACATTGGTTATCAGTGAGAAGAAGGCTCCTTACATTGGTGGTCGGTGAGAGGAATGTTCCTTACATCTGTGGGAAGAATGCTCCTTTCATTGGTGACCAGCGTGAGGAATGCCCCTTGCGTTGGTGGTCACTGGGAAGAATGCCCTTTATATTTGTGGCCAGTGGAAGGAATGAAACCTTTATAATGCCCCTTTCATTGGTGACCAGTGTGAGGAATGCCTTTTGCATTGGTGGTCATTGGGAAGAATGCTCTTTACATTTGTGGCCAGTGGAAGGAATGGAACCTTTACAATGCCCCATTCATTGGTGACCAGTGTGAGGAATGCCCTTTGCATTGGTGGTCATTGGGAAGAATGATCTTTACATTTGTGGCCAGTGGAAGGAATGAAACCTTTACAATGCCCCATTCATTGGTGACCAGTGTGAGGAATGCCTTTTGCATTGGTGGTCATTGGGAAGAATGCTCTTTACATTTGTGGCTAGTGGAAGGAATGAAACCTTTACAATGCCCCTTGCATTGGTGGACATTGGGAAGAATGCTCTTTACATTTGTGGCCAGTGGAAGGAATGGAACCTTTACAATTCCCCGTTCATTGGTGACCAGTGTGAGGAATGCCCTTTGCATTGGTGGTCATTGGGAAGAATGCTCTTTACACTTGTGGCCAGTGGAAGGAATGGAACCTTTACAATGGTGGTTGACATGCTACCCTTACAAACCACAAAAAAATATAATTGGTCTAAGGCCTGCAAGTGACATTGGTCCCAGAACCATATGGGTACCATCCAATGGGAGGTCAGTCAGCGCCTACTCAAGGGACCCTTGGCAACCTCTGGAGGAACCCTAGGGTTTCATGGAACCCTGGTTGAGAAGGGCTAACCTAATTCAATTGAAAATGATTTTAGGGGATAGACTAGATGTAATATACTGAAAGAATATTAGTGATCTTAGTTGAAATGGAAAGAAAAATAGGAAACCCATCAAGCAATCCAATCTAAATACTAGATTTTCTGCCATTTTTATTAGCCGATTGTTCAACTCGATTTCACAGTGTTTGATTCAAAATAGTGGAATATCCATTCCATTCTTTTTTATGTAAAAATCAAATTAAAATGGAGATTGAATGATTACGTTGCTACATGTGTGGTACCAGCAAAAGCATGCCTCAAATCAGCTACATGTCATACCTGGTTACCACCAATTATTTCAGAGGAATAAAAAAAAAAATAATAATAATAATAATAATAATAATAAGACATTTTCTAACCAGTCCAACAAATCCTACCTCCAAAATATGGTGAGCTGTGGATCTGGCTGGAAACGTTTGGAGCAAACAGTAAGGCCCCTTTCACACAGGCGGACCGTTCAGATGCGCCTGTCCGTTTTTTTGGCGGATCTGAACGGTCACCCGATGTATCCCTATGGGGCATCGGATGTCAGCGGAAACATCCGATCCGTCAAATCTGGATGGATGGAAACCCTATTTTCCATCCGTCCAGCAATCGGATCGGATGAGATGAGAACGGCCCGACGGTGCGTTCCCATCCGATTCCCCCATAGGGATGTATGGGGAACTGACAACTGTGTCTCCGCACACAGCGCGGAGACACAGCTGTCCTCCTGCTCAGCGCGGGATCGGCGGCTCGATCCCCCGCTGAGATAAACGCAGTCCGTCCGACGGACGGACTGTGTGAAAGGGGCCTAAATGAGTGTTTTACAAAAATTGAATTCCCAATTCTTCTAGGTCTAACATTCAGGTTTTATGACAAAGGACTGAAAGTGCCCCCAATGGCCCAACCTGACCCTCTGGGGCAGTGCACTTTTTTCATTTTTATAATTCAATAGCACAATACAGACTATTTATAACCTATTTATGTTGTAGAAAACAAATGTTCCCAATATTAGATTTGTAGTCTAGTTACAGCCCTTCCTCTCCGCTAACAATGTTTCTGCATTCCATGCTAAAAGAAGAGATAAGGAAGATTAAGGAGCAACGTCACGATTTTTAAAAATAAATATTCTACAGTGCATCCGGAAAGTATTCAGAGCGCTTCACTGTTTCCACATTTTGTTAGGTTACAGCTTTATTCCAAAATTGATTAAGGCTACATTCACACCGGAGCGTAGCATTTTCGCGTTTTTTTTACCGCGATTTTTACCGCGATTTAGAGGCGTTTTTACAGGCGTTTTTTGTGCAAGGGTTTTTAGACTGAATAGAGACCAATGAAAAAAAACGCCTGTAATCTGCCCAAAAAGAAGCTCATGTACTTTTTTGAGCGTTGGGCGTTTTGCTCACGGCGTCAAAATGCTAAGATGTGAACAGGGGCCATTGAAATGAATAGGATTTGTCTTGTTGGGCGTTTTCAGAGCTGATCCTAGAGCAGAAAAACTCCCCAAAACGCCTACATGTGAACGGAGCCTTAATTAATTATTTTCCTCAAAATTCTACAAACAATACCCCATAAAGACAACATGAAAGCCGTTTGTTTGAAAAAACAAAAAAATCCCATCTACATAAGTATTCACAACCTTTGCAACGACACTCAAAATTGATCTTATTGACCGGGCCATTTGTTGCGATACGACACTGCGTTACTTTAACGGAAAACTGAGCGGTCGTGCGACGCTGTAGCCAAACAAAATGAATGTCCTTTTTTCCCCCCCACAAATAGAGCTTTCATTTGGTGGTATTTAATCACCTTTGCAATTTTATTTTTTTGCGCTAGAAACAAAAAAAAAAAAAGCGCCAATTCTGGTAAAAGAAAATAAATAAAAAAATTGTCCAATTCGTATTCTGCTACATATTTTTGTTAAAAAAATCCCAATAATTTAATATTGATTGGTTTACGCAAAAGTTATCGCATCTATAAACTAGGGGAAAGATTTGTCATTTTTATTTATTTTTACTAGCAATGGCGGCGATCTGCAATTTTTAGCGACACTGCAACATTGCGCGGACAGATCGGATCCCTAACTGACACTTTTGGGGGGGGGGGGGGACCAATGACGTTACTACAGTAATCAGTGCTAAAAATATGCACTGTTACTGTAATAATGACACTGGCAGGGAAGGGCTTAACCACAGGGGCAATCAAAGGGTTAAGTGTGTCCCTAGGGGGTGCTTTCTAACTGTGTGGGGGGGGGGGGTGGGCTTGCTGAATGAACACAGAGACCTGTGTTCCTAAATAAGAGGAACACAGGATCCCTGTGTTCATTTAAAAAATTCCAAATTCCCATGATAAAAAAAATTCAGAAATGCAGCGCATCTAAAAAGTCCCAAGAGAGTGAAAGCGCACAAATGCGATTACTTCAGGTGCACCGGTGTAACTGGACAACAGTTCATCCAAATATCCTTTGCGACAGTCCTTAGAGGATATTGCATGCATGAGCCGACCACCATACCGCGTGAAGGGAAGGGTATTGACCCCCCCAAAGTGTGTACACTTAACAGATGCCTGGAAAAAACGCAAGCGTATCAAGCCAACTCTCAGCAGGCTGTATATGTTGGCAATCCTCAACGACCGCAAAGGAAATAGGGGTCCATATAATAAAAAAGTAGAGGGACCATAGTATAAAACCATACAAAAACAGGACTTTATTTAACTAAATAAGAATTGCACTCAAATATTCCTTGAAGAAACAAAGCATAACAAGCTCCTCAGTACATCATAAGATCCATCAGGACAGCGGAGGACTCGTAGAGGGCCGTCTCATCAACATATATCAGCTGTGCCCTGCAGCGTTCCCACACAGACACAGCCGCGACGTCACTTCCGGGTCACCGGACGAGCGTAGTGTGTCATTCGTCTAGCATTGCCGTACAGCCAAACAACCCGACATGTTTCGTCACACGGACTTACTCATGGATTCCTGTGTTCATTACTGACAGAACAGCGGTCTGCTGTGTTTACGACAGACCACCGCTCTGTCTCCACGGAGAGCGATCGCGTGTGCCCGGAAGACATCGGGGCCGCCGGACCCGCTGATTGGCTTCCTCTGTAGCAAATCGGCACGTGCCCTTACTAAGGGTCCCGCGAAACGATGTACAGGTACGTCGTTTTGCGGGATAGAGCCAACCTGCCGCAGTATAAGTATAGCGGCTGGTCAGCAAGTGCTTAACTGGCAATTGTGCAGTCATGCAACACTGTACACAAATGAAATTCATATGTTTTTAATTGTACACAAATAGAGCTCTTTTTTGGTGGTATTTTTTTATGATTATATAAATGAAAGAAAATTTAAATTTTGAAAAAAAAATCCAATATTTTCTGTACTTGCATATTCAATAAAATCAAACAGCTTCATAAATTTAGGCTACGTTCACATGTTGGCATAGTGGATCGCGGGCAGAATCACTGCAATTCTGCCCGCGATCCGGAAATCATTGCAAATTGCGGGACGCCTGTGCGTTGCCGTTGGTACAAGAGCTTCTTAGGGGCGTCATGCATCCCGCAATTTTGTTTGCGTGATGTTACCGCGATTCGGCAGGCGGAAATCGAGGCAACATCGCACAGCGTTTGGGGTGCCATTGCAAACCAACGGCAACGCACAGGCGTCCCGCGATTTGCAATGATTTTCGGATCGCGGGCAGAATCGCGGTGATTCTGCCCGCAATCCGCTACGCCAACATGTGAACGTAGCCTAAGGTCAAAATGTATTCTGCTACATGTCTTCTTGGGTAACGAAAAATCCCAATAACTGTACAGTAATTGGTGTGAAAAATAATCTACAAACCATGGTGCATCCTGGAATTTACGCAGCCTTTAAGCAGCTCTGACTTTGACTGCTTCATCACATTAAGAGTCCTTTCACACGTGCTTTCCGCCCGGCGGACCCCGTTTTGCTCAGCGGGGATCAATCCGCTTATCCCCGCTGAGCAGGCGGATGACAGGTCGGTCTCTGCTTACTGTGCAGAGACAAAGCTGTCAGATCCCCGCTCTGCTCTATGGGAGATTAGATGAAAACGAACCATCTGTCCGTTTTCATCCGATCCTCCAGACGGATGGAAAATAGGGTTTTCCATCCATCTGGATTTCACGGACCACATCGGATAGCAGTGGATGTCAGCGGACATGTCTCCGCTGGCATCCGCTGCTCCATAGAGGTACATGGAGCATCCGATCAGGTCCAACTGAAAAACTGACAGATGGACCTGATCGGAAAGCCCGTGTGAAAGGGGCCTTATAGTGTGACTCTGATAGTGTGGCGGGGAATCAGGGACTGATGCCGACACTGGCTGGGACTGATACGGACACTATCTGATATCCCGAATGACATTAAAACAGTGATTAGTGATAACACTGTACAGTTACTGCACTATTGACACCGGCTGGGTGACACGGGTGATCAGGAGGGCAATTAAAAAGGGTTAACTGTGTGCCTAACAAGTGTGTGTGCTGAATTTACTTCCCAGACTGCCCGTATTTCCTTCCTGGTCCCAGCTCTGAACGGTAAGTGAGATCAAGAAGCAGAACCAGCCAGATCTGGATTGTGTGTTTACTAGCACACACAGATCTCTGTGCTGCGGTTGGCCAGAGCCATCAGCAGGTTCACAGCCAAAATCATTGGCTGCGAGCCTGCTGACAAACTTGTGCTGTGTCCAACCACAACACAAGCAGCAGGGGGCGCACGTGCCTGTAAACCAGGAAGTTCCCCCGCGATGTACCCGTACGTTGTGGGGAACAACAAAGCTGCCAGCCAGCAGGAAATGTAAAACTGCTGGTCGCCAAGTGGGTAAAAATGTAAATGCAATTCTAAAAGTAATTTTCAATATTTGTAAATCTGCAGCTTTAATTAATAAAACCAGGGGATCCTACCATGACAAGGCACTTCCTGTTATGGGGTGACATGGTTCTCTCCTTGTCCCCCCCAATAAAGAGGGAAACTTGAAAGTAACCAATGCTTACGTCTTTTTCTGAAAGTTCTAGTTGCTTGGCCAGCAAGCCGACTCTTCTTTTTCACTTTCTTGGGTCGCTATCCCAGAACAAGCAGGATGAGAACTTCTGACTTTTCTCTTGATTTGTATCCGAAAAAATTGAAACCCAAGCATCAGCCCAATCCTTCAAGAGGGAAATCATGCAAATATTTTTGTGCGTCTTCTCCAGCCTAGCTCTAGCAAACAATACCAGTCTATTAAAATAACCAAACCAGCTCTTGCGTCAGTATCCACCTTCAATCCAGAGATATATCCACCACAGTATTCCTTTTGACACTAGATATCCTCAATCTGATGGACATCATCCTTCAACCCACGTCCTCTGAACCATGTCCTTCTGGACATACCCCCAAGCCTGTGACTGGACAGTGAAAGGAGAAGCAGCAAAGTGATGAGATAATCTCTTCCGCTCAGCTCTCTCCTCCAATCAGATTGCTTTTGTCAGCAAATGTACTGATTAGTTCCTTGCACTGCTTCTTCCTCTCCCAGCCTGGGCTCTGCTGTACAAGGAGATACCAGGTCAAATTCAGGAACTTTCTTGGGTCGTTATTCCAGAACAAGCAGGAGGAGAACTTTTGACTTTTCACTTGCTTTGTATCCGCAAACATTGAAACCTGAGGATCAGCCTGATCCCCCAAGAGGGAAATCATGCAAATATTTTTGTACGTCTCCAAAATATTTCATTAAAAAATACATTTAATAAATCTGCGGCCAAACATTCCCCGCCCCGCACCTGTATGTATACCCACCCATTGTATATGAGCGGCAATGGGAAATAACCCAACACAGGCTACAGCTCCATGGTTGGCTCGTCCATGAGGATCTGGACCAGGAATCTGAACACGCCTGAGCTCATCACTAATGCCAAAACACAATTTGCCCCTATGTAAAAGAAGCAAAAAACGGCCCTCACACGCTCTTCCGGCCAGTGAGGACAACTAGGACACTCCAGTCCATCCGTGTGCCATATCTAGTCAAAGGTTTCAGGTTTCCCATCTTACGTGTTCTATAGACACAAGGCCTCTATTGTCCACTGCTTTGCATGTTTAATGATTGGAGTTTACAGTACAAGATAACACAACGTTCCTCTGCCAGGAGTCAATACACCGACGTCCCGTACCGGATGTGGGTAAAAAGGGATTAATTCGAGTTTCTTTATTCTTCTAAGTCTGTTGATAGACCGCGTTCTGTGACGAGATTACATGTGGCAAGCTTTCAGATGAAAGATCAATCCATAAACCATAGAACAGTGAAAACATGATGATATCAGAGGCTTTAGAGTACAGGAAATGCTTTATGTATATGTAGCACTACTCCCTTGGGAGCTGCTGGTGACGGGTTCCCCTGGGTTACCCATAGCAACAACACAATAGTTTAGCAACTTTTAAGTGCTTGGCTCAGTCAAGAAACAGTCTAGGGGTTTGGTTTTTTTGTAGTTTATTTGAGAACTTGGATAGGAGAAGGGATGAGTGGGATACTCCAACTGTATAAAACTATACACAATTTGCTGGGACGTCTAGAGAGAACTGAGTGTGGCAAGGCCACTTCTTCACCTTGTTACTAGCAGTGTAGAAGAACTTAATGGACTTGTATTACTCTGTGAATCGCTCTTCGGGGCCCAACTAGGCACCTCCTTTCCCCTTATTCTTCAGGGTTCTACACGGCACCCCCTTTACTGTAATTCTCTCCATGTGAGCTAGCTCCTTGATCCTCTGACTTCACTGGAGTGGTCCCCTTCCTGGGCCGACCCTTTGGCAAGTCCCCGAGTACTCACGGACACTGTTTTTCCCAAAAGACTCTGCCAGCAGCTCCGCCGTCAGTTACACCGGATCCTCTGCAGCTCAGCTCTACACCTGGTTCACAGGCCGACTGCCTAAGACCACTTCCCTCATACACAGCAGGAGGAGAGACAAGACGTCAGCCTCCTCCTGGGACTCTGCTTTCCAACAAAGACGCCCTGTCACATGTCCCCTCCGCTTTTATGAGCAATCCCAGGATGCATTGCAAGAATGCCCTCCCACTGGGACTCCCATAAAAGATAATGTGTCACTCCCTCAGACCCAGTGAATCACACCTGGAGACATGCAACAGGCAACCTAATAGATCAGGCTCCCCTGATAAGCAGAAGGAGCAATAGATGCTTTTTCCTAGCACCTACCTAGGAGGGTGCTACATATACAATTGTTTGATTATCTTAGTGTGGCTATACACACTACAAATTTGATTGCACAATCCCTATACAATCTCATTTCACTTTACCAAAAATTTGTAATTTGACTACAAACACATGCAATCCAATCAATTTCTGCCCACGTCCCCTGAACCCAGGTCATCCTGGACGTACCCCCAACCTGACTGCACCGACTTTTAGGGCTATTTCACACAGGCGGCCAGGGGGTGGTAATATCAGGAGGCTGAGGTTCTACTGTTCCCCCAGCCACCCTCCTGAATCCTTACATTACAGTCTGACAGGGTTGTACACATGCTGTGGCGGCAGCATTTTTAACCGCTTTTGCCGACTGCCCGCCGCAGTATAACTGCGGCATGCTGGCTCAACTGCGCGAAACAAGGTAGGGGTATGTCGGTCGTGGGAGTGGTGCTGGGGGCAAACGCGCGCCGCCACTGGCGCGCTCCTGCACTAGGCAACTACACTAGGGCACTAGGCAGCGGGGATGCGGATCCTCTGGACCAGCGGCCGCGATTGCCACCTGGCACCCGCGGTCGCTCCCCACTGACAGAGGGTGGTCAGCTGTAAAACATAGCTGACTGTTGTTCTCTCTGAAATGATCACAGAGTACCTGTGATTCTTCTATATAGGATCACAGGTCTCTATGGTCATTCCATAAGCCCCGCCCACACCACAGTTAGAAACACGCCCCTAGGTACATATTTAACACCTTGATCACCCACTGTGTTAACCCCTTCCCTACCAGTGTCATTATTAAAGTAACAGTTTCATATTTTTAGCACTGATTACTGTAGTAATGTCACTGGTTCCCACAAAAGTGTAAAAAATGTCAGTTAAGGGCCTGATCTGTCCGCCGCACCAAAAGAAAGCTCTATTTGTGGGAAAAAAAGGACATCAATTTTATTTCGGTACAGTGTTGCAAGACCGTGCAATTTTCTGTTAAAATAACGCAGTGCCGAATTGCAAAAAATGGCCTGAGCATTAAGGGGGCAAATCCTTCTGGTCTAGGAGTGGTTTATTTGCACTGCGGAGTATGCCTGTTGAGATGATTGGGGTAGCACCACAGTGCTTGGCACACAGTTGCGTGCCGGCACGGTTCCATGATGTAAAACTGCCATTTGGCAAATTTAAAAAAATCCCTATAATAATGTGGAATACGGTACACAGGCCTGAAGAAGTGGCATAAAAGATGTACTGCTGGGGACATCTTGGGATTGAAGGCATGTAATACAGTAAAAACTGTTTTTTAATATATATTTTTAGGTAAGGAACCCTTGAGTTCCACTTTTAGGCCCCTTTCACACAGGCAGAAGTCTTTACTATCCTTGAAAAGCCGATTCCGGGTGTTCAGGAGGTAATGCTGCCACCTCCTGAATGTGTATTATTTCACATGTATACATCCATACTAGGATTAGCTATGGCGAGTGGGGGTTTCCAGGTAAAATGTTCACCTGTCACTGGATACGTTTTTCTTACGCTGGCATTTCTATTATCCTGAGTGCCAATTGGGCTCTACACCTCAGACTGGAGCGGCACCACCAAGTACTTATGGCCTTATTGTGAATACATTGCAGCTAACCAGATGTGGTGGCCACTGGGTTATGACGCCATCTTAAATGGCAAGAGATGAAGATGCGTCCTTCAATGAACATAAGAGAAATAAGGAACCTGCAGGCAGGCCATGGGCCATCCGAGAAGCAAGTTATTCTTGTTATCCGTATCACTGAGCCTTTGTCAGCCCTGGCCTTTACCCTGGCCATCAGGGAACCAGCAATTACCTATACAGAAAAGACGCGGAGGTGATTCCTATCAGAGATCCGGGACAGGATGACCGAAATACCGACATTTTACAGGTCTTTATAAAACACAACTTTCCTTTCCTATGGACGAGGCCATTCATGCATATACGGAAAACAGGTTACCTGCCAAATGACCTGCAAGCTAACACGTAAGATGTCGATAAAATTCACAAACTCGTCCAGCAGGATGTCAGATGTTTATTGTTTTTCCAACAATCTGGCTCATTCCAAGGTCTGCGTCTGATGAAAGCAGCGGACAGCATTTACATATCCCAATTCGCTTTGATGGGGACTCTATTCTGATATCAGACATGCAAAGTTATAACATGTCTAAAGAGAACAACAAGAGGATATGGAGCGGACTAGGGATGATCGAACTTTTCAAAAGTTCGGTTCGGCCAGAACATCCGAACTTCCCGAAAGTTCGGCCCGGATTTCAGAACCCCATTGAAATCAATGGGACCCGAACTTCGGTAATCAAAAAACACCATTTTGAAGCCCTAAAACCCAATAAATGCCCCTAAAAAGTGCCTAGGGTTCTGGGTCGTGCCCCAGGGACTATTAATCACACAAAAAAAAGTTCTTAAAAATTGTCATTTTTGATAGAGAGCCAATTATTGAAAAAATGAAAAAAAAAAAAAAATTCTTTGGATTTAGTATCTGGGGGGTCTAAAAAGTGTACCTGTGAAGTTTCAGCTCTGTAGCATGTCCAGAACCAGAAAAAAAAAAAAAAAAAGATTGTTTGTATTATTTCACTTATAGAACAGGGATATGGCTTCGCTATTTTCACACCTATATATGTGTAAGTGTATAATACATATAAGTGTGTGTGTATATATACCACTATACACAAGTTCAGATGTTTTGCCTGCCTCCAAAAACCCCAAAAATATGCCTGCAACAACACACCTGGACGTTTTTTTTTTTTGGCGCTAGCGTTTTTTTTGGGCATTTTTTTGGGCGTCTTTGGAAGCAGGCAAAACATCTGAACTTGTGCATAGGGGTATATATACACACATACTTATATGTATATATACACCTAGACATATATAGGTGTGATAGTAGCAGAAATATATGCTTGCGCTAATTAAATAATTAACACTACTATGGCTCTGCTTCTATAACATCTATATATGTGTAAGTGTAAAAATACATACAAGTATGTGTGTATATATACACACCACTATACACAAGTTCAGATGTTTTGCCTGCCTCCAAAACCCCCCAAAAAATGCCTGCAACAACACACCTGGGCGTTTTTTTTTTGGCGCTAGCGTTTTTTTGGGCATTTTTTTGGGTTCTTTGGAGGCAGGCAAAACATCTGAACTTCTGTATAGGGGTATATATGTACACACACACTTATATGTATTTTACACTTACACATATATAGGCGTTATAGGAGCGGAGCCATATTGGTGTTAATTATTTAATTAGCGCAAGTATAGTGTTCTGCTCCTTTCACACCTATATATGTGCAGGTGTATATATACATACATGGGTGTATAATATATACCCCCTATACACATGTTCAGATGTCATGCCTGACTCCAAACATGTCCTCAAAAAATCCCTATAAACGCCTGCAGCCAAAAAGCAAGCTGACCGGTGAGAAGCCATATCAGTGCTCTGAATGTGACATAAGAGAAACAATGTTTTCTCTATAGCGGTCACCCTGATATGGAAGGGTTTGGTCACCCAGCCATAGCAGTCAGAGTCAGTTCACCCTACACTACATTACGGTCACCCTGGCACTTAACACTTTCCCTACAGAAACTAATTTTTTGCATCTAACTAAAGTGTAAAAGAGCACTCTAACTACACTAGATATCCCTTTCCTCACTAATAATTGCTAAATGACACTTCTGAAGCAAATTTAACAGAACTGCTTCCACTCTCTTCCATGTCCCTGTATTACAATGCTAGGAATTTGCCGGGGCTATCTTATATACTGGGGGGGGGGGGGGGGTGTATTCACTTATGATTGGCCTAGGGACCCCCTAGTCACTCCAATCACATTCCTAGCATTCTCCTGCCCCCTCAATTGGCTTTTACTAATGGTTCTGGTCCAATCACTGGCTTTTAAAGCCCACGTCCTGACCCATTGCATTTTGGTCGGTTCTGGTTGCCGAATTCCGAACTTTTTCAGCAAAAAGTTCTAAATTCGGCCGAACCTCGAACAGCCAATGTTCGGGTCGAACCGATGGTCGACCCGAACCATTCGATCATCCCTACTGCTGACCTCCTTGTGAAATTGCCAAATACTTGACTGTCATGCTGATCCAAGTACATGGAGTCTCTGACCTGGAACAGCCATGGAGAACAGCAATTAATGGGCCATACACACTATAAGATTTTCTGAAGACTTTCCTTTAGATTTACCAAAACCATACAATATGAGGTCAAACCTAAACACTTTCAATTTGTATGCAATCTGGCAGGCCCCTGCACTACATAGAAAAGGTAAATCTGAAGGAAATCTAACCACAAAAGTTGGATAGTGTGTATCCAGCTTAAGTCCTACGCGTGTGCTTGTTCCAGGTAAGTGGCTCAAAGTACTGAAGCCAACGCAGCAGGCAAATAACCTTTTTCTCTCCCTTTCTTACGCTCTCTCCCACTTTTTTGCTTTTCCTCACTTTCTGGTCCTTTCTCCCACCCTTTCTTTCTCTTATGCTCTCTCCCTGTGCTGGCTCCCGCTCACTCTACCCCCCTCCTCTCTTCCTTTTCACTCTACCTGCTTGCTCGCTGTCTCCTAGTCTTGTTTTATCTCTCTCCCTCCCTTTCTTGCTCTTTCCCCTTTAGCTATTTACTCACTCTCTTCCCCTTTCTTGCTCAATGCTCACTCCCCTTCCCCTGCTCGCCTTGCTCTCTCCCCCTCTTTCCTTCTCACTCGCCTTCTTCTCTCTTCTTGTTCTCGTACTCTTTCCCCGTTCCTGCTTTTGCTCGCTCTACCCCTTTTCTGCTCACTCTTGTCCCCACCACCCCACCCCTTTCCTGCTTGCTCGCCATCTCCTCCTTTCATTTTTTCTCTCACTCCCTTGCTTGCTCTCTCTCCCCCCCTTAACTGTTTACTCATTCCCTCCCCCTTTACTGCTCGCTCGCTCCCCCCCCCTCTTGCTCTTTCCCCTTTTCCTGTTTACTCACTCTCTTCCACTTTATTGCTCATTGCTCACTCCCCTTCCCCTGCTCGCCTCGCTCTCTCCCCCTCTTTCCTTTTCACTCGCCTTCTTCCCCCTTCTTGTTCTCGTGCTCTTTTCCCGTTCCTGCTCACTCTTGTCCCCCCCCCCCCCACCTTTTCCTGCTTGCTTGCCATCTCCCCCTTTCATTTTTGCCCTCACTCCCTTTCTTGCTCTCTCCCCCCTTACCTGTTTACGCATTCCCCCCCCCCTTTCCTGCTCGCTCTTCCCCCCCCTTTCTTGTTTTCTCTCTCTCCCTTTCTTACTTTCTCCCCCTTTCCTGCTTACTCACTCCCCATTTCCAGCATGCTCGCTCGCCCTTTCCAGCTCGCTCTCCCTCTCCCCCTTTCCTGCCTGCTTGCCCCCCACTTGCCTACTCATTCACTCCCTCTTTTCTGCCTGCTCTCTCCTCCCTTTCTTGCTCACTAGCTCTTTCCTGCACGATCACCCCCCCCCCACCTTCTCCCTAAATTGCTCTCTACCTCTATCCCATGCACACTACCTCCCTTTTTTTCTTGGTTTCTTAGTCTCTCCTTCCCCCTTGTTTGCTCTCGTCTTCTCCCTTTCCCTCCTTTAAAGGAGGAGAAGAAGTACAGGCAAAACTTGTTTGGCTGTACTTCTTCCTTGGATCACAAGAAAGCAGTTCGCTCTTCAGTCCTGTGACCCGTTTTCAGCAGACAGGGGGGCGAAGCTCGCTGTCGGCTGAAGTCACAGAGCCAGTCCAGATTGGGGAATGATCGTGACAATATGGTCGGATTTGCCCACAACCCTGGACTGGCACCTGGCTCAGCTTCTCAGCAAGCTGCCGAGAGTCTGAGATAGCTGCACCCACCCCCCTCCACAGCCCAGCGCTCCAGTAAACGTGGGGCGGGGGGGGGGGGGCAGAGAAGACAGCAGTGACTGACAGTCACCAGCTCTCTGTTCATGAAACTCTGAGAACTGAGCGATCAGTGGTGTTTGATCACTCGGTTCTCAGTCTTAGAGCTGGTGAGCTGGTGGGGGGCCGATGCTGCATCCACCCAGGTAAGTGTGATTCTTAAAAAAACAAATAAAAAAAATAAATAAATAAATAAAAAAACAATAAATAAATAATAATAATAATAATAATAATAAAATCCTGAACTTCTCTTTTAAGCATTTTACAATCGTCCATACAATGTGTGAAATGTTCATGCTTTTTCTATAGCTCTGTATTGTATTGGCAACTTCTATATATGAACATTTATACCACTATAAAACATTCTTCCCGTATTTTTATTGTACAATAAGTTTTGGACGTTAAATGCTGCTCTTCAAATCCTCCAATTTTTAGATTTACTAAAAAAAAAAAAAAAAAAATTTATTTTTCTTACTATTATGTCCCCAATAAAGGTGTATTTCTTCAGTGACATGGCCAGGGATTTTTAAAAACTGTCAATGTGTTCGCTGTTATAGAGGGTCGATTAACCTTATCAAATATTACGAAAAAAATTGTTTTTGTCTATGGATTACAACAAAGCTAATTATAAAGATTACTAAGTAGGGCAACCTTTCTATGGCCCTATTGGAGAGATCCTCAACACCAGATAGGAAGCAAGCAGAAATATCCTCTAAGCAGACAAGAACAGCAATAAGATTTAAATCATCCATATTCAGTAGCGGTGAGGAGGCTAAAGCCGGCCATACACCAACAGATTTCTTTGTTTTAGCCTGAGAGTCGTGAGTGCCAGTCGTCAGAATACCCACACAGTGCCTACATCTGTCTGGCTGCAGGCACTGTTCGGCTCAAAATTTTTAGCCTGGCTTCTTCAACAAATGTTGAGAGTGTTCATTTAGTTGAGCTGGCAGGACCATCCACTGTTAAAAAAAGTTCACCTTTTATAAGGTGTTTTTTTTTTTTTTTTACACTGCAGCCTGTAAAGCATTTCACCCATGATCAGCAGATATCCCTCCCCCATTCCAGTTTGCGCTCTCTCTCCCCGTTTCATGCTCCCGCTCCCTCTCTCCCCTTTCTTTCTCCCGCTCCCTCTCCCCCCCTTTCTTGCTCCTGCTCCCTCTCTCCCCCCTTTCTTGCTCCTGCTGCCTCTCTCCCCCCCTTTCTTGCTCCTGCTCTCCCCGCCCCTTTCTTGCTCCCTCTTTCCCCCCCTTCTTGCTCCATCTCTCCCCCCCTTTCTTGCTCCATCTCTCCCCCCCCTTTCTTGCTTCTGCTCTCTCCCCCCTTTCTTGCTCCCCTTTCTTGCTTCCGCTCTCTCTCCCCCCCCTTCTTGCTTCCGCTCTCTCTCCCCCCTTTCTTGCTCACACTCTGTTCCCCCCTTTCTTGCTCACACTCTGTTCCCCCCTTTCTTGCTCACACTCTGTTCCCCCCTTTCTTGCTCACACTCTGTTCCCCCCTTTCTTGCTCACACTCTGTTCCCCCCCTCGCTCACACTCTCCCTTTCCTGTTCACCTTCTCCCCACTTTCCTGCTCGCCCTTTCCCCTTCTTGCTCATATTCTTCCCCTTTTCTGCTTGCTCTTTCCTTTCATGCTCCCCCCCCCCCTTTTCCTGCTTGTCCTCTCTCCCTCTCTTGTGCTTTCCCTTTCTTGCTCACACTGTTCCCCCCCTTTCTTGCTCACACTCTGTTCCCCCCCTCGCTCACACTCTGTTCCCCCCCTCGCTCACACTCTGTTCCCCCCCCTCGCTCACACTCTGTTCCCCCCCCTCGCTCACACTCTGTTCCCCCCCCTCGCTCACACTCTGTTCCCCCCCCTCGCTCACACTCTGTTCCCCCCCTTTCTTGCTCACACTCTGTTCCCCCCCTTTCTTGCTCACACTCTGTTCCCCCCCTTTCTTGCTCACACTCTGTTCCCCCCCTTTCTTGCTCACACTCTGTTCCCCCCCCTCGCTCACACTCTGTTCCCCCCCCTCGCTCACACTCTGTTCCCCCCCCTCGCTCACACTCTGTTCCCCCCCCCTCGCTCACACTCTGTTCCCCCCCCCTCGCTCACACTCTGTTCCCCCCCCCTCGCTCACACTCTCCCTTTCCTGTTCACCTTCTCCCCACTTTCCTGCTCGCTCTTTCCCCTTCTTGCTCATATTCTTCCCCTTTTCTGCTTGCTCTTTCCTTTCATGCTCCCCCCCCCACTTTTCCTGCTTGTCCTCTCTCCCTCTCTTGTGCTTTCCCTTTCTTGCGGTCTCTCTTTCTCTTCATTGCTCCCGCTTCCCCTTTTTTCACTACCTCTCTTTATTGTTCCCTTTCTTACTTACTCCCCCCATCCTCGACCTTCTTGCATTCTCTCTCTTCCTGTGCTTGCTCTCTCGCTCCTCCCTTACCTGCTCGCTCTCTCTCTCTCTCTCTTACGCTTTCTCTCCTCTCTTCTCAATCTCCATTTTTTCACCGAAGAGCAGACAGCGGTGACCGACAGTCACCAGCTCTCTGCTCAGGTAACTCTGAGAACTGAGCGATGAGTGTGGTCTTACAGCTGGTAGGAGAACCGAGGGAAGTATGATTCTTAAAAAAAAATAAAAAAAATCCTGAACTTCTCTTTTAGGCATTTTACAATCATCCATACAATGTGTGAAATGTTCATGCTTTTTATATAGCTCTGTATTGTATTGGTAACTTGAACACATAGCATTCATTTGGAGAAAGCAAAGCATTTTCTGGATGGCACCCATGCCAAACGGCCAACCTCCTGTATTCAGGATGCAGCAGCTCAGCACGGGACCTGAAAGCAAGTGGGGATCACTGGAATAGCAGTGTCTACTTAGGTAGCTTCCAGGGGCATCAGTCAGGTATGGTATTTAAATTGGTCCAGCTTGGACCAATGTAACTTTGTAATTATATAAAATATCCATACCTGGAATTCTTCTTTAAAGTGGTTTTAAACCCTTACATACACCCAGCGAAGTGAATAGCCTAAAGTGATACACAGAGATTAAACAAATCCTCCTGCATAAGTTGTACCTGTTTATCAGCAGTCACCTCTACTTCTGTTCAAAGCCCAGAATTATTAAAGCTTGTCTGAGCAGAAAAAAGGGGACTAGCATATGAAGTTACACTCTGCAAAGCTCAGTGAGGAGAGCTCTGAGAGCAAATTGGAGGGAAGGGGATACGGCGGCTGAGGCCAGGGGGGGAAGAAAGCTCCTGCGGGTTCGGATGGGACAGTGGCGTGACCTGCCATTTAGTTATGCCTGCACTATACGATCAGTGAAACTCTGATGGACTTATAACAAGTGTAAGCATTTATACACCATAATATACACTATGTATATCGTATGAAAAGAATCAGCCAGGCTCTCCCAAAATGCAGTCAAAGGATGAAATATCTGTAATGTTATTTTCTGCTGGGTTTTTCTGAAATAATCCGGTCTCTCACATCAGGTCAATTTATGCAAATACACAGAACTCTCTTCATCCTGTATAGTTTTCAATTTGCATCCTGGTTCACAAAAATAGCAAGGCTTTTGTGCAGTTTCACCTACAGCAGCCACCTATGCCTTGAGGCTAGATTGCCTACCAGTACTTTAATGCTCCTAGGACAAAAGGCTCAGAGCTATATATGGAGTACTGGGGTGCTCATCATCGATCCCAGGGGTAGAGATCCACTAACTCCTAGAAGTCCAGGATACATTTATAAATTCTATGCGATACAGGAAAAATCCCACTGCTCTGTTTACGCGTTTCACTCCATTAGGCGCTTAGTCATTACTCTATGACCAAGCACCTGATGGAGCGAAACGCATAAAGGGGAAAGGTGGACTCTCTCTCTCTCTCTCTATCTGAAAATATCAATTGGTTTATTCTGGACTTCGAAAGTTGATTGGATCCATCCTTGATCTGCTTCAATTGTTAGCAGATCACAGAATTTTTTGGAGCCTGCACCCTTTGGTCAGTGAAGTGGTGGTGCGAAGATTGTAGCGAAGCAGCTGGGATGATTCCGAGGGGTAAGGAGTTCAGGTACTGTGTGAGATGGCCACAAGGTGCTGAAAAGGTTTTAGGCAGGTTCAGAATACGGACTAGTGGCTTGCTGGACACCAAGCATGCAGAGGTCAGAGGTGACTAGTAGCAAGCAAAGGCAGGATTGATTATCCGGGCACCAGTCAGGGCAGGTGACATTCAGTAGTTTATCTGTTCTTCAGGTGTAGCACCCTCTTAGGTAGGTGCTAGAGAGAGAGAGTATAGTTTTGGATTTTTTCTGCTTACCAGAAGGATTGCCAGTTAAATCTATGCTGTTCTCTGTCTACCAGAGAGCAGTATCTACTAGTGTCGTCTGCTCATTGTGCCCAGGTGCAGCTCAGTTTGTCTGAAGGGTTTCACACTGGTCCAATAGGGAGGCATATTAGACAGTGGGAGGTTGCCGCCACCTCTGTAGAAGTTGCCATGCGGCCTCAGGTGGTCAACCTGAGGGCCTAAAAGAGTAGAGAGCAACTGAACCCGGAGCTCCTTTAGAGCGGACTGGAAGGGAGACACTGAAAAGGATCGGATTCTGCATACAGTGGGTGTAAAGGGGCCTTTCCTGAGGGAGGACATCCTTTTCATGGAGGAGTTAGTGGATGGGTATCAGAAAAGGGGATGTTAGAGAGTGTCCTGAAGATAATGTAGTTCAATGGGTCTGTTGCTGGAGAGCAAGGAGACATGACCCTTTCCATACCCTTGGCAGTATGGTTGAAGCAGTGTGACTGCTTCCACAAGTATCCTGGTGAGGCCAAGTGAGAGTTGTCCTTATCAACTGTAAATAGTTAAAGTTAGAATGTCCCACTATTCCCTTCTCCCATTCAAGTTCCACAATAAATACCAAAAACCAAAACCCCTGGACTGTTTCTTGATTAACGAGCCATTGGAAGTAAGGATGAATGTGTGAACTGTCCCTAAGTGGCTGTCTGCAGGTAATCAGAGGAGGCCCAAGAAGTCATCATACAGCAAACTCTATGGGGACAGTGCCACACAGGCAAGGGTCAGGGCAGGCAGCGATTAATCCATATCCAGGTAAGGGGTAAAGTCAGGTTACAACCAGAATAGAATAATCTATTTCAAAGAAGGATCAGGCATGGGTTAGGGCAGGGGACAATTAGCAATGTATCTGTAATCCATGACAGGGTCAGGGCAGGCAGCAATCATCAGAGTAATCCATATCAAGGCAAGGGGTTAGGTCAGGTGGCAATCAGTAGAAAAATCCATGTACAAGAAGGATCAGGCAAGGGGTGAAGCAACAGTAGATATACAAGTTAAGGCAAAAGTGTGGAGCCAGAAAGAGAAGGCGCGATTCTGCCTATCGCCTGGAAATCATTCCAAATCGTGGGACGCCTGTGCGTTGCCATTGATTTGCAATGGCACCCCAAACGCTGTGCGATGTTGCCGCGATTTCCGCCTGCCAAATCGCGGTAACATTGCGCAAACAAAATCGCGGGTCGCATGACGCCCAAAAAAGGTACAAGAGCTTCTTTGGGGCGTCATGCGACCCGCGATTTTATTTGCGCGATGTTACCGCGATTCGGCAGGCGGAAATCCCGGCAACATCGCACAGCGTTTGGGGTGCCATTGCAAATTAACGGCAAAGCACAGGCGTCCCGCGATTTGCAATGATTTCCGGATCGCGGTGATTCTGCCCGCGGTCCGCTACGCTAACATGTGAACGTAGCCTAAAGGCTATCACAAGTCCAGAGCCCTAGTCTTATATAGGTTTGAGAAGAGAAAATATATATTTCAGGGCTTTATAGCTGTACATGCATATGAGGCACAAGATCTTCTTAAGATAATATTCCGTGATGTCCAGCCAATGGTCAAAAATCATATTTTATAAGATAATCAGTAGAAGAGCATCTATGTGTTTCAAGGGTTCAGATACTCCCAGTCTAGCCATATTAGAGGTTTCATAATAATTAAGCCATGATGGAGTATCTAAAAAGCTAAAAAGAGCATTGGCTTTCCTCTTCTACTAGAGACAGAACTCAATAGGTTGTGGCTCCACATCCATTATGTACTATTGGTAAAAGAAACACGAAGAAAGAAATGGGGCTTTAAAAAGGTAGCCACTTATAACCCTGTGGAGAAAAAGAACTTAAGTATTAGATAAAAAAAAAAAATTACATTTTATTGGAACATCATTAAAAGATTACATAAAACATATATAACGTCTTCCCATTGTAGAGCAGGCTCTCTCTTAAATAAGAGAGATCTATAGAAATACCCATAATATGAACATATAACATGTATTGATTGGTCACAATATCTGAATTTCACGGGTATCTCTGAAAATCACAGGATCGCTACACGTTTCGCTTGTAGCTTCTTCAGGGGATCCTGTCAATACCAGCTTCCAAAAGGAGGGAGATAAATATGGAGCACCTGGAGCCGTGACATGGAAGAAACAGAAAGAGGGGGGGGGGGGACCTGGACAAACCTGTCCCAGCCAGAGGGAGAGCAGAGAGCCCACACACCACAAATATTGCTCTGGTATTTCCAAATTCAGGGGTATCTATCACAAGCCAATAACACTTGTGGGTAAGGATATCACATAGGTCTGCGAGTCCAATTTTCTCATATATGGGTTTGTCTGGTTATTACTCTCTGTTTCGCAAGTGCTGATCCCTCATGTAGCCCCCCTACAAAGAAAGGGATCCAGATGATATTTCTATAGATCTCTCTCGTATTTTTTTTAGGAGAGAGCCTGCTCTCCATAGGAAGACATTATATAGGTTTTATGTATTGATTTTATGTAATCTTTTAATGATGTTCCAATAAAATGTAATTTTTTTATCTAACACTTGAGTTCTTTTTCTCCACGGGGGTTATAAGTGGCTACCTTTTTAAAGTCCCATTTCTTTCTTCGTGTTTGTCTTCTACTAATTATCTGAAAATAACGGAATTTTTGTAAAATCTTACCTGTAAAATTCCTTTCTCTGAGTCCTCCGACAGTCGCCGCCCACTTCATATTCATCACCAATGGGGTTATGTCCTCTATTCCGTAGGAGTAGCTAGGCAATAGAATATGTTAGTACAAAGACTTAACATATCCCACCCCCAGGGGGTGGTCCCCTCAGTACATAACCCTCCACTTCCTGTATCCAACTCAGTTTCAGTGGAATAGCAGTAGAGAGTACATCAAAACCCCAAAAGAGGGGCGGGGGCGGCGACTGTCGGAGGACTCAGAGAAAGGAATTTTACAGGTAAGATTTTACAAAAATTCCGTTTTCTCTTACGTCCTCCGACAGTCGCCGCCCACTTCATATTCATCACCAATGGGGATGTCCCAAAGCAGTGTAAACATGAGGGGTGGGAAGAACGCAGCCGCGCCCAAGGCAACGCCGTCTCCCCATCAGAGAAAGGAACCTTACCAAAGGAAGGAAACCAGTTGGGCATAAGAACAAAACACTCGCTCAACAGGAGCAAGAAAACCCAGGGAAAAAACAAATATCCCAAAAAGCCAAAAGAACCCGTAACAAGGGCTCTAGGGAACTGCCGCACTAAGAACCTTGCGGCCAAAGGAAGCATCAGCCGATGCCTGAACATCTACTCTGTAGAATATCGTGAAAGTGTGTACGGTCGACCAAGTCGCCGCCTTACACACCTGGGCCACAGAGGCCCCATGACGACAGGCCCAAGACGTACTCAGAGATCTGGTAGAGTGCGCCTTTACAGGTACAGGGGGAACTTTCCCCTTCAAAGCATAGGCCTGATCAATGGTCTGTCTGATCCATTTGGCGATCGTAGAAGCCGACGCCGCCATGCCCTTCCGAGGACCTTCCGGAAGGACAAACAAGGCATCCGACTTGCGAAAAGACTCAGTCGATTTGAGATAGACTCTAATCGCCCGGACAACATCCAAGGAGTGAAGCAACACCTCCGTCGGATGCTTCGGCTTCGCGCAAAGCGAAGGCAGGACAATGTCCTCATTGAGATGAAAGTCCGAAACCCTTTTTGGAAGAAAAGAAGGGTTAGGTCGCAAGACCACCTTGTCCAAATGCACAACCAGATACGGAGACTTGCAGGACAAGGCTGCCAGCCCCGACACTCGACGAGCCGAGGTGATAGCCACCAAAAAGGCGACCTTCTTGGACAACAAAGACAGCGAGATCTCCCTGATCCTTTCAAAAGGAGCACGCTGCAATACTGATAGAACTAGATTCAAGTCCCAAGGGGGAAGAGGGTCCCTCCTAGGAGGGATCAGATGACGTACCCCCTGCACAAAAGTGCTAACCAAAGAATCAGATGCCACAGGCCGTTGAAAAAAAACGGCCAAAGCAGACACCTGACCCTTGATCGTGGCCAGCGCCAGACGCTGGTCAACACCCGTCTGAAGGAAGGGCAACACCCTAGACACCGAATAAGTGTCAGGAGAGAAACCCCTGGAATCGCACCAGGCAAAATACGCCTTCCAAGTACGGTAATAAACCTTCCCCGAGGAAGACTTCCTCGCATTTATTAAGGTGTGAATGACCTCAGGGGAAAGACCCCTGTTCTTCAGGACCTCGGTTTCAACAGCCAGGCCGTCAAAGCCAGCGACTGTAAAGCAGGATGGAAGATCGGTCCTTGCGACAGAAGATCTTCTCGAAGAGGCAGACGCCACGGGGCGTCGATTGCCAGATTTACGAGGTCTGCGTACCAGGACCAGCGAGGCCAGTCCGGTGCCACAAGAATCACCGTGGTCGGTTCCGCGAAGGAACCTGGACAGCAATTGAATCGGTGGGAACGCATACATCAGTTGGTACTGATGCCACGGGGCAACCAACGCGTCCGACGCGTCTGCCCGAGGATCGCGCGTCCTTGCCACGAACCGTGGTACTTTGTTGTTCAGACGAGACGCGAACAGGTCTACCTCCGGAAGACCCCACCTCGCGCACAACATCTGGAAGACAGCCGGGTGAAGGGACCAGTCCCCCTGGTCCAGGGTCTGGCGGCTCAGATAATCCGCCTGCCAAATTTCCACCCCCGGAATGTGAACTGCCGACATTGCCGGGACATGCGTCTCGGCCCAAGACAGAATCGCGGCCACTGCTCGAGCCGCCCGGGCACTCCTGGTGCCCCCTTGGTGATTGATGTAAGCCACCGCCGTGGCATTGTCCGTCTGCACCCGAACCGGGTAGCCGTGAAGATTGTCCGTCCAACGACGAAGACAGAGGAGTATCGCTCGCAGTTCCAGAACGTTGATCGGAAGGGAGGATTCCTCCGTCGACCAAACACCCTGGGCGGACAGAACGCCCAGAACACCACCCCAGCCCGACAGGCTGGTGTCCGTGGTGATCACCGTCCACGAAAGGGGACGAAAAGACTTGCCCCCCGATATTGAGGGGGATTGAAGCCACCACAGAAGATCCCTTCTGGTCTGAGAACTCAATGACATCTGGAGATCCAGAGACTGCGGACGCCCGTCCCACTTGGACAATATCTCCGCTTGGAGATCCCGTGTGTGAAACTGGGCGAAGGGAATCGCCTCGAAAGCCGAGACCATCAATCCCAGACACCGCATGCACGTCCGAATGGACGAAGATGGAACGTCCCTGAGGGACCTGACTGCCTCCTGAAGAGCTGCGAGTTTTTCTTCCGGCAGGAAGACCTTCGCCTGGACAGAGTCCAGAATCATACCCAGGTAAGAAATCCGAACCGATGGGCACAATGTCGACTTTGGAAAATTGATCGTCCAACCAAACTCCTGCAGAGTCTGCAACGTGACGGACAGATCCTTCTCCAGACTCTGGCTGGTCGCAGACCGAACCAGAATATCGTCCAGATACCCCAGAGCTGAAATGCCCTGGGCCCTCAACAAAGCCAGAACCGGTGCCAGCACTTTGGTGAACACCCTCGGAGCCGAGGCGAGACCAAAAGGCAACGCCACAAATTGGTAATGATCTTCCGCTATGGCGAATCGAAGGTACCTCTGGTGACCCTCGAAAATCGGGATGTGAAGATACGCATCCTTCAAGTCGATGGAAGCCATGAACTCCCCCGGAACCAGGGCAGCCACCACCGACCGCAGGGATTCCATGCGGAACTTGCGCACCCGCACAAGGCGGTTCAGCGCCTTCAAGTCCAGAATCGGACGCACCTTGCCCTCCTTCCTGGGCACGGTGAGCAGATTGGAATAGAACCCTCGAAATCTGTCCCGATGAGGCACCGGGACCACCACTCCCTGAGCCCTCAGGTCCTGCACCGCTAGATGCAGGTCCCGCAAACGCTCCGGGGATAACAGAAGACTTGAGGGAAAAAATCTGCTCTCCGGCCGAGAGAGAAACTCGATCTAGTAGCCAGATCGAACGATTTCCTGTGAATTGGGTGAGGGCGCCCCTTCAGGCCGCACTGTTGTGGGCCGCAGAACCGGATTGGCCGGACTTTTGCTTACCTGCCCACGGCTTCTTGCGGGAGCCTTGACCCTTGGACGGCTTGCCCCAAAGTGTGACCGAAAGGCACGAAAGGACCCCTGAGGGGGCCGAAAGAAAGCATTCTTTTTTCCAGGAGCCGTCTTAGTCTTGTGGGATTGAGGTAAGAGCGTGCTCTTACCCCCCGTGACCCCTTTAATTAGGGCATCCAGGGATTCGCCAAAAAGGCGAGAACCATCAAAAGGCAGATTGGCCAAGGTCTTACGTGAAGATTGATCCACAGACCAACACTTCAACCAAACCAGGCGGCGAGATAACACCGCCACACTGTGTACACGTGCAGCCAACGGAACCATATCCAGGTCCGCATCACACAAATACATGACACCCTGGTGGATTTGATCCACCATATCCAAAGTCGCCTGGGGGGCAGAATCAGCCACCAGGACACGCCTAAGCACCTGCGTCCAGCTCGTGACCGCCTGGGCCGCCATAAGTGAAGCAAATAAAGCTTTCAACATAGAACCCATAATAGAATAGGTACGACGGGCAAGGGACTCCATCCTCTTGTCCGTGGCATCCCGGAACACCGGGGTGTCTTCAGCAGGAATCGCAGTGGACTTGTTCAAAACTGCTAACGCATGGTCCACCGGAGGTGGGACACACCAACGCCCATCAGTAGCGGGCGTAAAAGGATAGCGCAGCTTAAACCTACTTGGTACAGCAAAAGGTTTGCGTATATTACGCCATCGTTCTTTCACAGCGCGCTGAAAATCATCAGTGCATGGAAACATCTGCGATGATTTGCGCCTTTTCTGCGTCCCATAAGCCGCCAAGGCAGCTGGAGGACATGTTTCCTCCTCCAAACGCAGAGTTTGCTTGATAGAAGCAACCAATTCATCCATGAGTGCAAGCTCTTCAGACGAGCCAGGGGGAGAATTATCAACCCCCTCTACCTCAGCCTCCATTTCTGACCCTATAAGGTCCAGGGAGGAACGAGACCCCGATAAGGAGATCTCTGCCACAGCAGCCCCAGTACCATCACCCTCTGAATCAGAGGAAATTGAAACTCTGGGCCTTTTAGAGGATTGAGCAGCCACCAGCATTTGCACCGGAGTCGCAAGGCTAGCCACAATCGCAGCCAAATCCCCCCCCGGGGGGGGGGGAAACCGCAGTCCCCTGGCTTCCCACTAAATTGGCAGGAAACTAGCATTCCTGAGAATCCATGCCCCTGTAGTAGCAAAAATAAATGGGTGACCGCCCCTTTAAGAGAGCGCTGCGATCGTAGCCCACTCACACTAAGCACCCCACACAAGGGACCCCCACAGGGACAAGTATACCAAGGCAGGATACAGGGAATAGAGAGAAATGAACCTGGAGAGATCGGTGCTGCTGCTGCTGCCTGCGGTGCTCCTGAAGGAAAGGAAGTGCTGGCATACAGGGCGCTCTATTAAAGCCTATGGAGGCTACAAGAAAATGGCCGCCATGCATGTAAAACATGCGGCCGGAGCGATCGCAGCCAAAATGGCGCCGTTTTGGCGCCGAAACCGCCGCTCCCACACCCCATGAGGGTGAAGTAAAACACACCATCTGCCCAAAAAAAGGAACATGGTAAACCGCCGCAGCGGCGCTGTAATGTGCCCCAAGCATGAGAAACTCAAGCCCCACAGCACACAGCCGTTCACACAGACAGAAAACTGACACAGAGTGCAGCCAGCCCCCCCTCCTGCAGCCCACAGCATGCAATGTGAGAGATAGGGAAAACGTAATAGTGTGAACACAGGGCAAGGTACACAGTCCCAGAATGACACCCCCCAGACAGACAGGTCCCCACATAAATGCACTTACCTCTTACATGGCGTGGGGGACCCGCACAGGCGAACAAACCGCTGCACATGAGGCAGGGAGAGTCGCATCCAGGACGCAGCAGAAGGTGGGTTGAGAAACCGCACAGCGTCCGGTGAGGTAGCCACCTCACCTAGCATCCCTGCACGGAACAGGGATGGGTCGTTCAGATAACTCAGGAGCGATACCTGACTGAACGCTCGATGGCGGGCTGAGAAACCACTGACCCACAGCCTGCCACCAGGGGGGTCAGCCCGAGACGCAGCCCGCATGATCCTCTTCTTCCGAAGAACTAACTAACGCTGGTAAAATAACAGCTAACAAGAAAGAGAGAAAAAACTCAAATAAAATCCAAAGAAAGGAAAGAGAGCTGAGACAAGGTGCCCCAGCACAGAAACTTCCAGCTACTCCTGACAGCTAGACAAATGAAACTGAGTTGGATACAGGAAGTGGAGGGTTATGTACTGAGGGGACCACCCCCTGGGGGTGGGATATGTTAAAAGTCTTTGTACTAACATATTCTATTGCCTAGCTACTCCTACGGAATAGAGGACATAACCCCATTGGTGATGAATATGAAGTGGGCGGCGACTGTCGGAGGACGTAAGAGAAACACTGTTTAGGATTATTTGACCATTGGTGTGGTGCCCTTACTGCTTCGAACACAGTTGGACTTTTATCAAGATCCCCTTACCCGGTTCCTTTGTAAGTTGCAAAGGCAAATCATGGGATACACACTGTGGATCACCCTTCAGAGGTCTAATAATAGTGAAAGTCAGCCATAAGAAGGAGTAAGGGCACCACACCAATAGTCAAAGAGCCAAAAATGGCGTTTTATCAGATAATCAGTAGCAGAACACCAATGCTATTTGGGGTTTCTTCAGGGCTTAAGTATTACGTAACCTTTTTGCTGCAAAACCTGCTGGTGGCAGGATCTTTCTAAATAAATGAATCACTGGTGTCTGTGGATGGCACGGCGCCACCATCACTGGTGTCTGTGGATGGCACGGCGCCACCATCACTGGTGTCTGTGGATGGCACGGCGCCACCATCACTGGTGTCTGTGGATGGCACGGCGCCCAAAGGCCCGGGTAAAGGCAAGTAAAGGGCCACAACCAGTCCGCGGGCCAGTTTGGACACCTCTGGTCTATGCAGCCCAATACAGCTCAACGTACGTGGCGTGAATGGGATAAAAGAAAAGAAAATATTCTAAAAGAAATATCCTATTCCATCCAAAACAAAAAAAAAGCCAATGAGATCATATTAATACCCTAAACACTTTGTGTCGGTGGTGTATCCGTATAAAAAAAAAATAAAGGGAGCGGTCCCTGTTTTTTTTTTTTTTTTGCTAGTCCTACTCGGGGGAAAAACGTTCTTTGTTAATAACATGCCCACATACTATAAATTTTAGACCAAATCTGAAAAGGAATGTGTAGCCAAAGACTGAATACATAAAAAAAATAAAATTACATTTTTCAGTATATTATACAAAAAGTAAACAAAAAAAAAAAAAAAAAAACAGACAAATAGAACTATGTCCATATGTTCAAACCCGAGGTTTATAGATACGCTCTACATAAAAGTTCTTATGACTTAGAGACGAACAGTCCACATGATCTTAACGCGTTTCAAATACCCATCATCTTCCTCAGGAGTACATGTGAACCGTATGTAACCCAAATGTTTGAACAACATCTTAAAAACAATCTGCGTGCATATCCATTAGAAGAGTAATGTATATAGTGAACCATATATTTCCACAGGGACAGAGTGGAGCATCAATGCATTTACAAGGCCATTTTTTTTGGGTAGCTCTTTGGCAGCCCTAGTGGATACTTAAGATGTGCCAGGATGTAGCTGTCCTGGCCGTTTACCACTATGATTGGTTCTGGTTAGGGCCGGTTCACACGACGACTGTAATGCAATTTTTATGTATTTGAGCCAGTTGCACCATCAACACACCAAAAAACAACTGCATTATTTTTGGCAACGCAGTGCACCACAACAGACCTAATAGTCATATTTCCGAGCGGCGCTAACAATGCAGGTGTGTTACTGTATATGTAGAAATGCCATTCAAAATTAAACACTCGTTACCACAATGTACATATGCCTAAGCATTTCCCGCATGCTTTACCATGTTATTTTGCAACCCACAGATGCGAATCCAGACTTAACAAACCCTTGACCTCATTAACCTTAGAAGACATGCATGACTGTATGACGGGATGATACATTGTTGTGTCAGAGGATTAACCGGCATTGCGACTAGATAAAAGATCCCAGCAACTCACTCTGGAGATACCATCATACAGCGAATGATCCCAGTATATAAAGTCACAGAACCAGTTTACAGTAGAGAAGGGGTGGAGGGGGCCCTATTTACAACAAAAGAAAGGCCTAGAATTTCATTGGAGTCATCCAGCAGGAGAGGAAAAGCAAGTCCTTGTGTACCGGCGGCACAATAATACCTGCAGGCTGGAAGCAAATGACGCATGCTTGAGTTCTTTAGGACGACATTCCGACCAATGTCCAACCCAGCTTGGCTCAGTGCCCAAAATTTATGCTTGAGCCTCTTTGGTGTACTTGTTGCATGAAAGGTAACCCATTAGAGTCAATGGGCTGTTGAACTAAAGCGTGCAACCCAAAACGCAGCGCAACATGTTGCTCAGGTGTAAATGCAGCCTAAGGCCTGAACTTTGCATTAGCATTCCGGCCCGACACGGCATCAGTTGCTATTTAAGCTCCGTTCTCCCTAGTGCGACTCCAAAGTTGAGCGATTATGAGTGGGACTTTCACACTCTATGGCACACAAGCTATAGAATTCGACCCCTCCATGATGAGCCTATTCCAAGGCATACTTCCCCCACCCTCGTGCAATGCCATAGGCTTCTTGTTGTAGAAGTGTTTGTGTTGGTCCAGCTCCTCCGCAACTCCCCCAACCTCCCTAGATAACCTTTTATATAGTATGGAGGGACACTTATTCTGGGGCTGTGACATCACACTCAAGATGGCGGCATCCAACAGCAACCTCAGGCTTTGTGATGTTTTTAGAAGGGAGGAATTTAAGTACATTGAATGCACATACAATCTTATGGGAAGATCGATGCTGAAATGGGGTCTGCAAATTTTTGGTGGGGGAGGAAGAAGTAGAAACACTTTCAGGTTTTATTGCTGTCCATGACTTCATGGGGAAGATTACCTCTCACTTCCTGTCCCAGCGACTGTTGCCATCAGGACAGGAAGTGGCGTGAATCTCCCCAGTGGGGAAACAGACACTAGTAAACACCTGAGAGAGCTTCCACCCCTTCCTTGCTTGAAGTATAAAAAGTGAATTAAAGAATAAGTGCACTCCTATTTTCCCCCTTCCCCTGACCTAACCTCACCTTCCCCAGGTGTATACTTACCTTGATTCGGTTGTGCAGTCTGTTTACATCCAGTGCCACAAGTCTACATTGTCCTGCCTGTGCACTAGTGCCTTACCTACTAGTGATCGACCAAGATCGCTTTTTTATTGCCGATACCAATATTTTGGTCTGCATATATCAGTATCGGCTGATATTTTCGGACATTACATTTTTTTTTTTTTTTTTTTATTACAGGTACTCTGGTGGAGGGATCTGGGGGTCTAAAAGACCCCAAACCGCTCCTCAGCACTTAAAAGCATTCAAAAAGCCAAGTTTGGCTGTTTTGAATACTCAAATTTTTTTGAATTTGCCGCCAAGTACCCGGAAGTGATGTCATGACATCACTTCTGGGTTTTTACATAGAGACCTGATCAGAGTCGAATTCGGCTTTGATCGGGTCTTCGGCGGTTGTGCAGGTAGGATGCCCGGGTCTCCCAGTGGGATGGGAGACCCGAGCGAGCCGCGGGAGGGGGGAGACGTCCCCTCCCGCTCCATGTAATGACAGCCGAGCGGCTTCTCAGCCGCATCGGTTGTCATTACAAGACAGCCGACCGTTGGCTATGGATGCTGGTAAAGGGGTGATGCTTCTAGCTGAAGCATTACTCCGGTACAAGCACTTTCCCGAAATATCGGCAATATCAGTAACCTAAGGGGCCGATTCCGATATATCGGGGAAAGTGCATATCGGCCCTCGATATATATACATTGCCGATAATCGGTCAATCACTATTACCTAAGGCCGGAGAAGATGGAAGGCCGTCCCGTAAAAGTGCAGGGAGCTATAATGTGCATGCACAGCGAGAACAATGAAGATTTGCACTGCTTGATGTAAACAATGAAACTGCAGCAGTAAGTAAGAATCCATGGAGGGAGGGGGGAGGTGGATTTGGCTAAGTTAGGGGAAGGGGGCAAAAAGAATAAGTGCTCTTTGTTTTAAAGTGTACATACCCTTTAAATGAATGTTTACTGATAAGATAGATGCTAAAAGTCAATTGCACAGCTGGGATTTAATAGGAAATATATTTGCCTGCTGTGTCCTGAGACAATAGGTGACCCAGTGGCATTTGCTGGAAATTGATGTTGTAAGCTGCTGTCTAGCAATTGTGAAATGTCTTGAGCTTCCTCCTGATGACAAATCCATAACCTACAGGACATGTACGCAATACACGACTAATGCAAAAACTGGTACAAAATTAATATGCCTCTAGGCATTGTCCACAGAGTGTATATATAATATATATATATATATATATATATATCAAACAATGGGTTAGGGGGCACACCCTAAACATGCATTTATAAAGCTGGTGCTGCTATAAAGACCAATACACATATATAACCACAGGGGATAGCGCGCACCTACAAAAGGAGTAACTTTCAAATATTAACCGCTTGCCGACCGCCGCAAGTAAATTTACTGCGGCGGTCAGCCCCTGCCAGGCAGAGTGACGTTAATTAACGTCACTAGCCTGGGAGGGTCTGGGGAGCAAGCGCGCCGCCGGAGGCGCGCTCCCGCTCCCGCGCGGTCACGGACCCCCCCCCCGCGCGTGTGACCGGCGGACCCGATGTCCGCCGCTCACTCGGCGATCGTCGGGGGAGAGGGAGAAAGTCAGGCAGCTTGTGTAAACAAGCTGCCTGTCATTCTCCTCGGTGTTAAAACACTGATCAGACAGATCTACTATGTAGATCCGTTGATCAGTGTCCTTTCACCTCAAGCCACAGCCAATCACAGTAGAAAGCACGCCCCTAGGGACACACACAGCCCCTCCCTCCCAAATAAAGTTAACCCCTTCACTACCAGTGTATTTTTACAGTAACAGTGCATATATATAGCACTGATTACTGTAGAAATGTCACTGGTACCCCCAAAAGTGTCAAAAATTTCAGTCAAGGGTCCGATCTGTCCGCCGCAATGTCGCAGTACCGCAAAAAAAAAAAAAAATCGCAGATCGCCGCCATTACGCGTTAAAAAAAAAAACAACAAAAATGACAAAAATCTTTCCCTTTGTTAGTAAACGCGATAACTTTTGCGCAAACCAATCAAAATACGCTTTTTGCGATTTTTTTTACCAAACATAGGTAGCATAAAACAAATTGGCCGAAAATGTTAAAAAAATTTAGATTTTTACATTTTTTTGGGGGGGAATTTCATATAAAAAAAATGTGAAAAATATTGCTATTTTTTGCAAAATTTACGCTCTTTTTTTGTTTATAGCGCATGATCAAAAAATCGCACAGGTGATCAAATACCACCAAAAGAAAGCGCTGTTTGTGGGAAAAAAAGGACGCCAAATTCGTTTAGATACAGCGTCGCACGACCGCGCAATTGTCCGTTAAAGTCACGCAGTGCCGAATCGCAAAATACCCCCTGGTCAGGAAGGGGGTAAAATCTTCCGGGGCTTAAGTGGTTAAGCCCCATCACTACGTCAAAGCAAATTACCCCATTATCAGTGGGTCCTACACTATCCATAAAATAAAGGATAAATCCAACTTCTCTTAACCATGGGAGAAATGTGCTAGCTGCAGAAAACACAGCTTAAAGTGGTTGTAAACCCACCTTGTACATATAGGTAAGCCTTTAATAAGGCTTACCTATAGGTACTGTAAATATCTCCTAAACTTGCACCATTTAGAAAATATATACAATGCATGCAGCCGATGATGTCATGGACGCATGCGCTCTGAAGAAACGGCCGCCTCTGCTGTTTCTTCTGAGCCCTGTGCGTGACATCACGCTGCTCCGGCCAGTAATACAGCCGGACTCCGCAGACTTGGAAGGAAGATGGGCGAAGATGGATGCGGCTGCCAGCAGGGACAACGCGGGCTTCATTTGCAGGTAAGTGTCACATAATGTGCTAGTATGCGATGCACACTAGCATCTTATCCATTACTTTGCAGGGAAAAAAAAAAAAAAAAAAAACGAAAAACAGGAAGAGTTTACTTCCTCTTTATACTACACTACAAAGGGACTCCTATATCTGCTTACTAGGGGGACACTGATAAAGTACTGGTGTGGGAGAGTGGGGTGCTCCACCCCAGGAGTCTGGTCAGGACTCAATGTGTAACAAACAAACGGGATGGATAGTATAGGACCCACTGATAATGGCCATATGGTGACCAAATCCGCATATTTACTCATTTAGATCAGGTCTCAATAGCCTTCTAATATTTGAAAGTTACTCCTTTTGTATGGGTACGCTATCCTCCGTGTTTATATATATATATACACATACATACACACATACATACATATATACATACATACATATACACACATACACACAGTGCCTTGCAAAAGTATTCACCCCCTTGACTTTTTACCTGTTTTTGTTACATTACAGCCTTATGTTCAATTTTTTGTTAATCTGAATTTTATGTGATGGTTTAGAACACAATAGTCTAAGTTGGTGAAGTGAAATGAAAAAAATATATATAATATATTAATATTTATATATAAAAAAAATATATATACATAAAACTATTTTTTAGAAACAGAAAATTGGCATGTGCGTATGTATTCACCCCCTTTGTTATGAAGCCCATAAAAAGCTCTGGTGCAACCAATTACCTTCAGAAGTCACATAATTAGTGAAAGGATGTCCACCTGTGTGCAATCTAAGTGTCACATGATCTGTCATTACATATACACACCTTTTTTGAAAGGCCCCAGAGGCTGCAACACCTAAGCAAGAGGCACCACTAACCAAACACTGCCATGAAGACCAAGGAACTCTCCAAACAAGTAAGGGACAATGTTGTTGAGAAGTACAAGTCAGGGTTAGGTTATAAAAAAATATCTAAATCTTTGATGATCGCCAGGAGCACAATCAAATCTATCATAACCAAATGGAAAGAACATGGCACAACAGCAAACCTGCCAAGAGACGGCCGCCCAACAAAACTCACGGACCGGACAAGGGGGGCATTAATCAGAGAGGCAGCACAGAGACCGAAGGTAACCCTGGAGGAACTGCAGAGTTCCACAGCAAAGACTGGAGTATCTGTACATAGGAGGACAATAAGCCGTACGCTCTATAGAGCTGGGCTTTATGGCAGAGTGGCCAGAAGAAACCATTACATTCAGCAAAAAACAAAGTGGCAAGTTTTGAGTTTAGGAAAAGGCATGTGGGAGACTCCCAAAATGTATGGAGGAAGGTGCTCTGGTCTGATGAAACGAAAATAGAAGTTTTCCGCCATCAAAGAAAACGCTATGCCTGGCGCAAACCCAACACATCACATCACCCAAAGAACACCATACCCACATGGAGGTGGCAGAATCATGCTGTGGGGATGTTTTTCAGAAGCCAGGACTGGGAAACTGATCAGAGTTGAGTAAAACATGGATGGTGCTAAATACAGGAATATTCTTTAGCAAAACCTGTACCACTCTGTGCATGATTTGAGGCTAGGATGGAGGTTCACCTTCCAGCAGGACAATGACCCCAAACACACTGCTAAAGCAACACTTGAGTGGTTTAAGAGGAAACATGTAAATGTGTTGGAATGGCCTAGTCAAAGCCCAGAACTCAATCCAATAGAAAATCTGTGGTCAGACTTAAAGATTGCTGTTCACAAGCGCAAACCATCCAATTTGAAAGAGCTGGAGCAGTTTTGCAAGAAAGAATGGGCAAAAATTCCAGTGGTAAGATGTGACAAGCTCATAAAGACTTATCCAAAGCGACTTGGAGCTGTGATTGCCACAAAAAGGTGGCTCTACAAAGTATTGACATTAGGAGGGTGAATAGTTATGCACATTGAATTTGTTCTGTTATTTTGTCCTATTTGTTGTTTGCTTCATAGTAAAAAAAAAAAAAAAAAAAAAAAAAAAAATCTTCAAAGTTGTGAGCATGTTCTGTAAATTAAATGATGCAAATCCTCAAAGAATCCATGTTAATTCCAGGTTGTGAGGCAACAAAACACGAAAAATGCCAAGGGGGTGAATACTTTTGAAAGGCACTGTATGTATATATTACATACAAATAAACTTTCACACACAGCTCAAAAAAAATTTAAAGAACACTTTCTAATCAGAGTATAGCATCAAGTCAATTAAACTCCTGGGATATTGATCTGGTCAGTTAAGTAGAAGAGGGGGTTGGTAATCAGTTTCAGCTGCTTTGGTGTTAATGAAATTAACAGGTGCACTAGATGGGCAACGAGAGGACATCCAAAACAGGAAAGGTTTTACAGGTGGAAGCCACTGACATTTTGTTTAGTGGCAGTAACTTTAGAAGCTGGACAGGGCTGTAGAAGGTCCTTAACCCATCAGCAGGACCGGTATTCTGCTCCTTTGTGCAAGGAGGATCAGGATGAGAACTGCCAGAGCCCTACAAAATGACCTCCAGCAGGCCACCGGTGTGAATGTCTCTGACCAAACAATCTTCATGAGTGTGGCCTGGGGGCCCGACATCCTCTAGTGGGCCCTGTGTGCACTGCCCGGCACCGTGGAGCTTGATTGGCATTTGCCATTGAACACCAGAATTGCCAGGTCCGCCACTGGCGCCCTGTTTTCACAGATGAGTGGCGAGAGTATGCAGCCATTTCCTGGAGGATAAAAGGAATCAATACCGTTTGAATGGCCCCCACACTCGCCTGACCTAAATCCAATAGAACACCTCTAGGACATTATGTTTCGGTCCAACTGGCACCACCAGGTTGCACCTCAATCTGTTCAGGAGCTCAGTGATGCCCTGATCCAGATCTGGGAGGAAATACCCCAGGACACTATCCATCTCCCTCTTTCCAAGGTACCCCTCTTCTCTGGCCCTACCCGCCTCTGAGCACCATTCCTTGGTTCCATCCCCTACCCACCTCCCAATACCTCCATTTTACAGAACCAAATATTTTGTGGTGCAAAGTTATTTGTATGCAATTCGGAAATGATAAAAAGAAAAGGCAGTAAGATAGATCCCCTGCAGTCAGCAACAATAGATCCCCCTAACAACAATGGGGACCACCCACAACAACCCCCCCCCCCCCAGCAATAACAGATCTCCCTACAGCTAGCATCAATAGGCCCCTCCCTCAACAGTATATCTCTCCCAGCAAAAACTGACCCCCTCCCCAGCAACACAGGACCCACTACCAGCAACAATAGACCCCCTTGCAAAAATATATCCCCTCCAATTAGAAAGTTAGAATAGATCCCCCACAGCAAGCATCAATAGACCCTGCAGCACACCCAGCACCCCTTGCCATTACATACAGTCAGTCCTGGAGGTGCCGGAAATGCGTTCCTGCTGAAAAAAAAAAAAAGTATGTGTGTATATATTATATACACACACACACACATATACATACATATATATATATATATATATATATATATATATATATATATATATATATATATATATATATATATATATATACACACACACTACTGTATAGTACTGAAAGTATTGGAACGCCTGCCTTTACATCAACATGAACTTTAATGTCATCCTGGTTCTAGTCAGCAGGGTTTATTAGTTCAATATTGAGTTGGCCCACCCTTTGCAGCTATAACAGCAGAACACCCAACAGAACGCCTTTGGGATGAATTAGTGTGGAGACTGCGAGCCAGGCCTTCTCATCCAACATCAGTGCCTAACCTCACAAATGAGCTTCTGGAAGAATGGTCAAACATTCCCATAGACACACTCCTAAACCTTGTGGACAGCCTTCCCAGAAGAGCTGAAGCTGTTATAGCTAATTGAACCCTACGGACTAAGACTGGGATGCCAATGAAGTTAATGTGCGTGTAAAGGCAGGGGTCCCAATACTTTTGGTAATAAAGAGACAGCACCAGCAGGTAAACATGGTTATGGAAGTAAATATGTGGACCCCCCCAAAAAAATAAATAAACAAACACCAATCTAATATATAATTTAAAAAGGGAGGTCTGTGCTAGAACCGGCTTGTGTCTAACAGGGTCTAAATAAAGTTTGTGTTACCCACAGCAATGAAGGCCCAAAGCTTGCTGGTAGTAAATTTAAAAAGGGACTTCTAACTGGTTGCCGGGAGCAACGGACCGTCCTGTCAGGTATTTCTAAGGCTTTGTTTCCACGTCGGCCTACATTTTTACTTTCAATGTATTTGTTTTGTGTTTCAAGTTACAAAAAACATGTCCTAGCGTCTCAGTTTCCTCAGATACACATCGAACGCCGGAGTTAATGCTTTCAAACATAAAACAGGCACCCATAACTTTGGGAAACAGCAGTTCACAGGGTCAGGCCAAGGAAAATGGCCAAAAGCTGGTCGTTTACCGTTTAGCCAGGACAACATAATGGAACCGCATGAAAGAAAAAAACAGAAAGGTGAGGGGAATGGGTTCCTGCTGTGAGTGGCACAGGGGGGGGGGTCTCCGAGTGATTACCACCCCAGGAGCGCCCGGGCCTTAGTTTTATTCTGTTACATTCATCCTTCAGTCACAGTTTACAGTTCCGCAAGGCGGTAATGCCTCTGCCACAACTGGCACGGCTTTTGAAGGCGAGGCACAGTGCCAGCTAATGTGTTACCGTCATACAGCGGACTTTCATAACCAGAAAATCCTTAATTCCTTCCTTCTGCTGCTGAACATGAAATGCCATCCTGGCAGAGACACAGAACATGACGTTAAAATATATTGAACGCCAAAACTATTTTTTCCTGTCTTGGGCAGGGAAATGTTGGGTTTTAATTGGGGATATATATTTTCACTTCCTGTCCTGGGGACACAACAAATTTCCCCAAAGCGAGGGAAAATCCTCTGTTGTCACCGAAACAAGTGTCACAATTCCATAGTATTTAAAGCGGTAGTATACGCCGCTTTTTTATTTTTACCTGCAAGGTTAGGAGATATTTACCCAGCATGCAGCCGCTGACACCAGCGGCACGTGCGCTCTGAAGGTCCGGCGCATCTTGCCGGACCTTCAGAGCTCCTTGCTGGAAAGAGAACTCCCGCGTGCATGCGCGGGGGTGATGTCATCGCAGCCAGAGCCGCCGAACCCAGAAGAGACGCTGATGGAACCTGTAAGCTCCCTCAGCGGTGTCTGGACGACCGGGTGGGGGGCTTCGGTCTAAGGCAGGCATGTCCAACCTGCGGCCCGGGGGCCACATGCGGCCCAGAATCCCAGGCAATGCGGCCCACTGCCCCCTGACAATTTTTTTTTTGCTGGGGAGGAAGGAAGTCGGGTCGGGGGCATGGCCACAGCGGCTTCCAACTAATGGTAGGCAGAGGCTGAGGGTGGTTCAAATCACTGAAGTGGTCATGGTGGATAGTGTTCCTTTAATATCTCTCAGAAGAAGTAAACCTCTGTATACTGATTCCATTTCATCATCTTCTAGTTGTGTTAAATTAGTCGGGGGGGGGGGGGGGGTGGCGGCGGCACGGGAAGGGCATGGCGGCATTTTATCACTTATATACCTTAACTATAGTATATATTTTATATGCGGCCCGAGAAAATTTCTCTACACTCAATGTGGCCCAGAGAAGCCAAAAGGTTGGACTCCCATTGTCTAAAGGTAAGTATTTCATAATGTGCTAGTATGCAATGCAAACTAGCACATTATGCCATTGTCCTGCAGATTTGTTTTTTACACAGGGAATACAACCGCTTTAACCGGTTGCCGACTGCGCACGGTATATTTACAGCGGCAGTCAGCCCCGGCCAGGCAGAGTGACGTAGGCCTACGTCGCTCGCCTGTCACCGGGTTTTGAGCCAATAGCCGCCTCGGCTCGTTCACGGAGGAGTGCGGGCGTGTGACCGGCCGACCCGATGTCCGCCGGTCACACTACGATCGTCGGTAGAGCGGGAGAAAGGCGGAGCGGCTTATGTAAACAAGCCGCCTGTCATTCTCCCCTGTGTAAAAATGGAGATCAGACGGTTCTACTATGTAGAACCGTTGATCTCTGTTTTTACACTAGTAGCCATGTCCCATCACAGTTAGAATCACGCCCCTAGGACACACTTAACCCCTTCCCTGCCAGTGTCATTTTTACAGTAACAGTGCATATGTATAGCACTGATTACTGCAGTAATGTCACTGGTACCCCCAAAAGTGTCAAAAATGTCAGTCAAGGGTCCGATCTGTCCGCCGCAATATCGCAAAAAAAAAAAAAAAAAAAAAACGCAGAACGCCGCCATTACTCGTTAAAAAAAAAAAACACCAAAAATGACAAAAATCTTTCCCTTTGTTAGTAAACGCGATAACTTTTGCGCAAACCAATCAAAATACGCTTTTTGCGATTTTTTTTACCAAACATATGTAGCATAAAACAAATTGGCCGAAAATGTTAAAAAAGTTTGATTTTTAAATTTTTTTGGGGGGGAATTTCATATAAAAAAAAAAAAAGTGAAAAATATTGTTATTTTTGCAAAATTTAGCTCTTTTTTTGTTTATAGCGCATGATAAAAAAAAAAAAAAAAAAAAAAAAAAAAAACACGCAAAAAACCCCCTGGTCAGGAAGGGGGTAAAATCTTCCGGGGCTTAAGTGGTTAAGGTTGAAGATATTAGTCCATCCAGTTTAACCTGTATGTGTACGTATCAGGTTACAACATTCATTTCCCATATCCCTGCATAGTGTTCTTTGCGATGCACGTCCAAGAGTCTTTATCAATACCCCCCCCGCGGATACCACCAATTGTGGAAGAGAGTTCCACATTCTTACAGTGAAAAACCTATACTCAGCTTAAGGTTAAACCGTTTCTCCTCCAATCTCATTGTGTGGCCCCGTGTCCACTTACGGTTTATCCACCCAGGTTTGACCTTGGCTCTTCTATATTTATTTCCCATTGGAATGCACTGTGTGATACCTTTGTTTAATATGTTCCCTAAAGCATTCCCATTCTTCCTCCGTGTTTAATGTTTCTAGGGTTAGGTTCCAATTGATGTCCTGTAGTATTGAGTAGAGTTTAGAAAAGTTTGCTCTTTTGAAATTTAGAGTTCTTGTGCTCCCCTCGTTCCTCTTTTTCCTACGATTTACGCTAAATGTGATCATCCTGTCATCGCTAGATCCTAAGTTGTCCCGTATTGCCACATCAGAGATCAGACTTGGATTATTCATAATTAATAAATCTAGCAATGTATTCTTTCTAGTAGGAGAATCCACCAATTGAGACATGAAGTTGTCCTGTAAGACATTCATGAAATGACGGGCCTTAAAGCGGAGTTCCACCCAAAAGTGGAACTTCCGCTTTAAATAGTCCTAACCCCCTGACATGCCACATTTGGCATGTCATTTTTTGGGGGGGGAGCGGGTACCTAGTTTTGATAGGTACCCGCTCCCACTTCCGCTCGGAGCGCTGCGGCGCCCTGAGCGGAAGTTCTCCTCTCTCCCTCCCTTTCTGCAATCTTCTGGGACATGTCAGAGGTCCCAGAAGATTGCCGGCCAATCACGACGCATAGCGCAACTCGCGCATGCGCGGTGCGTACTCGGCTGTGAAGCCGCAAACTGTCACAGCCGGGTGCCCACATCAGTGATGCCGGCGCCGCGGAGCAGAGAGGGAGAAGATGGCGCATCGCTGGACCGTGGGACAGGTGAGTGGGCGGTTAGGCTGGAACTCCGCTTTAATGAGTCCCAGTCAATATCGGGATAATTGAAGTCCCCCATTAGGACTACATTTCCCTGCTTCACCACCATTCCTAACCGTGATAGAAGGTCCAACTCCTCCTCCTTCAGGTTGGAGGGCCTATAACAAACCCCCACTATTATTTCCCGCTTACTTCTTTCCTGTGGAGTTCTACCCACACGGATTTCACCTTCTCCCTCGTACCATTCACAATGTCACCCCTCTCTACCACCCTTACATCATTTTCTATATAGAGACATACCCCTCCCCCTTTTTTACCTTCCTATATACCCTTCAGTATTTGCCATCCAGTCGTGTGAACTGTCAAACCAAGTTTCTTTTATTCCCACAAAGTCTAATGCCTCGTACACACGCAACGATTATCGGCCGACCGATCGGCCAACTTTTTTCCAGTGTTGTTGTGTTGGTTGAAATGTGCTCTAGACTGCACACAAATTTTCTCGGCCCCCTCCTCCCTACACCTACACCCGAACCCCTCCTCCCTACACCAGTTCCTCAGCCACTTGTACAGTTCCCTAAGCTCCCGCTGCCTGGTGTGGCTGGAGGCACAGGTCGTATTTCAGAGAAAACCACCTTGGAGGTCCTTCTCCTCAAATTTATTCCCTGAAATCGTTTTTAGGACTCTCACCTTCCTCTTACTTAGCCATTGGTGCCTACATGCACCATGACTGGTAGGTCCTCCCCAGCCCCGGCCAATAATCTGTCCACCCAATCCACGATGTGCCAAACCCGAACGCTCGGTAAACAACATACTGTTTGGACAGATTGCCCTCTCTGTCCTCCTAATAATTGAGTCCCCTACTACCAATACCGGTCTAACCTTTCCTGCATCTCTGCCCCCCTCCTTACCAGAGCCGTCACTCCCCAGTCCCCTGGCAGCCAGGGGAGGGCACCTGCTCCATCACTGCTATTCCTGAGCTTATATCCCCAATTTGGCATATTTGTTGGGGTGCACCAACACAGGACTGGTCTCCCTAGTGCTCTTCCCTCTACCCCTCCTGTCACCCAGCTGCCTACCTCTGGCCCCTGTGCCTCCATGTCTCCACTGGCCCCTGCCAGCACCTGCTGGGTAATGTCCAAGCTCCTTTCCAGGTTGTTGATGCTGCTCAGTGTTGCCATCTTGTTTTCTAGATCCAGGTTCTGGGCTTCCAGAGAAACAAGTCGCTCACATTTCACACAGCAGTTATTCGCTCTCGATTGGCTCATCGAGGAAAGCATACATGGAGCAAGATGTGCACTGAGTGGCATCACCAATCCTGTCGGACATTATTACCCACAATTCTAATTGGGATAATAAGGTAAAGACCTGCTATTTGTTATCTATACTACCCCAATCTCTCCTGGTGCTATAGCTATTCCAATTACTTCACAGTCACTTTCCGTACCCAGCGCCACTCTCACTCTCTTCCTGATGGTAGATCTCTCTTCCCTGTTGGTAGATCTCTCTTCCCTGTTGGTAGACCTCTCTCTTCCCTGTTGGTAGACCTCTCTCTTCCCTGTTGGTAGACCTCTCTCTTCCCTGTTGGTAGACCTCTCTCTTCCCTGTTGGTAGACCTCTCTCTTCCCTGTTGGTAGACCTCTCTCTTCCCTGTTGGTAGACCTCTCTCTTCCCTGTTGGTAGACCTCTCTCTTCCCTGTGGGTAGACCTCTCTCTTCCCTGTGGGTAGATCTCTCTCTTCCCTGTGGGTAGATCTCTCTCTTCCCTGTGGGTAGATCTCTCTCTTCCCTGTGGGTAGATCTCTCTCTTCCCTGTGGGTAGATCTCTCTCTTCCCTGTGGGTAGATCTCTCTCTTCCCTGTGGGTAGACCTCTCTTCCCTGTGGGTAGACCTCTCTTCCCTGTGGGTAGACCTCTCTTCCCTGTTGGTAGATCTCTCTTCCCTGTTGGTAGACCTCTCTTCCCTGTTGGTAGATCTCTCTGCCAGTGACAACTGTAAGATTTTGGTTTTTCTATTACTTTCTGTCCCAGTGGAGGCAAACACAGCCCTCACCTATGTTTGAGCGAGGACTTATTGCCATGTCCCCTCTGGGGAGATTTAGCCTCTGTATTACTCCTAGTGACCACTGGGACAGGAAGCAATGGAAAATCAAAAATCTTACAGTTGTCACTGGCAGAGGGGTAAGAGGAAATCTTCAAATGGGGACACTTGTACCGGTGACAACTAACATGGGACTTCCCCTCGCTTTAGAGAGATTTGTTGCATCCCTGGGGCAGGAAGTGAAGAGAAATATCCCCAACAAGGCCTAAAAACCTGACAACTCTTCACAATCAGTGGATAGCGGGTGCAATGTCAGGCTCCTGCAGACACTGCCTACAGCTCCCTGCCTGTATCACTCTATGGGCAGACACGTCAAGTCCATCTGCAGCGGTGGACAATGGGACTTGTAGTTTATTCATTCACGGATTCCTGTGAATGAATGTCTTGGATGTGAGAAGTGAAAGTTGGGTAATTGTCCCCAAAAAGAGTAAAAGAGAGGAAATCTTCCAATCGGGGACACAACAGAATTCGCTCACTTTAAAAAGGGGATTTCCTGTTTTGGCTACGGGACAGGAAGTGAAGAAAATCTCCCAAATGGGACACAAATGGCTGGAAAAAAGAACTGACAGGGTTTACCCTCCCTCAGGTCCGCTGCTAGACGATTTTGCACCCTAGGCAAGACCATCTACGTGCGCACACCCCCCCCCCCCTCCAAAATAAAAAAAAAAAACTGTACACATTGCCACCATTCTTGTACATAATGCCCCCTTTTAACACTACACTCTGCTACAACCCCTTCCTGCACACACTGCCCCCCTTTAACCCCACACACCCCTTTATATACAAAGTGCCCCCCTCTCTAGAGGTGACATCCACCGAGGATGAGGAGGTGACAGGAGAGGAATGTCTCACTGGCCATGGCTGCACCCTAGGTGGTAGTGCGCCCTAGGCGGCCGCCTAGTTTGCCTAGTGGTAGTACTGGCCCTGCCCTCTCTTACCCTATCCCGAATGAAAAACAAAAAGTTTTGGCTTTAGTTACAATTTAAAATGACTGTACAATATCAGTACTAGGAAGAACACAGCTTTGCTGCTACGACGGCACAATACAATACAGTGCAGGCCAGAGATCTTACTTCAATACACAACACATACAGTATGTCAGTCACTGGCCAATAATGGAGCCATGTGTTTTTTCAGCATGTCTTGGGCATTAGAAGGATTGAGCTCTTCACTCCATTCAGCAGAGGTAGTTATTGCAAGGAGGCACACTCTGCCTTCTTGGACTTAGAAAGACTGCAGCATGAGAACTGAGACTCCACTAATAAAGGCAGTGTCAAAATCCAAGAGCAAATCCATTCACTCCAGTCCTTGAAACATGGAAAAGCCAATAAGACAGACAAAGCCTATAAAGAGACCCGTTCACCCACTTGCAGGTAAGAGCACAAAAACAAGAATTTCAAATGCTTACTTGTGGTATTTTTCCTTTCCATAATATTTTTTTTTTTTTAATTCACTTACAATGCATTTTTTTGTGGCCACTGACAGCACCGCCAAGGGTTGGCACTGCCGTCACTGACAGCACCGCCGAGGGTTGGCACTGCCGTCACTGACAGCACCGCCGAGGGTTGGCACTGCCGTCACTGACAGCACCGCCGAGGGTTGGCACTGCCGTCACTGACAGCAAATTTGAGGGTTGGCACTGCCGTCACTGACAGCAAATTTGAGGGTTGGTATTGCGGTCACTGACAGCAAATCCGAGGGTTGGCACTGCCGTCACTGACAGCACCGCCGAGGGTTGGCATTGCGGTCACTGACAGCACCGCCGAGAGTTGGCATTGCGGTCACTGACAGCACCGCCGAGAGTTGGCATTGCGGTCACTGACAGCACCGCCGAGAGTTGGCATTGCGGTCACTGACAGCACCGCCGAGAGTTGGCATTGCGGTCACCGACAGCACCGCCCAGGATTGGCATTGCGGTCACTGACAGCACCGCCCAGGGTTGGCATTGCGGTCACTGACAGCACCGCCCAGGATTGGCATTGCGGTCACTGACAGCACCGCCCAGGGTTGGCCTTGCGGTCACTGACAGCACCGCCCAGGGTTGGCATTGCGGTCACTGACAGCACCGCCCAGGGTTTGGCATTGCGGTCACTGACAGCACCGCCCAGGGTTTGGCATTGTGGTCACTGACAGCACCGCCGAGGGTTGGCATTGCGGTCACTGACAGCAACGTTGGGGGTTATTATTGCAGTCAATAACAGTAGGCATCAAAGGTCCACAAACTGCCCCTGGGCTACAGACTGGGCACCAGGCAATTAGGACCTCACCATTTAGGAATCTCATTTAGGCTCACCACACACACACACGTTGCACTCTGATTGTACAATCGTCTTAAAATATACCAACAACTATATAGTGCAGGGCCCTTCCTGGGCAGATTAGTTAGGTCATCATATAACATCGGCAGATCTCAGATTGTATCATGTATGGTAACCCTTAGATTTACAAAAACTGTGTAATAGGAGGTCAAACACAACTTTGGTAAATCTAAAGCTGTTCATACATGGCTCAAAATTTGGAGGGTTCAGAAGGGATCGGAGAAATTTCAATCCATGTATGAGCTAGCTGGCTGTACACAAGTCAATGTAATAAACGGCTTGTTTACAAGCAGCCTGTCGGGTTTCTCCCAATTGATCAGTATTGCCGGCTATAGCCTTCACCAGACATCAATTTAGTAATTTCCCTTTGGGATTAATAAAGTATTCTGAATCACTAATCATTGCCTTCTACCGGCAGGCAAGGCTCTCCACTTTCAGAATACCACAGCACCATACATGTTACAGTCTGACCAGGGCTGGGACAAAGGGGGGCAGAAGGGGCAACCGGGCACTGTGGTATCAGGTGAGGTAGACGGGCACCACAAAAGGAAATTGTGGAGGAGGGGATTTGTGTTGTTGGGGGGGGGGGGTCATCAGGAGTTAGAATTGTTCTAGGGCAAATCTGGAGAGGTGTTGGGAGGGGGGAAGGGAGAAGAGGATTTGTGCTGTGGGGGGGGGGGGGGGGGGGAGTTGTGCTAAAAGAGGTAATATGGTAGAGGGGGTAGAAAATTTGTGCTAGAAAAGGGATTTTTTTTGTGGGGGGGGGGGGAGGGGGTGTATGCTAGTTGGGATGATTATGTGGTATTTTTGCTAGGAGGTGAAATTTGGGGAGGTGTGCTTAGGAGTGATTTGTGTAGGGGGGGGGGGTGGAAGAAGAAGATCTGTGCCGGGGGAGGGGGGGAGTTGTGCTAGAAGAGGTAATATGGTAGAGGGGGTAGGGAATTTGTGCTAGAAAATGAATTTTTTTGTGGGGGGGGGGGGGGGGGGGGAGGTGTATGCTAGTTAGGATGATTATGGGGTATTTTTGCTGGGAGGTGAAATTTGGGGAGGTGTGCTAGAGTGGTGATTGGGGGGGGGGGGGGGGGGTTGGGAGGAGGGATGGTAGAAGAGGATTTGTGCTAGAAGAGGTGATATGGCGGGGGGGCGGATCTGTGATAGAAGAGGGAACTGGGGGAGATTTGGGGAGGCGCAGCTAGGAGTGGTGATTGGGGGGGGGGGGGATTTGTGTTGGGAATGGGAGAAGAGGATTTGTGCTATAAGAGGTGATATGGTAAGGGGGGGGGGGGGGGGGGGAATTGTGCTAGTGGGGATAATTTTGGGGGCTGGGGGGGGGGGGGGGGGAGTATTTGTACTAGGAGGCAGGATTGGGAGTGGGCAGGGAGGGGAATCTGTGCTAGAAGAGAGAATTGGGGAAATTTGGGGAAGTGTGCTAGTAGGAGTGGTGATTTTTTTTTTTTTTTTTTTGGGGGGGGGGGGGGGAGGAATGGGAGAAAAGGATTTGTGCTAGAAGAGGTGATATGTTAGAGAGAGGAAAGGGACATTTTTTAAATTGGGGGGGGGGGGGAGGGAGAGAGAGAATTTATGCCAGTAGGGATGATTGTGGGGTATTTGTGCTAAGAGGGGACGTTGTGTTGGGGGGGGGGGGGGGGTTGTATTTGTACTAGGAGGCAGGTTAGGGAGAGTGTGTGTGTGTGTGTATGGGGGGCGGGGGGGGGGGGGAATTTGAGGTATAGAGGATTTGTGCTAGGAGGTCATTTTTATTTTTTTGGAGGGGGGGGGGGGGGGGTCTGAGATTTGGTGAGAGAGAGGATTTGAGCTGGGGGGGGGGGGGGGGGGGGAAATATTTGTGCTGTAATGGGGAATTTCAGTAGGGGGGGGGGTGATTTGAACTAGAAGGAAGAATTCATGCTTAGGGGGTAAAAATTCAGATTGGTGTTTGATTTTATTTTATTTTATTTTTTTTTGTGGGGGGGGGGGGGGTGCAGTTTGGTGTTTGCCCCAGGCTCTAGATGACCTTGTCCCAGCACATACAATCTCTGTACTATCAACTATAGAGCTACCAAATACAGTAATGTAATATGACGGTAGAGCTGAAGGTGATTGTACAGTCTGTGGTCACTATGAAGCCAATTGTATAATCAGATTGCACAGTGTGTGGTCACCATAAAGGTGATTGTCCAATCAGATTGCACAGTGTGTGGTCACCATAAAGGAGATTGTACAGTCTGTGGTCACTATGAAGCCAATTGTACAATCAGGTTGTAATGTGTCCATACACTGCAGTACAATGGAATTGATAGAATTTGGTAAACAGAAAAGAATATAAAAGTAATGAGGAAATAAAAAGTAAGTTTATGATGAGAGCTGGTTAACCCTTCCTGGTCGGAGTACTCACCCTGAGAAGAGCACAGTGCAGCCTGGCAGCAGAGGATGAGCCCCAGGGAGAGGATGACCATAGAGGGGCCCATGATGTGAGATCAGGAGTCCGGGCAGGTGAGGACAGGCACTGACATCACACTCATCATGTGCCCGATCACACGGAGAGCCGAACACACTCTGCGCTGAGCCTGCCAATCATCACACCCAGCTCATCACTTCCCAGGCCACCGCCCCGCCCACCCCGGGGAGACTGCTCCCATAACCACGCCCACCACAGCACTAAGCTCGCCGCTCTCCCCTCCAGTGACAGCTTGACACCCACGCCCACCTCCGGGATCCGGCCACTCCCTCTGCCCCTGGAGCTGCCTGCCTCCCATTGGCTGCTGGGTCTGCAGTGTCTCTCTCTAGGAGGAGGAAGTACAGAACAGCACAGAACTCTGGCAGACTGTGTGTGACATTTACCCAGCATTCACTGCGGGGGAAAACACCTGATCCATGGGCTTTCCATGACAAAGAATATTTGGTGAATGTCACATTCACTGATTTACAAATATTCCCCAATAAGGACTGTAGGAGAAGGGGGCAGATTAGGCGTTGAGTGCCCTGGAGGGGTTGCCAAAATAATAATAATACCATCAAAGTGTTAGTAAACCTGCAGTCACTACATCTGATCTCCCACAGCACACAGGATATGGAAATTAAATTATTTTAGTAAATATAAACGGATATAGTACTGCGGCAGGTTGGCTCTATTACGTTAAACGACGTTCCTGTACATTGTTTTCCTGTAATAGCCAGTGGGGGGCGCACGCTGATTGGCCAGAGGGGGAGGCAATTGGCGGGTCTGGCAGACGGTATATCCGCTGGCCAACCGCAATCACTCCACATAGAAATACGCAAAACAACGTTCCTGTACATTGTTTTTGTGTAATAGGCAGTGGGGGGGGCGGGGGGTGCATGCTGATTGGCCAGAGGGGGAGGCAATCGGCGGGTCCGGCAGACGCAATATCCGCTGTCTACCCGCAGTCGCTCCCCATAGAAATACGCGAAACGACGTACCTGTACATTGTTTTCCTGTAATAGCCAGTGGGGGGGGGGGGGGTGCACAATGATTTGCCAGAGGGGGAGGCAATCGGCGGGCCCGGCAGACGCAATATCCGCTGGCCACCCACGATCGCTCCCCATAGAAATACGCAAAACAACGTTCCTGTACATTATTTTCATGCAATAGCCAGTGGGGGGGGGGGGGCGCACGCTGATTGGCCAGAGGGGGAGGCAATCGGCGGGTCCGGCGGACGCAATATTCGCTGGCTACCCGCGATCGCTCCCCATAGAAATACGCAAAATGACGTACCGGTACATCGCTTAGTATAATAGATAGTGCGGGTGTGCGCCACTGAGGGTGCGCGCTGCAGAAGGCACGCATACGAGGCCGATTGGCCAGAAGGGGAGCCAATCAGTGGGTCCACCCGTGATCGCTCCCCATGGAGACAGAAGAGCAGTCTGCCTATGTAAACACAGCAGACCTCTGTTCTGTCAGAGATGAATACAGGGATCCTGTGTTCCTCCTATTTAGGAACACAGATCTGTATGTTCATCAAGTGATTACATCCCCCATACAGTTAGAAAGCACCCCCTAGGGACACATTTAACCCTTTGAGCGCCCCTTGTGTTAACCCCCTTCCCTGCCAGAGTCCTTAGTACAGTAACAGTGCATATTTTTAGTAATGATCACTGTAGTAATGTCATTGGTCCCCCCAAAAATGTCAATTAAGTGTCCGATCTGTCTGCCGCAATGTCGCAATCCTGCTAAAAAATCACAGATCGCCGCCATTACTAGTAAAAAAAAAAAAATGAATATAAAAAAACAAAGGACATAAATCTTTCCCCTAGTTTGTAGATGTGATAACTTTTGCGCAAACCAATCAATATGCCCTTTTTGGGATTTTTTTTAAGCAAAAATATGTAGCAGAATACATATTGATAAAAAAAAAAATTAAATTTTTTATTTTTTTTTATTGGCTGTGTTTTATAGCAGAAAGTCGCCCTAAAGTAGCTCATGTTCTTTTTTGAGAGACAAGCATCGCTCATTGCGATTGCAGCTCCTTTTTTCTGCACGGCAATCATGGCTAAATCGCGGCAACATTGGGGTGCCATTAAATATTAATGGAATCACAAACACATTCCGTTTTGCAGCGATTTGAAATCGCAGGCGGAATCGCAGTGATTCTGTCCGTGATCAGGGGTGCACAAAGTCTTAGATTGTAAGCTCTAAAAACCAGGGCCCTCTGATTCCTCCTGTTATGAACTGTATTCTAACTGTACTGTCTGCCCTCATGTGGTAAAATGCTGCGCAAACAGGAGGAATCAGAGGACCCTGCTTGTTAGCATTAAGGATAAATCCTGAACAACAACAACAAAATATTCTTATCATTTTTCATTTTTATATTATTTTTATCATTATTATAATGTTTATTTTATTATATTTATTATTATTTTTAAATATATATATGTATTAAATAGTTATTTTTTATTAATATTAGCCATTTAAAGTGATTGTAAAGTCTAATTTTTTTCCTAAAAAAAAAAGCAAACCTATAATACTTACCTCTTCTGTGCAGTTGGTTTTGCATAGAGCAGCCCCATTCCTCCTCTTCTCTGGTCCCTGGCTGGAGCCCCTGGCCCCTCCCTCCTGTTGAGTGCACCCACAGCAAGCAGATTGCTATGGGGGCACCCGTGCCGAGCTTCAGCTCCGTGTGTCCATTCAGACACCGAGCTGCTGTTTGGGTCGGCTCCCCTCTCTCTCCTGATTGCCTAACTGAGTTTGATTGACAGCAGCAGAAGCCAATGGCACCACTGCTGTGTCTCTGCCAATCAGGAAAGAGAGTCCTGGACAGCTGAAGCACTCATGGACATCGCTGGACAGAGATGGGGCTCAGGTAAGTATTAGGGGGCTGCTGCACACAGAAGGCTTAGAATGCATTAAGATAAAAAAAACCTTTTGATTTTTCAACTCCTTCAACCACTTCCCCCAAACCAAGAAGTGGTTGTACAGGGATGATCCTGCAGCTAGAAGCATCAGCCCGGTACCGTTTTTAGAGCCGGCGGTCGGCTTTCAGGAGATAACAACCGATGCAGCAGCTGCTTGGCCATTGTCCCAGGCCCAGCGAGCAGGATGGGACGCCCCCCCCCCCCCATCCTTCCACCTTCCTCGGCACTGTCTGAATTTCCCATCCCACTTTGAATTGCAGTGGAGGCGTGGGGTCTTTTAGACCCCCGATCTCTCCATATAGAGTACCTATCACTGCCCATTACTGTAACAAGGGATGTTTACATTCTTTGTGGCACCAATAAAAGGGCTCACATTTTTTTTTTTTTTTAAAAAACTGTTAAAAAAATAAAATAAAATAAATAGAAAAAAATAACATTTTTAAAGCACCTCCGTCTCCATGAGCTTGTGCATGAAAGAAAACACATACATAGGTCGTGCCCACAAATTAAAACGGTGTTCAAATTACATATGTGAAGTGTCGCCGTGATCATCAAAGCGAGAGCAGTAATTCTAGAAAAAGATTTCCTCTGTAACTCTAATCTGGTAACCATTAAAAAAATTTAAAGCGTTGCTTATATAGATATTTTAGTACCGTAGTTTGTCGCCATTCCACGAGTGTGCGCAATTTTAAACCGAAACACGTTAGGTATCTATGTACCCGGCGTGACATCATCTTTCACAGGATACCAAAAAAATTGGGCTAACTTTACTGTTTATTTTTTTTTTTTAATTCAGTGAAATATATTTTTTGGAAAAAAGATTTCGTGTTTGAAAGACCGCTGCGCAAAGATATTGCAACAACCGCCATTTTATTCTCCAGAGTCGTTGCTAAATAAATAAAAAAAATATATATATATATATATATATATATATATACACACACACAGTATCTCACAAAAGTGAGCACACCCCTCACATTTTTGTAAATATTTTATTATATGTTTTCATGTGACAATACTGAAGAAATGACACTTTGCTACAATGTAAAGTAGTGAGTGTACAGCTTGTATAACAGTGTCAATTTGCTGTCCCCTCAAAATAACTCAACACACAGCCATTAATGTCTAAACCACTGGCAACAAAAGTGAGTACACCCCTAAGTCAAAATGTCCAAATTGGGCCCTAAGTGTCAATATTTTGTGTGGTCACCATTTTTTTCCAGCACTGCCTTAACCCTTTTGGGCATGGAGTTCACCAGAGCTTCACAGGAGTCATCTTCCACTCCTCCATGATGACATCACAGAGCTGGTGGATGTTAGAGACCTTGCACTTCTCCACCTTCTGTTTGAGGATGCCCCACAGATGCTCAATAGGGTTCAAGTCTGGAGACATGCTTGGCCAGTCCATCACCTTTACCCTCAGCTTCTTTAGCAAGGCAGTGGTCGCCTTGGAGGTGTGTTTGGGGTCATTATCATGTTGGAATACTGCCCTTGTGGGTCTTTGGAGGCAGGCAAAACATCTGAACTTCTGTATAGGGGTATATATACACACACACACTTATATGTATTTATACACATACACACATATAGGTGTTATAGGAGCGGAGACATATTGGTGTTAATTATTTAATTAGCACAAGCATAGTGTTCTGCTACTTTCACACCTATATATGTGTATGTGTATATATACATATAAGTGTGTGTGTATATATACCCCTATACAGAAGTTCAGATGTTTTGCCTGCCTCCAAAGACCCACAAAAAATGCCGAAAAAAACGCCTGCAACAACACACCTGGGCATTTTTATTTGGCGCAGGCATTTTTTTGGGCATTTTTTGTGGATCTTTGGAGGCAGGCAAAACATCTGAACTTCTGTGTAGGGGTATATATATAGACACCCATGTCTGTATATATACACATATATAGGTGTGAAACTAGCAGAACACTATGCTTGCGCTAATGAAATAATTAACACCAATATGTCTCCGCTCCTATCACACCTATATGTGTGTATGTGTATAAATACATATAAGTGTGTGTGTATATATAACCCTATACAGAAGTTCAGATGTTTTGCCTGCCTCCAAAGACCCCAAAAAAATGCCCCAAAAAACGATAGCTACAAAAAACGCCAAGGTGTGTTTTTGACCGGATCTGGTTATCCAGAGACTTCAGACACTTGTCCCATTTGGCCAAGATCTCCCTTTTCAGGGACCTGGTATGGAACTGTTGAAATGGGACTGTCTCAAAGGTAGAAACCATCAGGTCCAGCACCCTCATGCAAGTTTGGAGGGACAACCACCTGCTTGACAGCAAGAGATAAATCGCAGCATGCAACTTCTGGAGTTTGTCCAGAGGAAGGAACACTCTGGCTAGAGCCAAGTCCAGAGTCAGACCCAGATAGTTTCATGGTAGGAACCAGAGCAGACTTCTAAAATTTCAGAAGCCAGCCAAACACTGCTCCCAAGAGAAGGTCGTCCAGGTAACCCAGCACTGCGATTCTTCGCTGACGTAACAACGCCAGCGCCGGAGCCAACACCTTTGTGAAGACCAGAGGAGCAGAGGCGAGACCAAAGGGTAATGCCACAAACTGATAATGCCCCTCTCCCACGGCAAAGCGGAGGAAGCGTTGGTAACAGACACATATTGGAATGTTTAAGTAAACGTCCTTGATGTCGATAGAGGCAAGGAAATCTGCTTGATGCAAGGATGCCACCACCGTGCGAACAGACTCCATTCTGAACTTCTGTACCCACACAAAGCAGTTCAGGGCCTTGAGATCCAGAATTGGAGGCACCTTGCCTTCTTTCTTCGGGACCGTAAACAGGTTTGAATAAAACCCCTGAAAACATTCCGGAGTTGAAACCGGAACAATTACCCCTTGAAGTAACAGGTCTTGCACCGCCCCAAAAAAGGCTTGCAATCGGTCCAGGGACAGATGCACATTGGAAGGAAAGAACCTCTCCGGAGGGTAAGAATGAAACTTGATCTTGTAGATGGACCATATCACTTAATCGACCCACTTGTCTTGCACCAAGGGTCCATGGGTCCGGAAACCAGCAGGACGTCCCCCCACCCCAGGCGTGAGGGCGCACCTTCATGCAGAAGGAACCTTGTCTGCGGGTCTGGAGAACTCCAGACCAAGTTTGCTTGGATCCTCCCGAAGAGGCCTTGAAAGGCTTTGAACCCTTGTCAGCTGACCCTGAGGGACGAAAAAACGTTGTGTGAGCCGAGAAGGACGGGCCACGTCTGCGATGAGGTTCCTTACTCTTACTAGCCTGCGGAAGAAAGGTGCTCTTTCCCCCCTGTGAGACTCTTAATGATGTCATCCAGGGTAGCTCCAAACAGGCGATCTCCTTCAAAAGGAAGATCAATTAAGGCTTTTTTAGAGGTTATAGGCGCGGCTACAGGAGTGGAGGAATCATCCTCACTAGCTGAAAACTCAGGACGCGAGGCCGCAGACCTCTCAGGGTGGGCTCCATGCACGGCGGCCAGATCAGATTCAGAATCTAAAGAGACAGATGAAGCAGGGGAAGGTGGGGGGCGCTTTTTACTACCCCGCTGCCCAAAAGCCAACTCCACCTGGGACACAAAGGACTCCAGGACCGCTGTCAGTGCATCAATGGATGGTTGGGAGTGGGACCCAGAGGGCCCTGCAGGCTCTGAGAGGGGGTCAGGTGGGGAAATGTGCCCCAAGGACTCCATGAGAAAAAAGGATACCCCAGAAAAGTGCAAAGCTAAGCTGAAACACTGATCTCTCTTTTCCTTTAGTGCATTCACTCCCCCAAGGTTAGAAATCACTCCTTAGGAGCACACTTAACCCCTTTATCGCCCTTGGTGTTAACCCCTTCCCTGCCAGTGTCATTTATACAGTAACAGTGCATTTTTTTTTTCACTGAACACTGTATTGGTGTCACTGGTCCAAAAAAAGTGTCACCAAGTGTCAGATCTGTCCGCCGCAATGTTGCAGTCCCGCTAAAAATCACTGATCGCCTTCATTACTAGTAAAAACAATAAAAAAATAATAAAAAGTCCATAAATTTATCCCATATTTTTTAGACGTGATAACTTTTACGCAAACCAATTAATATACACTTATTAGGATTTTCTGTTTTTTAACCACTTGCCGACCGCCGCATGACTATTTACTGCGGCGGTCAGCCCCTCACAGGCAAAGCGACGTAGGACTACTTCGCTAGCCTGTAAAGGGTTTTGGGAGCGAGCGCGCGCCCCCGGAGGTGTGCTCCCGCTCGGTCACGGACTCCCCCCGCGAGCGTGCCAGGCGGACCCGATGTCCGCCGGGCACTCGCGATCGTCCATTACACCAGAAGAAAGGCAGGCGGCTAATGTAAACAAAGCCGCCTGTCATTCTTCCCTGTGTAAGAATGGAGATCATACGGTTCTACTATGTAGGACCGTTGATCTCTGTTCTTACACTAGTAGCCACATCCAATCACAGTTAGAATCACACCCCTAGGGACACACTTAACCCCCTCCCTCTCAAAAAAAAAGTTAACCCCTTCACTGACAGTGTCATTTTTAACAGTAACAGTGCTTATGTATAGCACTGATTACTGTAGTAATGTCACTGGTAACCCCAAAAGTGTCAAAAATGTCAGTAAAGGGTCCGATCTGTCCGCCGCAATGTCGCAGTCCCACAAAAAAAATCGCAGATCGCCGCCATTACTCGTTAAAAAAAAAATGACAAAAATTACAAAAATCTTTCCCTTAGTTAGTAAACGCAATAAATTTTGCGCAGACCAATCAAAATACTCTTTTTGCGATTTTTTTTTTCCAAACATATGTAGCATAAACAAATTGGCCTAAAATGTTAAACAATTTTGATTTTTACATTTTTTTTTTTGGGGGGGGGGGGGGGGGAATTCATATAAAAAATGTGAAAAATATTGTTATTTTTGCAAAATTGACGCTCTTTTTTTGTTTATAGCGCATGATCAAAAAATCACACAGGTGATCAAATACCACCAAAAGAAAGCTCTGTTTGTGGGAAAAAAAGGACGTCAAATTCGTTTAGGTACAGCGTCGCACGACCACGCAATTGTCTGTTAAAATCACGCAGTGCCAAATCGCAAAATAGGCCCTGGTCAGGAAGGGGGTAAAATCTTCCAAGCCTTCTGACTTTACAACTTCTTTAAGCTCCAGGAGGTTTTTACCCATTCATGACCAGGGCATTTTTTGTTACTTTAACTGGCAAATGCACGGTCATGCAACATTGTAGGCAAATAAAGTTTATATGATTTTTTTCACACAAATAGAGATTTATTTTGGTGGTATTTACTCACCGCTGGGTTGCTTTTTATTTATTGCGGTATAAACCCAAAAACACATTTCAGCATTCAGGGCTGGTTCACTCAGTCCGCAGACCTGTGTGATTCCTAACTGTTTTAGTGCAGTGCCATTGATTTAAAATTTTGAATGGGCTGAAACCTCACTGGATCGCACAAAAAGAAAGGCATGCACTACTTTTAACCACTTTAAGACCGGAAGGATTTGCCCCCTTAATTACCAGGCCCTATTTTGCGATTCGGCTCTGCGTTACTTTAACTGACAATTGCGCGGTCGTAAACAAAATTTACGTCCTTTTTTTCCCACAAAATAGAGCTTTCTTTTGGTGGTATTAGATCACCTGTGCGATTTTTAATTTTTTTGCGCTATAAACAAAAAAACAGCGACAATTTTGAAAAAAAAAAAACAATATTTTTCACATTTTGCTAAATGACATTCTCAAAAAAAAAGTGTAAAAATCAAAATTTTTTAACATTTTAGGCCAATTTGTTTTCTGCTACATATTTTTGGTAAAAAAAAATCGCAATAAGTGTATTTTGATTGGTTTCGCAAAAGTTATCTACGGGAAAGATTGATGTCATTTTTATTTATTTTTTTACTAGTAATGGCGGCGACCTGTAATTTTTTTTTTCAAATTGCGACATTGCGGTGGACAGATCTGAAACTTTGGGGACACCAGTGACATTACTACAGTAATCAGTGCTAAAAATATGCACTGGTACTGTAATAATGTCTTTGGCAGGGATGGGGTTAATCCTGTGGGTGATCAAGGGGTTAAGTGTGACCCTAGGGGAGTGATTCTAACTGTGGGGGGGCGTGGCTTCTGAAATGATCACAGAGACATGCGATCCTATATATCAGGATCACATGAGCTCTGTGATCATCCCAGGGAGAAGGACAGTTGGCTGTGTTTACACAGCGAGGAACGATCACGGCTGTCAGGCGGCAATCGGAGTCGCCTGACACCTGCATCGGCTTCCCTGCTGATGATCGGGGGCGGGAGCGCGCTGCTGGCGGCGCGCGCTTGCCCCCTAGCTGCCCCCAGGAGTGCGACGTAGCTCTACGTCGTTTTGCCTGTACGAGCCAGCCTGCTGCAGTACTGCAGCACCATTCATCCATTCATCTGGTGCAGGCAAATGCATTGGCTTTGCGTGTAAGCAGGTAGAGTTGGCTAGTAAGCCACTAGATGGCTCTGTCCCAGAATAGTGTGTTGTAACAGATAACAGGGTAATCAGGTGCTAGGTCCCTTTTAGGTAGGTCCCTCCAGTAGTGATGTCCCGAGAGAGTCAGTGGGCATATATATACCAGGTTCAGGTGAGCCCAGGGCAGGCAGGGCATGGGAGCCAGAGACCCCACTAACATGCAGATGTAGACAGCTAATGTAGAGGCCCTAAATAGGGCAGAGGGGGACAGGGTGAGATAGTTCTGCACCCAGATGAGCAACCTGTAGCCTTTCTGTCCCTTATAGTGTTGGAGGTCAGAGCAGGTTGCAAAAGGCCAAGTGTTTCTCTCTGCAGTTCTATCCCCATGGAGGACCTGGGGGAGATGTACTGAAACTAGAGGTGCAGCTGCAGTGATCCAGTTTCTCGAATGATGAGCAGGGAGTAGTAAACTGGTTACATAGAGCCTATGGCAAGTTAGAACCCTCTGAGTGAGTACTAATTTCCTCTGGTAAGGAGAAAGACTGTGCAAAGGGAAGATGGCTTAAGTGTTTCCTGCTTTCACATAGTGACTGCTGCGGCTCGTCCAATATATGTGATTGACAAAGCAATGTCAAGTGACCCTGGATAATACGTCTATGTGATGTGACTGGTTACTGCCATCTTCTGAAGAAACATCAATAAAGTGCAGAAACTGTACCATTGTTTTGGACATTCCTTCCTTGAATATAAAGGCTAATGGCTGGGGATGTCGGGGGGGGGGCTATGGCATGGAGTTTGGCACAAAACGGCAGAGGTGGAGGGCTGCTGTTCTCTATAAGTGGATTGGGGAGTTTTATCTCTTAGCCCCCCCCCCCCCACTCCTTATCTACATAACATAGGGGTGTGTTCTGTAGTCTACAGAGAAAACTGGGAACAATGTAACTGATAAAAATGCAGCAGAGAGCATAGGAAGTTATCAGATCATTGGATTTCTGATATAACATCTTCAATGGAATCTTTTGCAGAATAAAAGGGAAAAAAATAAGAAAAGTCCATTGTATGGGTTTACAATCTTTACATAGACTTTAATCTCGGTCTTCATGTCCGGGTTTTCTCTTCATCTATTTCCTCCACTGTGATAAAAAATGTCCTTTAGCTGGAAGGATCACCTGATACACTTCCTGTGGTGTGTCAGCGGATGGAGGAAGACAGAGGCATAACTACTACCTTCAGGGCCCTGGTGAAAGAAACCATGAAGGGGCCCCCCGGACCCATGGCCAGGGCCCTTCCAATCAAGCCTGGGGCCCCTCCCACTGATCCTGGGGCCCTTTACTCTTGTTGCGGGGCCCCTTATTACCGTCCCACAGGGTGATCCTTTCACAAGTTCTACAGTGGGCCCCCTTCCTGCCATTGGGGCCTCCCCATGGTGGTAGAATGCCAGGGCCCAATCGCAAGTGTGACCTTTGCGATGCTGGAAGTTCACCCACTGGTGTCAGTAGTTTTTATTTTCTGGCTTTATAATTGTATTATTTTTTATAATTTTATTTTATTTTTTTTACAATGTCTTTGTACAATGACTTTATACAATGACTATGACTCTGTCCATTCAGAAAAGGAAGGAGCTGGCTGACCCCTTCCCGGTTCTCTATTGTGACACATCCCCTGCAGCAGCTAGTAGGAGAGGGGAGGGAGCAGCACAGTGGGGGGGGGGGGGGGGGGGTCGACGACCAGGGGATCACACAGGGGCCCAGAGACAGCAGAACACAAGTGAACTGGATAGGAGGAGTGGCGGGGGCAGCATACAGAGGAACCAATCTCCTCCATTTTCCTCCTGCAGCTACAGGAGGAAAAAGGAGGAGAGTGATTTCTCTACATGCTGCCCCCGCCACCCCTCCTATCCAGGTGTACAGGGGAGCCGCACAGGCCCCCTGGAGCATGGGGCCCGGTTGCAGTTGCTACCTCTGCAACCCCTGTAGTTATGCCCCTGGAGGAAGAGGAATATAAGAATTGCACCCACAACGCATGCCTGTGCCTTTCGCATACACTTGACATTTGCATTGTGAGAAATTGCACTTGGTGTGGGGGAAACGGAAATGAATCGTGTTCTTTAACCAGTTGCCAACCGCCCCCACGTACATACCATAGTTGCCAACATTTAAAAAAAATTTCCAGGGACACTTTGCAGCACAGCTATCAATTACCACACCCACTTCCTGGAAGCGCCGCCCACTCTGCATAATTAATCTTGCCTATTTATCAGATTATAGAGTCTACTCAACATAGAGGGAATTACAGGAAATTAAAAAAGGGAATTTCAAACTTAAGGCCACAGTAGCAGAGTTGGAATAATTCTCCCATTCAGCTGCACTACTTCTGCGTAACATTTATGGGCAGCCCGATTACCAGGCGCTTCCAGGGACAATATAAATTACCTGGGACAGGCTCCTATTTGCAGGGACTGTCCCTGGAAAAAAGGGACAGTTGGCAAGTATGACATACACGGCGGGGCGGTGGCTCCTACAGGGGAAATCACGTACTTGTACGTAGCCTGTTACTTCTGGGTTTGCGGCATGCATGTGCGCCACCGGTGACCGGCTCTCACTGTGATGTGACCCAGCAGGCAATCAGCGGGTCCGGTGGACCCAATGTCTGCTGGGACCTGCCGATCGCTCCCGTCAGAGACAGAATGAAGGTCTGCCTATGTAAACAAGGCAGATCACCATTCTGTCAGAGGGAAGACAGAGATCCTGTGTTTCTGCTGAGCAAGAACACAGATCTGTCTTCCCACATTGCAGCACCCCCACACAGTTAGAAAGCACTCCCTAGGGACACATTTAACCCTTTGATCACCCTTGATGTTAACCCCCTTCCCTGCCATTGTCATTAGTACAGTGACAGTGCATATTTGTAGTAATGATCACTGTATTAGTGTCACTGGTCCCCACAAAGTGCCACTTATAGTGTCTGATTTGTCCACCGCAATATCGCAGTCCTGCTATATAAGTTGCTGATCGCAACTTTAGTAGTAAAAAAAAAAATAAATCTATCCCCTGGTTTGTAGACGCTATAATCTATCCCCTGGTTTGTAGACGCTATAACTTTTGCGCAAACCAATCAATATACGTACACTTATTGGGATTTTTATTACCAAAATAATGTAGCAGAATACATATTGGCCTAAATTAATTTTTAAAAATTTTTATTGGCCGTGTTTTATAGCAGAAAGTAAAAAATATTGTTTTTTTTTTTTTTTTAAATGTTCAGTCTTTTTGTTTATAGCACAGAAAATAAAAACCACAGAGGTGATTAAATACCCCCAAAAGAAAGCTCTATTTGTGGGAAAAAGGACATCAATTTATTTTGGGTACAGCGTCGCACGACTGTGCAATTGTCCGTTAAAGTAACGCAGTGCTGTATGGCAAAAAATGGCCTGGTCATTAAGTTGGAGGGGGGTAATCCTTTCCGGGGGCTGAAGTGGGTAAATCTGACCTCCAGCCTTCCCCTCAGTCTTGCCCAGATGTACAGGCTCCTCTCCTGCACTGAGATGGCTTAGGCTAATTTCACTGCACGCTGTGGGCTTCTCATAGTATGCATTGGAAGCTGCAGCAAGTCATATAGAGTCCGTCTAGCATCAAATAGCGCTTTCTTTCACAACCAGACTGTCCCTGGCATGCCCCTTTCATTCACTGGATTTCAGTTCTTTCAGTAATGGAGGCTGAGCATTATATGTGGCCGCTACCTAGGGCAGTCTGTCTAGGAATGACACCCACCTTTCAAGGCATTTGCTGTGCTGCTTTGTGTATTCTGATGGTGGGGGGAAGTCTTCCCGCTGTCAGGATACAAAGACACAGAAGGGAGGGTTCCTCTATCCACCTTGAATGTGGATTGAATTGTATTATAACTGTACTGTCTTCCTTAATACCCTTTGTGCGCAACCTGGGGCCTGGGAGCTTGCATGTGACCCTTTGCCACTTTTAGTGTGGCCCTCTGGGCCCCTACAGGCACTAATCTGTGTTTCCCTAGTCCCCTGTTATAGCAGTAAACTCTAGAAGTCTCTTGTGATATGTCTTCAAAGTTCAGCCAATGAGTCTCTTGAAGCAGATCCCCAGTCTGCAACAATTTCTCTATTACGTTCACAGTCTCTGACAGCCTCCTCCAGCATGTCCACAGTCTCTAACCATCTCTTGTATTATTCCCATAGTCTCTGACCATCTCCTGTATATGCCCACAGTCTCTGACAATCTCTTGTATCATGTCTGCAGTCTCTGACCATCTCTTATATGATGTCTGAAGTCTCTGACCATCTATTGTATGATGTCAAATGTCTATGACCATCTCTTGTATCATGTCTACAGTCCCTGACCATCTCATGTCTGCAGTCTCTGACCATCTCTTGTATTCTTCCTATAGTTTCTGACCATCTCCTGTATATGCCCGAAGTCTCTGGCCATCTCCTGTATATGCCCGAAGTCTCTGGCCATCTCTTGTATCGTGTCTGTCGTCCCTGACCATCTCTATTATGATGTCAAATGTCTTTGACCATCTCTGGTATCTTGTCTGCAGTCTCTGACCATCTCTGGTATCTTGTCTGCAGTTTCTGACCATCTCTGGTATCTTGTCTGCAGTCTCTGACCATCTCATATATCATGTCTATAGCCTCTGACCATCTCTTGTATCATGTCAACAGTCTCTGACCATTTCTTGTTTTATGTCTATAGTCTCTGACCATATCTTGTATCATCTCCATAGTCTCTAATCATCCTTTGTATCATGACTTCAATCTCTGACCACCTCTTGTATCATGCACATAGTCTTTGACTATATCCTGTTGTACATCTGCTGTCTCTGAGGCTGAATGTTCACTTAATTTTATGTGTGGCCCTTTGGTGATGTTGGGGCCACATTTGAGACCCCCCTCCCCCCAATATGAGAAAAGTTGACTAACACTTTTATATATTGTAAAGCACTATGCAAACTGTTGGCACTATATAACTCCCATACAATAAAACAATTAAAATTCATGTGATCAAACCACAGCAAATTGTGATCAGCTACAAGTTGCTAATCACTGTTAATACATTAAGCTGTATTAGTATGCCATCTTGTGGTTTAAATAGAGAAGACAGGCTGAAAATGCAGAATGTATTTGTTTTTCTCATTTTATAGTACCCAGACATTTTTTTCCAGAGAGTATTATGGGTAACAATGAGGGAATCTCCCTATATTTTGAAACATTCCGCCTTTCTGTCTGTTTTTCAGGGTGGATTGATTGACTTGAATATCTTACTTATGGGTGGACCGTTTGACTTGGATCCTTTACTTAAGCCTAGTACACACGCAACGAATTTCCGCCGACCGGTCGTCCGTCTTTTGTCCAGAGTGGTGTTTTGTTGGTTGGAATGTGCCTACACTGCACAGGAATTTTACCGCACGACAAAATTCTACTTCAGAAGTGATGTCATGTGTTGGTTTGCTTTCTTTGTGTTCTTTCTTCTCTGAGCATGCCCAGTCTTGCTCATAAGATTTTTCCCTGTCGAAATCTGTACTGACTGCACGAAAATCGGATGTGTTTTGACGGAGGACAAAAATTTTATAACCTGCACACCAGAATTTTTTCGGCCGAAAAGTCAGAGTCGGTATTGGAAGCATCATACTAACAAGCCGAAAATCGAAAGATCGTTTGTCAGACGAAAATTCCCGGCCGAATTTCGACACGTGTGTACGAGGCTTTAGGGTTGGACTGTTTGACTTGGATCCTTTACTTAGGGGTGGACCGTTTGACTTGGATCCTTTACTTAGGGTTGGACCATTTGACTTGGATCCTTTACTTAGGGGTGGACCGTTTGACTTGGATGCTTTACTTAGGGGTGGACCGTTTGACTTGGACCCCTTAATTAAGGTGACCAGGTGTCCCTGGTTTCCAATGAAAGTCTCCTATATTAGGGGCTGTCATTGAGAAAAAAAAGTGCCCCCGATTTCTTCCCTGGTTAAAATGTGTCTCTGGTTTCTTTTCAATTTTAACCGCTTGCTGACTGCATAACTTACATATATAGCGGCTCTGCTGAAAGGCAGCTCTGCTGCCCAGGGTCATGTACCTAGTACCTAATTCTGCACTTCTGGGTCACCACCAGTAACCCAATTCCACTGTGATTATACACAGCAGGAGCTGATCTGCGGGTACTGTGGACTGGCTGTTGGCAGAGAGCCATGTAAACAAGGCATATCACCATTCTGTCAGTAGGGAAAGCATGGATCCTGTGTTGCTGCAAAGCAGGAACATGGATCAATGCCTTCCTCTAGTAAAAGTACCTTCCACACAGTACACAAGCACTGGCTAAGGACCCAGTTAACCCGCAATCAGGTCTGTATTGTTAGTAATCAGTAGGTCTAGTAACGCATTGTTACCCGTCACATGAGCATGTTGGGGATTGCCAGTGTGAGAGGCATGGGGCTGCCTCTCTTCCAAACCCAGGGGGTAATCTATATCCTGGATTGCCCTATGGGGACTTCTATATAGGGAAAACTAAAAGAGAATTCTGGCGAAGAATAAAAGAACATGTGACAGCAACTAATTCAGGGGATATCTAGTCAGCCATTGGGAGGCACATGATCAAAGTGCACAAGTATCAGGTTCCACCTCTCCTCTTCTGGGCTTTAGACTCCCATCCACCTGATCCCAGGGGAGGAGACTGGCACACATTTTTACTCCAAAAAGAAACCCGGTGGATACATAAACTGGAGGCTACCAAGCCCACAGGACTGAAAGAAATATTTAGGTATTGATCATTTCTAGAGGGTTTTTCCTCTCGTCGATCAGAACACATTATGTGATGTATGCCACCTTATGGTATTTTAACATCAGTAGAAAAAAATGGGCTCAGGATTTTTTCCCTTTCTGATTTTGTTTGTTTCTGCTTCATCTGGCTGTCCCTTAGATGCTTCATCTCTATTTTTGGGCTACTCTTTGTCCCCTGTCTCTTTTTTTTTTTTATTATTATTATTATAGTGCTTCAAATTTATAGTGATTGTTCGCTGTGTAATTTGTAAATGTTGGCAGTCTTATTGGAGTATGGATTCACACTTTTTTCGTCACCCCTATTGTGGTTTGCATCACTCCCCAATGCTTGTGGGGTCTACATCTTTGCCATTTTTTTGGCCACTGTGTGCTCCCTTACACCCGGGACATGAAGCCCCCTCTAGTTCCACCAGGAGGGCTTTTTGGGGGTTGTGGAGATGTCCTAAGTGTCTATCCCCCTCCCTCTGGCGGTAGCAGTCTTGCTATCCTGTCTTTTCACGTTTGGTGCCATCATCTGCCATACACGCTGTCCCTTTCCAGAATGGCCGCTGCCGTGTTTCCAGTTTGGGATGTGCTGTCCCTGCACTTCTGGCGAAGACACATGCTTCCAGCTGGGTCTGACGCCAGCTGATGACGGCGGGGGACATTGGAGACAGCTGTCTCCTGCCAACCCTTAGCTTCACAACTCCCCTGCACAGCTAACATTTGATTTTGGCGCTGCTTTGCCCTTTTTGGATTGGCCCTGCAGCATCACATGACAGGGCCAATTTCCCTATTTATAATGCCCAGGTTTAAGTGGTGTTCCATAGTTTTGGGATTACTGCTGTTGCATTGTTTGGCTGATTGCTGTGATATATGGAGACTGGTAAGGAAAAACTTTTTTTTTTCTATGATTCTCTTATATGTGTATATTTATATACAGTCTATATTAAATATCTCCATTTCCATATTTTAGGGTTTCTCTCTCTGTTTTATGCAGAGCCTGTTTGGGGGTTGACCTGAGTTGTGTCCTCCTGCTACTGCTGCAGATACTCTGTGTATTTTGGAGACCTTTAGCTTGGTTCTAAAAGATCCAGCTAAATTGGTGATAGTTTTCAGGTACCTTTGTACTTGGGTTGCCTGCAGGCACCCAAGAATTCCTAATTATTTAAACCTGATTACCTTTTTTCATACTCATATTATTGTTGTCTTTTCCTTTTTTCTGGTATTTTCACTTATCAGGAATACATACAGTACCTAAACTAACTGGGTTGACTCTTTATGTCCCTTGTGTTTGTGACACAGTGCTTTATATGCAGGGCATGTCCATCCTTTATGTGGACCTCCAGCATAATGCTTTCAGCCTGTATGATCTTGTAAATATTCACCTTTCAGTGCATGGCTTGCTATACTGAGCGTACACTGGACTGTATATACTTACATACTGTATGTACAGTATGTTTTCTAGAGATTCTAATGTGATGTCAATACTCACCATCCCCCTGAGGAAGACTGATTAAGTCAAAATGCGTCAGGGCTCTGGACGCATGCCATTAGGATCTCATCATTTTATGCTTGGCAATCCATTGAACAGTTTTCTGGGCATCACCAAAGTTCCCCTTTTCTCCCCTCTTTTGCCCACGTGGTATTTTTTCATGTTAATTTGGGACTAGTGATGAGCCGAACACCCCTCCCCCGGTTCAGTTCGCACCAGAACACCACGAACAGGGGAAAAGTTTGTTCGAACAAAGGAACTCCATTGAAGTCTATGGGACTCGAACATCAAAAATCAAATGGCCTTATTTTGAAGGCTTAAATGCAAGTTATTGCCCAAAAAAGTGTATGGAGGTCCGGGTACTGACCTGGGGAATTTTTTTTTTAAAAACGATAGTTTTTTAAGGAGCACTGATTTACTGATTTTAATGAGGCTTAAAGTGAAACTATAAAAATGAAAAATTCCTTCCAATATTGTGCCTGGGGGGTCCCCTTAATGTGCCTGTAAAGTAGCGCATCTGTATGATGTATGTAGCCTGCTGCAGCAATACTGACATTTCTTTTTTTTTACAAACAAGGAGTGCTTTATTGAGAAAAAACATAACAAAACAAATGAATATCATACAATGAGTCACAACACCATGAGAGTTGAAGAGAATGTAAACATACAGTAAGGTAACCAATGGCACACAATGATCTACAGTATATAAGAAGAAAATGAAGTAGGTATCCTGGAGGGAAGACAAGACAAAATGCAATTGGCAATAAAACCCAGAGGCAGCCAAGATCCAGCGGAGGGGGGGGGGGGGAGCAGGGACGGAGAGGAAGAAAAACAGGACCATTGGAGAGGAAGGGGGCAAGGGGTGGGGGAGGAGAGGGGGCGGGGGAGACAGAGAGGGAGAGAATAAATGAAAAAGGAGAAAGAAAGAAAAAAATAGGGGGGAAGAGGGGGGAGAGGGGGAGGGACCACAGACCTCTGGAATCAATCAGTAGTCCAAGGCGCCCAAGCCTTGTCATATTTCCAAGGGCAGCTACTATTCATATAGGTCAGTTTATACATAGGCAGGTCCACATCCCCCAATTTGAGCCAGGACAGCTGGAGGAGAAGGGGAGGACCACCTAAGTATATCCTTCTTGGCATAGTATAGCAGGTAGGAGATTAACAGCTTAGAGTGATGTGTGCGCTGGTCATCATCATGGACGCCCAATAATGCCAGCGCAGGGGAAACCTGGAGAGAGAGCCCTAGCCGAGTATTAATGACCCCAAAGACAGCAACCCAGTAGCTGGCTATCACCGGGCAGTCCCAGAACATATGGATATAAGTCCCTGGATGGGCATGACAGCGAGGACAAGTGGGGTCCCGCTCAGGGTATATGCGATGCAGCTTCATGGGGGTATAGTAGACTCTATGAAGAAATTTCACCTGTACTAGTTTATCCCGGGATGGAATAACCAGTTTGGGGCCCGATTCTAAACATTCCTCCCAGTCCTCCCGCTCCAGAAACGGGAGATCAGCCTGCCACATAGTCCAAATATATATATATATAGATAGATCAATGTATGCTCTATACTGACCGTGACCGATAGATAATCAATGGCATAATATATGTAATCAATTGTCCTATATATATATATATATATATATATATATATATAGAGAGAGAGAGAGAGAGATCAATGTATGCTCTATACTGAACTTACAGATTGATAGTCAGTCACGTGGCCTAATATATGCAATCAATTGTCCTATATATATAGAGAGATCAATGTATGGTCTATACTGACCGTGACTGATAGATACTCAATGGCCTAATATATAATCAATTGATAAACTGCAAATCACTTTCCTCTCCCTGCCTCAAACATGATCCTCTCCATGCCGAACTCACTGCTAGCAATGTCTCCAATTAGACTGTCAGAACTATTGGGGCTAAAAGGAATTATATGAGGCCCATACATATTATTTCACATATTGTTATATGGGCATCCTGGCAGCCAAATTTGTCATGAGGTGAATGTAAGTTCATTATCCTTGAGTGTATATTCTTACATTTGTATTCACTTTTATAATATTCAACTGATATTAATTATATATTGGGGGGATGTACTCCTTGAATTATATGTGTATTATTATGGATATAATAGGTATACGTTTTTTAAATATATAATGTTGGATAAACATGTATACCATTTTGTTTTATGTGTAAAGAACTAAGTGGTATATGGATCCTTTAAGTTACTTCACTTTCAAGGAATGTTAATTGCAGAGGTTTCAAACTTCTATTCAGGCAATATATATTTAAAGGTAGATGGTATTATGACAGTAAGTTGGCATGATAGATAACATCCCATAAGATTTAAGTTTTTCTCCAAGGCTTAGGTCAGAAGGTTATCTTTGAGAAAATAGTTGAATTAAATTAAATTTTCCAGGGGGGCGTGGCCGAGCAGGGCATGTGAGCGGACATGCTACACGGAGCTCCTGCACATCACCCTTTCGCCGATCCTTCCTCCGGTTACCGATCCGCCTGTAGCCACTGCAGCCGGCTTCCTTATCCTCCAGGGACCCAAATTTCCTGAACTTTTATACAGGCAAAGAGTGCCCCCTTTTTGGGTGATGGTCAGATGAGGTATTTATTTTATATACCCCTATCTGACGTTTTTTCACGTGGAAAACAAAATGCACGCCTTTATTCCCAAAGGATAAAAGTTTAATGTAAGTTAAAGATGGGGGAGAATTGAAAAGATCAGGAAGGAAGGAAGATGCTCTGATGAGGTTCTGACACACTGATGGGAGACATTTGAAGCTGAGGCAGGCTATTAAAAAGTGACATCCTAGGCAACAGACATAGAAGTCTTTGGTAAAGTATACATTTCTATATTTTCTATAGTCAATTTGCTTGCCATATACTAAAAGACAAATATAGGCAGCGCTAACAGGTAAAATCTATAAATAAGTGCTGGATGGTAAAAAAGATATAATGTGATAAAAATTATACTAAGAATTAAGTGCATATAATTCAATATATAAAATCATAAATGCATAAATACTACAGTGAATATGATTAAGTGTATACACAAATCAGAAAATTCATAAAGTGCAACAAAAAAAATAATACAATCCGGTATCCACAAATTTTAAATAAAGTGCAAGATGTGTTTAAGGTGCAGTCCAAACTTATATTCTTCCAAAGAAGTTTATAGTGCAAAAAAGTGCTCAAAGTCCAAATAAAGTGCCCAAGTGCTCTTCAAAGAAAGTCCCCCTATGGGGATGCACTCACCAGATTTGGGATGTAAATGAGCCTTAAATATATATAATATTCCGTTTAGAAAGTCAGAGCAGCCACACGGAGACTAAAGGTTTCCCTTGTCCAGATGGATGGATAGCTGCAATCCTTTACTATGGGCTCCTTATTAGCTCCTCTCCACTGTCTCCCAAATGGTGTAATCAGAAAGAAGGAAAGAAGCCAAACATCGTGAAGCCCGTAATATATTTATTATACGTTTTAAAAGTAATGGTACTCACAAAGGTAAGGTATAGTTAGGCATTAATCGGCATATACAGCGATGTCCTTCTCTTCCGTGTCCGCTGCCGGCGTGCGGTTCACGGTGGTTAACAGGAAATGACGCTGTAGCGTACCACTGCCCGGAAGTGCGTCGACGCGTTTCGCCCGCCTTGTGGGCGTTATCAAAGACATCACTTCCGGTAAAGCGGCTTGCATTTATACTTATCACACTCTGCTTGTAGCCAATCGGCCGGAAAGGGGGGGGTGGAGCAAATTCCGTGTTGACTTCCTGCCCGTGTTTATCCCAAGCGTGTCCCCACAGGGCTAAACTGGCCATTATGTCCGTGGATAATTTTCTATTCCGCAAAAATATATGTCTATAATATTAATTTATTTATGCCATCAGACCCATAAAGCAATCATTTAAGCCACCACCTCATTTCCTGTTACCGATTCAGTAACTAACATACACATTAGATTTATTTAAAAACATATTATACATTTAAAATTATCTTATGATAAAATAGCAATGGGATGTTAATACCACTAGATTTCCTAATTCATAGTATGTTTTATATCATTAGTCTATAGTATTTCTCCATTGCAATTCATCTTTGACATAAACAATTGATTTTAAAACATACAAATATTGCATAACCATTCCTCAGAATGCATTATTTATAAAAATCTTTAAAAATTGTTAAAAATTGTTAAAAATTATTATATCCTGTAAATATAAAATGGTCACTAAGAAAAAAATTATTTTTATTTTAAAGAAAATAATAATAAAAAATAATAAAAATAAAAATATCAAAAATAATAATAATAAAATAAAATAACATAAAAATAAAAATGAATAAAAAATAAAAATAAAAATAAAATTAAAAATAATAATAAAAATAAAAATAAATAAAAAATAAAAAATTTTTTATTTATTTTTATTTTTATTTTAATTTTATTTTTATTTTTATTTTCATTTATTCTTATTTTTATTTTTATTTTATTATTTTTTATTTTATTTTTATTTTTATATTTATTTTTATTTTTATTTTATTTTCATTTTTATTTTTTATTTATTTTTATTTTTATTATTATTTTTAATTTTATTTTTATTTTTATTTTTTATTCATTTTTATTTTTATGTTATTTTATTTTATTATTATTATTTTTGATATTTTTATTTTTATTTTTATTATTTTTTATTATTATTTTCTTTAAAATAAAAAGAATTTTTTTCTTAGTGACCATTTTATATTTACAGGATATAATAATTTTTAACAATTTTTAACAATTTTTAAAGATTTTTATAAATAATGCATTCTGAGGAACGGTTATGCAATATTTGTATGTTTTAAAATCAATTGTTTATGTCAAAGATGAATTGCAATGGAGAAATACTATAGACTAATGATATAAAACATACTATGAATTAGGAAATCTAGTGGTATTAACATCCCATTGCTATTTTATCATAAGATAATTTTAAATGTATAATATGTTTTTAAATAAATCTAATGTGTATGTTAGTTACTGAATCGGTAACAGGAAATGAGGTGGTGGCTTAAATGATTGCTTTATGGGTCTGATGGCATAAATAAATTAATATTATAGACATATATTTTTGCGGAATAGAAAATTATCCACGGACATAATGGCCAGTTTAGCCCTGTGGGGACACGCTTGGGATAAACACGGGCAGGAAGTCAACACGGAATTTGCTCCACCCCCCCTTTCCGGCCGATTGGCTACAAGCGGAGTGTGATAAGTATAAATGCAAGCCGCTTTACCGGAAGTGATGTCTTTGATAACGCCCACAAGGCGGGCGAAACGCGTCGACGCACTTCCGGGCAGTGGTACGCTACAGCGTCATTTCCTGTTAACCACCGTGAACCGCACGCCGGCAGCGGACACGGAAGAGAAGGACATCGCTGTATATGCCGATTAATGCCTAACTATACCTTACCTTTGTGAGTACCATTACTTTTAAAACTTATAATAAATATATTACGGGCTTCACGATGTTTGGCTTCTTTCCTTCTTTCTGATTACACCATTTGGGAGAGAGTGGAGAGGAGCTAATAAGGAGCCCATAGTAAAGGATTGCAGCTATCCATCCATCCGGACAAGGGAAACCTTTAGTCTCCGTGTGGCTGCTCTGACTTTCTAAACGGAATATTATATATATTTAAGGCTCATTTACATCCCAAATCTGGTGAGTGCATCCCCATAGGGGGACTTTCTTTGAAGAGCACTTGGGCACTTTATTTGGACTTTGAGCACTTTTTTGCACTATAAACTTCTTTGGAAGAATATAAGTTTGGACTGCACCTTAAACACATCTTGCACTTTATTTAAAATTTGTGGATACCGGATTGTATTATTTTTTTTGTTGTACTTTATGAATTTTCTGATTTGTGTATACACTTAATCATATTCACTGTAGTATTTATGCATTTATGATTTTATATATTGAATTATATGCACTTAATTCTTAGTATAATTTTTATCACATTATATCTTTTTTACCATCCAGCACTTATTTATAGATTTTACCTGTTAGCGCTGCCTATATTTGTCTTTTAGTTTTTCCCGGTTTTTTACTTGGTGAGCAGCAGCTTCAGGATAGATAGATATATATATAATTTTATAACTCACTAATATTTATTCATCACAGCGCGGGTATTAATTTATTGTTTTTCATGCTTGCCATATACATCTGACTGAACCATTATTATCTTTATAGCATCAAGATTTGAATTTAGATCATTCTAACTGCAGTATGACCGGTCTATTTTCTAATCTTGGGAATTTATACACATACAGTATGTATAAATCCCCTTGAGGCTGATTTCAGTCCATAGCAGTGGCGGCTGGTGCTCAAAATTTTTTGGGGGGCGCAAAAAGAAAAATGTAATAGGTATTGCTTCGCGTCAAAAAACGCAGTAAAAAATTGCGTGACTTTGAAGTCATGGTACAGGCATGGCACAGGTGATGGTATAGGCATGGCATAGGTGATGGTACAGGCATGGCACAGGTGATGGTATAGGCATGGCATAGGTGATGGTACAGGCATGGCACAGATATGGTATAGGCATGTCACAGGTCATGGTACAGGAGATGGTATATGCCCCCTTTCAATGCAGAGACCAGTGTACATGCCCCCTTCAATGCAGAGTTCAGCGTGCGTGCCCCCTTCAATGCAATGAACATTGTGCTATGCCCCCTTCAATGCAATAAACACTGTGCTATGCCCCCTTCAATGCAATAAACACTGTGCTGTGCCCCCACAATGCAGAGTTCAGCGTGCATGCCCCCTTCAATGCAACTGTGCTGTGCCCCCTTCAATGCAATAAACACTGTGCTGTGCCCCCTTCAATGCAATAAACACTGTGCTATGCCCCCTTCAATGCAATAAACACTGTGCTGTGCCCCCACAATGCAGAGTTCAGCGTGCATGCCCCCTTCAATGCAACTGTGCTGTGCCCCCTTCAATGCAATGAACAATGTGCTGTGCCCCCTTCAATGCAATAAACACTGTGCTGTGCCCCCTTCAATGCAATAAACACTGTGCTATGCCCCCTTCAATGCAATGAACACTGTGCTATGCCCCCTTCAATGCAATGAACACTGTGCTATGCCCCCTTCAATGCAATAAACACTGTGCTATGCCCCCTTCAATGCAATAAACACTGTGCTGTGCCCCCACAATGCAGAGTTCAGCGTGCATGCCCCCTTCAATGCAACTGTGCTGTGCCCCCTTCAATGCAATGAACAATGTGCTGTGCCCCCTTCAATGCAATAAACACTGTGCTGTGCCCCCTTCAATGCAATAAACACTGTGCTATGCCCCCTTCAATGCAATGAACACTGTGCTGTGCCCCAACAATGCAGAGTTCAGCGTGCATGCCCCCTTCAATGCAACACTGTGCTGTGCCCCCTTCAATGCAATAAACACTGTGCTGTGCCCCCTTCAATGCAATAAACACTGTGCTGTGCCCCCACAATGCAGAGTTCAGCGTGCATGCCCCCTTCAATGCAACTGTGCTGTGCCCCCTTCAATGCAATGAACAATGTGCTGTGCCCCCTTCAATGCAATAAACACTGTGCTGTGCCCCCTTCAATGCAATAAACACTGTGCTATGCCCCCTTCAATGCAATGAACACTGTGCTATGCCCCCTTCAATGCAATGAACACTGTGCTATGCCCCCTTCAATGCAATAAACACTGTGCTATGCCCCCTTCAATGCAATAAACACTGTGCTATGCCCCCTTCAATGCAATAAACACTGTGCTATGCCCCCTTCAATGCAATAAACACTGTGCTGTGCCCCCACAATGCAGAGTTCAGCGTGCATGCCCCCTTCAATGCAACTGTGCTGTGCCCCCTTCAATGCAATGAACAATGTGCTGTGCCCCCTTCAATGCAATAAACACTGTGCTGTGCCCCCTTCAATGCAATAAACACTGTGCTATGCCCCCTTCAATGCAATGAACACTGTGCTGTGCCCCAACAATGCAGAGTTCAGCGTGCATGCCCCCTTCAATGCAACACTGTGCTGTGCCCCCTTCAATGCAATAAACACTGTGCTGTGCCCCCTTCAATGCAATGAACACTGTGCTGTGCCCCCACAATGCAATGAACACTGTGCTGTGCCCCCTTCAATGCAATAAACACTGTGCTGTGCCCCCTTCAATGCAATAAACACTGTGCTGTGCCCCCTTCAATGCAATAAACACTATGCCCCCTTCAATGCAATGAACTCTGTGCTGTGCCCCAACAATGCAGAGTTCAGCGTGCATGCCCCCTTCAATGCAACTGTGCTGTGCCCCCTTCAATGCAATAAACACTGTGCAGAGTTCAGCGTGCGTGCCCCCTTCAATGCAACTGTTCCGTGCCCCCATCAATGCAGAGTTCAGCGTGCGAGCCCCTTTCAATGCAGAGCGCCACAGCATTGTCCCCAATCACTGCAGAGCGCCACAGCATTGTCCCCAATGATTGCAGAGCGCCACAGCATTGTCCCCCAATGATTGCAGAGCGCCACAGCATTGTCCCCCAATGATTGCAGAGCGCCACAGCATTGTCCCCCAATGATTGCAGAGCGCCACAGCATTGTCCCCCAATGATTGCAGAGCGCCACAGCTTTGTCCCCCAATGATTGCAGAGTGCCACAGCATTGTCCCCCAATGATTGCAGAGCGCCAGCATTGTCCCCCAATGATTGCAGAGCGCCACAGCTTTGTCCCCCAATGATTGCAGAGCGCCACAGCATTGTCCCCCAATGATTGCAGAGCGCCACAGCATTGTCCCCCAATGATTGCAGAGCGCCACAGCATTGTCCCCCAATGATTGCAGAGCGCCACAGCTTTGTCCCCCAATGATTGCAGAGTGCCACAGCTTTGTCCCCCAATGATTGCAGAGTGCCACAGCATTGTACCCCAATGATTGCAGAGTGCCAGCATTGCCCCCCAATGATTGCAGAGCGCCACAGCATTGTCCCCCAATGATTGCAGAGCGCCAGCATTGTCCCCCAATGATTGCAGAGCGCCAGCATTGTCCCCCAATGATTGCAGAGCGCCACAGCATTGTCCCCCAATGATTGCAGAGTGCCAGCATTGTCCCCCAATGATTGCAGAGCGCCAGCATTGTACCCCAATGATTGCAGAGTGCCAGCATTGTCCCCCAATGATTGCAGAGCGCCAGCATTGTCCCCCAATGATTGCAGAGCGCCAGCATTGTCCCCCAATGATTGCAGAGCGCCACAGCATTGTCCCCCAATGATTGCAGAGCGCCACAGCATTGTCCCCCAATGATTGCAGAGCGCCACAGCATTGTCCCCCAATGATTGCAGAGCGCCACAGCATTGTCCCCCAATGATTGCAGAGCGCCACAGCATTGTCCCCCAATGATTGCAGAGCGCCACAGCTTTGTCCCCCAATGATTGCAGAGTGCCACAGCATTGTCCCCCAATGATTGCAGAGCGCCAGCATTGTCCCCCAATGATTGCAGAGCGCCACAGCTTTGTCCCCCAATGATTGCAGAGCGCCACAGCATTGTCCCCCAATGATTGCAGAGCGCCACAGCATTGTCCCCCAATGATTGCAGAGCGCCACAGCTTTGTCCCCCAATGATTGCAGAGTGCCACAGCTTTGTCCCCCAATGATTGCAGAGTGCCACAGCTTTGTCCCCCGATGATTGCAGAGTGCCACAGCATTGTCCCCCAATGATTGCAGAGTGCCACAGCATTGTACCCCAATGATTGCAGAGCGCCACAGCATTGTCCCCCAATGATTGCAGAGTGCCAGCATTGTCCCCCAATGATTGCAGAGTGCCACAGCATTGTACCCCAATGATTGCAGAGTGCCAGCATTGTCACCCAATGATTGCAGAGCGCCACAGCTTTGTCCCCCAATGATTGCAGAGCGCCACAGCATTGTCCCCCAATGATTGCAGAGCGCCACAGCATTGTCCCCCAATGATTGCAGAGCGCCACAGCTTTGTCCCCCAATGATTGCAGAGTGCCACAGCTTTGTCCCCCAATGATTGCAGAGTGCCACAGCTTTGTCCCCCGATGATTGCAGAGTGCCACAGCATTGTCCCCCAATGATTGCAGAGTGCCACAGCATTGTCCCCCAATGATTGCAGAGTGCCACAGCATTGTACCCCAATGATTGCAGAGCGCCACAGCATTGTCCCCCAATGATTGCAGAGTGCCAGCATTGTCCCCCAATGATTGCAGAGTGCCACAGCATTGTACCCCAATGATTGCAGAGTGCCAGCATTGTCACCCAATGATTGCAGAGCGCCACAGCATTGTCCCCCAATGATTGCAGAGTGCCACAGCATTGTACCCCAATGATTGCAGAGCGCCACAGCATTGTCCCCCAATGATTGCAGAGTGCCAGCATTGTCCCCCAATGATTGCAGAGTGCCACAGCATTGTACCCCAATGATTGCAGAGTGCCAGCATTGTCCCCCAATGATTGCAGAGTGCCACAGCATTGTACCCCAATGATTGCAGAGCGCCACAGCATTGTCCCCCAATGATTGCAGAGCGCCAGCATTGTCCCCCAATGATTGCAGAGCGCCACAGCATTGTCCCCCAATGATTGCAGAGCGCCACAGCATTGTACCCCAATGATTGCAGAGTGCCACAGCATTGTCCCCCAATGATTGCAGAGTGCCAGCATTGTCCCCCAATGATTGCAGAGCGCCACAGCATTGCCCCCTAATGATTGCAGAGTGCCACAGCATTGTCCCCCAATGATTGCAGAGTGCCAGCATTGTCCCCCAATGATTGCAGAGCACCAGCATTGTCCCCCAATGATTGCAGAGTGCCAGCATTGTCCCCCAATGGTTGCAGAGCACCAGCATTGTCCCCCAATGATTGCAGAGTGCCAGCATTGTCCGCCCAATGATTGCAGAGCGGCAGCATTGTCCCCCAATGATTGCAGAGCGCCAGCATTGTCCCCCAATGATTGCAGAGCGCCAGCATTGTCCCCCAATGATTGCAGAGTGCCAGCGTGCGTGCTCCCTTCAAACTTACCTGGCGGCGGCGCGGCTCAGCTTCTTCCTCCTCTTCTGCGGCGGGTCCTTCTCCCTCGTCGTCTCGGCGGCGGGAACCGGCGGGCGGGCGGCCTCTCCTCTTCTCTGAGCGGCGGTGACGGTGAGTGACTGACGCACGCACCGGCACCGCCCCCATTGCGACGTCAGCGATATCCTGGATGATGATTGGTCCAGGCTGTAGACTGGACCAATCACAGCCAGGATATCAGAAAGTGGGGGTGTCCAACCGCAAAGACTTGCACCCAGGATACCCCCCTACCCCCCCAGAAGGCAGCCAATTGGCGCCTCTTCTGGGACGTAACCCCCCCCCCCCCCAGCCACCAGTTCCTTGGGTTCAGGCCGGCGAACCCAATTTTTTTTTTTTGAACAACTTTATTTGTTCGTTTTGTTTTTTTTTTTTCTTTTTTTTTTTCTTTTTTTTTAGGGGTAGGGGGGCGGCGCCCTGGCGCCCCCTGTGCACGGGCCGCCACTGGTCCATAGTAAATGGTGCAGCTGTGATGTATTCTTAAAAAAAATTAACTTTATAGAAGTTTATTTTACCAAAAACAATCTTGACTTCTAGCAAGTCTTGGTGCATGGTGTAACAAATTTTGTCCATGCATTTTTAAACATTGAGTTTTAAACATCTGTTGGCTGAGAGAGGTCACGTGTCAAATCTGTCAAATTTTGTTTTCATATTTTGTGAGCTCAGGAGAAGCTATCACATTCCAGAAGTTATGGGTTTTGGTTACATTGATGTTCTGTAATAATCTCCTTTGATTGCATTTCTCACATTACTTGTGTGATACATATTATTGAATTTTGTTCTGCATTTTGTGTTTATTACCAGTTATGTTTTTGACATTATTCTGCGCTGATTTTATTTAATAAATATATATATTTTTGCACAAAATTGTATTCCTCTTATCTTCAAGTTAGCGCCAATAAACGATCTCAAGTTTTTGTTGATTTATGGAAATAAGTTGAGAATCTCCTTACTTATAGATCCTTGCTTATTTGCATAAATAGACACTGTTTATCAGAGCAGTATAAACATTCTGACAAGACTAAACTGCACTGTCTGATAAACTGCAAATCACTCTCCTCTCCCAGCCTCAATCACGATCCTCTCCCTGCCTAACTCACTGCCAGCAATGTCTCCAATTAGACTACACTGCACTGTGTGATAAACTGCAAATCACTCTCCTCTCCTTGCCTCAAACACGATCCTCTCCCTGCCTCAACTACTTGCTATCTTGCCCCCACAGTCACACTACCCGTGGCTGCTGTGTGAGCAGCCTTTATATAGTGTGGGGCATGTACTTAGCCCCTGAGCCATGATTGGATAAAGGCAGCCTGCCTGTCAAGAAGGTTCTGCCAAAGGGCAAGTTGGTATCCGAAGGCAAGTCCCTGTTCCTCGAACCTCCCAAAGAAAGGGTGCGTTAGCGGGTGCACAGGCGAACCAATATGCACACAGGTGAACCAATATGCGCCGGTATGCGAATGGATGTGCGCATGTGTGCACAATTGTGCGCTGCTCATCTTGTGACAGTTTAGGCGCCAAATGGGCTATTTAAGCTAGATCTGCTCCTAGGATCAGTGCTGTCTCGTCTACAGCGTTCTGTGATTGTCCTGTTCCCTGTTACCTGCATCTGCTCCTGAAATACCAACCCGGCTTGCCTCTGACTATTCCTGCTCTGTCAGGACTATTGGGGCTAAAAGGAGTCATATAAGGCCCATACATATTATTTTATACATATTGTTATATTGGGCAGCCTAGCAGCCATTTTGTCATGAGGTGAATGAAAATTGAGGAAGATTTCTTTGCAGACAATTTTAAAGTCCCAGCAAAGCCATAAATAACAAGGATCCTGACATCCCACTAAGATAAGATCCAGCCATGGTGGCACCAGGTTCTAATGAGGGTGATGTCATTCTAGTCTTGTCTGAGTATTTAACAATGAACAAAAACATCAGTATATATATATATTTTTTTTTTTTTAGGGCTCATTTAAAATATGCTTGAGGAAACATTATTATTATTGTAGTAATTGTTTTAGCAACAATATTATTATTGTGTCATTATATTATGTGAAGCATATACATAGTTCCAGGAATTTATGGTATACTATTGTTTTGGTTTTGTGTGTAAAAAGTTAAGTACTAATTCCACTTAAGTTGCTTCATTTATTCACTTGTATAAACATTCCCTAGAAGTTTATTTTACGTCTTGTCTAGGTTATATAAATCCTACGAGGTAGTCTGTATTCTTGACAGAATAAGACATGGACCATGAGATTTAGGTTTCTTTCCTAGACTTAGGTCAAAAGGTTATCTTTGAGAAAATATTGAAATTAAATAAATTTCCCAAACTTGTAAATAAGCCAACAGTGTCCCCTATTGATCGTTCAGAGTCGAATCAGAGTTATAGAAATTTAGCGAATACGCCCCCTTTGAGGTATTTTTCATATGGAAAACAAAATCTACGCCTACTTTCCCATAGGGTAAAAGTTTCATGTGAGTTAGAGATGAAAATAGAAAAGAGAATGGAACAGACCATGAAGGGAGTAGGTGTAGGAGACATTTGAAGCTGAGTCTACACAAACGTGACATCTCGGCAACAAGATTAAGTTTGTTTGGTAAAGTATATATTTCTATTTTTCCTACAGGCAATTCAATTGTCATATATATATATATATATATATATATATATATATATACAGTGGGTACAGAAAGTATTCAGACCCCCTTAAATTTTTCACTCTTTGTTATATTGCAGCCATTTGCTAAAATCATTTAAGTTCATTCTTCTTCCTAATGAATGTACACATAGCACCCCATACTGACAGAAAAACACAGAATTGTTGACATTGTTGCAGATTTATTAAAAAAGAAAAACTGAAATATCACATGGTCCTAAGTATTCAGACCCTTTGCTGTGACACTCATATATTTAACTCAGGTGCTTTCCATTTCTTCTGATCATCCTTGAGATGGTTCTACACCTTCATTTGAGTCCAGCTGTGTTTGATTATACTGATTGGACTTGATTAGGAAAGCCACACACCTGTCTATATAAGACCTTCCAGATCACAATGCATGTCAGAGCAAATGAGAATCATGAGGTCAAAGGAACTGCCTGAAGAGCTCAGAGACAGAAGTGTGGCAAGGCACAGATCTGGCCAAGGTTACAAAAAGATTTCTGCTGCACTTAAGGTTCCTAAGAGCACAGTGGCCTCCATAATCCTCAAATGGAAGACGTTTGGGACGACCAAAACCCTTCCTAGAGCTGGCCGTCCGGCCAAACTGAGCTATCGGGGGAGAAGAGCCTTGGTGAGAGAGGTAAAGAAGAACCCAAAGATCACTGTGGCTGAGCTCCAGAGATGCAGTCAGGAGATGGGAGAAAGTTGTAGAAAGTCAACCATCACTGCAGCCCTCCACCAGTCGGGGCTTTATGGCAGAGTGGCCCGACGGAAGCCTCTCCTCAGTGTAAGGCACATGAAAGCCTGCATGGAGTTTGCTAAAAAAACACCTGAAGGACTCCAAGATGGTGAGAAATAAGATTCTCTGGTCTGATGAGACCAAAATAGAACTTTTTGGCCTTAATTCTAAGCGGTATGTGTGGAGAAAACCAGGCACTGCTCATCACCTGTCCAATACAGTCCCAACAGTGAAGCATGGTGGTGGCAGCATCATGCTGTTGGGGTGTTTTTCAGCTGCAGGGACAGGACAACTGGTTGCAATCGAGGGAAAGATGAATGCGGCCAAGTACAGGAATATCCTGGACAAAAACCTTCTCCAGAGTGCTCTGGACCTCAGACTGGGCCGAAGGTTTACCTTCCAACAAGACAATGACCCTAAGCACACAGCTAAAATAACGAAGGAGTGGCTTCACAACAACTCTTCTCAACTGTTCTTGAATGGCCCAGCCAGAGCCCTGACTTAAATCTAATTGAGCATCTCTGGAGAGACCTAAAAATGGCTGTCCACCAACGTTTACCATCCAACCTGACAGAACTGGAGAGGATCTGCAAGGAGGAATGGCAGAGGATCCCCAAATCCAGGTGTGAAAGACTTGTTGCATCTTTCCCAAAAAGACTCCTGGCTGTATTAGATCAAAAGGGGGCTTCTACTAAATACTGAGCAAAGGGTCTGAATACTTAGGACCATGTGATATTTCAGTTTTTCTTTTTTAATAAATCTGCAACAATGTCAACAATTCTGTGTTTTTCTGTCAGTATGGGGTGCTATGTGTACATTCATGAGGAAGAAGAATGAACTTAAATGATTTTAGCAAATGGCTGCAATATAACAAAGAGTGAAAAATTTAAGGGGGTCTGAATACTTTCCGTACCCACTGTATATATATATATATATATATATATATATATATATCTCGAGTTTTTGTTGATTTATGGAAATAAGTTGAGAATCTCCTTACTTCTATAGATCCTTGCTTATTTGCATAAATAGACACTGTTTATCAGAGCCGTATAAACATTCTGACAGCTCTCTGCCTACATCGACTCTGGCCTGTTCCTTGACCATTCTCCATTGTACTGTACCTGATCTGATTGCTCTGTATATGACCCGGCTTGTCTGACTCTGCTTATCTTCCAGTTCCCCTTGGAGCTACCAAGTTGCTGCATCGGTCCATCTGCTAGTAGGACATCTGCCTCCTTCTGGTGCGCTACTCTGCCAGCAGTTCTGCAGCCTGCACGTTCACCGGCACTCATGCGACTCTGCACTCTTGCGCCACCTGCTTACTCTATATCAGGGGCTCTGAGTCAGAGGTGTAAGAGAGGCCCTTGTACATGCGCAGCTCACTGTAAAAATTCGGCAATGCCAAATCTGACATCATCCCGGGCCAGCTAATGAAAGAGGCTGGCAATTAAGACCCGGAAGCCGGCTGCTAGAAGATGTCAGAGGCAGAGTGGGGAGCTCGGAGCCAACGTGAGTATAGTTCTGTTTAAGGTTATAACTAACCCTTTGGCTGCCAAAGTTGTTTTTCTTTATGTGCACACATTTTTTAAAAAAAAATTTTGGGCCTGAAGATTAGTTAGTGCTCCCAGTACAAAGGGAGATATGCAAATATGCGGCCCCTTGGAAAAAAGCCCAGTGCGGCTGTATATTTGCGTACGGTTGGCATGAAGGGGCTAAAATAGTGCACACCTTTATCATTATTATACAGGATTTATATAGCACCAACAGTTTGCGCAGTGCTTTACAACATTAGGGCAGACAGTACAATCCCAATACAATTGAATACAGGAGGAATCAGAGGGCCCTGCTCCTTAATGCTTACAATCTAAGAGGGAGGGTCAAGAGATACAGAAGGTAATAACTGAAGGGGATGAGCTGAGAAAATAAAAGTACAGTGATTAGGTAGGGGCCGGATAGGCCTCACTGAAGAGAAGGGGTTTCAGGGATTGTCTAAAAGTGGACAGACTAGGAGATAGTCAGAACAGATTGAGGTAGGGAGCTCCAGATGATAGGAGATACTCAGGAGGGGATGGGGGATGCTTTAAAAGCCCTACAGATCATTAGTTTAGAGTTTAACTGTGGGTATTAGCCCTAGAATTACTGCTCTCACTCCAGCATGTGCTGCAACATGTAACGTGTATCGCAAGCAACGTTTTCAGTATGTAGGCGCCTCAAAAGGTGTTTTTAGGTTCATGCGTGCATGCATGCGGTAGGTGGGGCAGGCTCCAAATTTTGGAGGTCTGAAGTGCTTGGGTGTAACTTTATTTTTTTCCTTTTTTTTTTTACTTTCACTAAAACTTTATTTTTAACCCCTAACGTCTCACCTGCCTTTAACTGAAGCTAATGTTAATGCAGATCACGCTCCATTAGCTTCTTCTCTGGCCATGGGGAAAGTGGTAATGGAAACTGGAAGTGACATGATTACACACATTGCTTCCAGGTTCTTTGCAGCTAGGGGAGATCAACGAATAGATATTCACTCGTCTTTCTCCCTTCTACCCAGTGACACCTGCCCTGTGGGTCCCGGGTAGGACAGCAGAGCCTGGGATGGGGAGGGTCATTCTGGGGTAGGGGAGGCACAATTTGAAGGTCACAAAAACCAATCTGGCAGCTGTACGTCCGCCACATCATTTTCATTTGAAAGATGACAGTTGACTTGTGGAGTGTACACACACACCCCGGGAGCATGTGTAAAAAAACCCCGCTGCCACCACCATAAGACACATAGTGGTGGCAGTAAAAGGGTTAAGGGCCTTTATACGCAATAATTTGACTCAGTGATGGTGAGAGAAAATGTTTTGATGAGCGATATTTCGTAAAAACCTTCAAAGGAATTTGTACATGTGTGTGCTGGAACAAGCACATACCAATGAGGTGTGATGACCCCTAATAATCACATGCTTGTCTCAGGCAGCAACTCATAAAATAACAAAGGAAGCCGTGGAAATGACCCGTTCAAAAACCGGTGAGCAATGGCAGCTCCCATGTTTTATTTTGACCTGTCTCCTTTGTATCCTGTAATCTGCAAATGAGCAGAAATTATGAAACTATAAAAAAAAAAAAGATCCATGTAAATCAGAATTGGGATGACTCAAGTCTAGGAAGACACGAATTATCTTTACAACATGGGTGAGGTGTGGAAAACACTCTGTGATGTTATGGACTGGCAAGTCATGTCAGAAGTCAAGGAGGAAAATTGGAAGGTGTAATGCAAAATTATTTGGCACTGTTTCCTTACAGACAGGATTCAGATTAAATGCACGCATTCACAGCTCACAGCAGTGGAGGAGAACGATGTGAAGACCATATAAAATCTTAATCCCAACGTTGGCCAGCTTGGCACACAACGGTCAGCTATGGACAAAATAAAACGTACTCTCAAATCAAGGCACTGAATCGTTTGCTTGCCGGGTAAGTAGCAATTTATTTTATAATACAACCCTAAAGGATTAGAAGTGATTACAGCGTGGCAGTGCCATAAATTATTTAGTACTTCAAAACATCAAAACTCATAATCAATAAACTTATTCATTTACATTAAAGATAAAAAATGAAGTTCATATCAGTAGAATATATAACCTCCGGTATCCTGCGTGTTTTCATGCAATATAATTGTGCAAAACCATAATGAAATCAATAATCCAAAGTTTAATATAATTTAACCACTTAAGCACCGGAGGATTTGGCTGCTCAAAGACCAGGCCCCTTTTTTCAACTTGACACTGCGTGATTTTAACTGACAATTGCACGGTCATGCAATGCTGTTCCCAAACAAAATTTACGCCCTTTTTCCCCTCAAACAGAGCTTTCTTTTGGTGGTATTTGATCACCGCTGCGCTTTTTATTTTTTGCGATATTAATAAAAAAAGAGCGAACATTTTGAGAAAAAATGACATTTTCAACTTTGTCTTTTAAAAAATATCCAATATACTCAATTTATGTCATATATTTTGGCCAAAATGTATTTAGCTACATGTCTTTGACAAAAAAAATCTCAATGAGCGTATTTTTATTGGTTTGTGCAAAAGTTATAGCGTCTACAAACTATGGTGTAAATACTGGAATTTATGCAGCTTTTACTTTCTGACTGCCTATCTCATTTCATGAAGTGCTAAAATGGCAGGGCAGTACAAACCCCCCCCCCCAAATTACCACTTTTTAGAAAGTAGACATCCTAAGGAATGTCCTGAGAGGCATGTTGAGCTCATTGAATATTTAATTTTTTGTCACAGGTGTTTGAAAAATAACTAAAAAAAAACATTTTTTTTTTTACACAAAGTTGTCATTGAAATTATATATTGCTCACGCATGCCACGGGTATATGTGTAATTACACCCCAAAATATATTCTGCTGCTTCTCCTGAGTACAGGGATACCACATATTTTGGGAGCCTAGCTGTGTACGGGACTCCGAAAACCAGAGATGTATAGTAACTAAGTAGAACTACTTCACTACTGTACTTAAGTACCGAAAGGCGGTATCTGTACTTTCCTGGAGTAGAATTTTTTTCTCCTACTTCCACTTTTACTTCACTACATTTTTTCGATGATTTCAATACTTCTACTCCGATATTTTTTTTTTTTTGTGCTGCATAGTTACTCGTTACAATTATAAAAATTACCTTTGCCAGAACAGTAGATGGAGGGTTTCATGAAGTTCAAAAAAATGTGTATAATGTCATGTGTAAATCAGCGCATACGAAAATAAATGCTACTGTATGTATAAATACAATGGTCTACATATCTGCTGTTAAGGGGAAAGAGAACCTCCCCCAACCAAGGAGAATCACAAGCGTACATAGACCTTTTTTCTGGTAAGAGGCTGATTTTGCTTTTTTCACTGGAAGTTGAGAGCACGGGTTTTGTTTTGTTTCACTGGAAGAGTCTATTTGGATATTATTTTGCACTTACCTTCATCCGCCGGGTAAGGGGGAAATCCACAAGGTGGTGGGAGTCTGCACCTATTATTTGGAATAGCACCTGTTTGATTCCTGCACCTTTGAAAATATATTCATCTTGTTTTGTCACATATATATGGTATTATGGCATTTTGGCATTATATATATGGACTTTTTATTGACTTTGATTTCATACACTCTTCCTTTATTTCATTATTGGAATATATTGTTGTATATCACATTGGTTTATATATAATTTTGCGCACCAATAAGCTGTGGAGAAAAAAAAAACATGCAGGGAAGAGAAGGAGGGATGCTTTAAAGGGGAAAGGGAGGGACAGCCAAAGTTACAGCCAAAGGAATTGTGAGTGTTCTTTAGGTTAATCATTTGAAATAATAAAAAACAATATGATGTTCAAACTTTTGACTTCTTTCTTTAATAACTACATAACACAATGCTTGCACTTTTACTTTCAGTACTTGAGTGGCAATGTTTTTTAAAAAACTACTGGTACTTTTACTTTCAGTACTTGAGTAGCAAAATTAAAAAAAAAACTACTTGCAATACTTACAGTACAAAAAATGTTGAATACTTTAGTACTTCTACTCAAGTCACTTTTTGATAGAGCACTTCCACTTCTACTCAAGTCACTTTTTGATCGAGCACTTGTACTTTTACTCAAGTATGGGTTTCGAGTACTTTATACAAGTGTGCCGAAAACCAATCACCACCTTCAGAATTTCAAAGGGCGTACATTTTTCATTGCATTTTCTCACTACCTATCACAGTTTAGGAGGCCCTGAAATGTCAAGATACCACAAAACCCCCCCAAATGACCCCATTTTGGAAAGTAGACACCCCAAGCTGTTTGCTGAGAGGCATGGTGAGTCCATGGAATATTTAATATTTTGCCACAAGTTTCTGGAAAATTACAGTTTTTTTAAAAAAAAATTTTAAACACAAAGTTGTCATTAAAAGATAAATTGCTTACACATGCCATGGGTATATGTGGAATGACACCCCAAAATACATTCTGCTGATTTTCCTGAGTGTAGGGATACCCCATATGTGAGACTTTTTGGGAGCCTAGCTGTGTACGTGACCCCGAAAACCAATTACCACCTTCAGAATTTCAAAGGGCGTACATTTTTCATTGCATTTTCTCACTTCCTATCACGGTTTAGGAGGCCCTGAAATGTCAAGATACCACAAAACCCCCCCAAATGACCCCATTTTGCAAAGTAGACACTCCAAGCTATTTGTTGAGAGGCATGGTGAGTCCATGGAATATTTTATATTTTGCCACAAGTTCCGAGAAAATTACTATTATTATTTTTTTTTTTTTTTACACAAAGTTGTCATTAAATGATATATTGCTCACACATGCCATGGGTATATGTGAAATTACACCCCAAAATACATTCTGCTGCTTCTCCTGAGTATAGGGATACCTCATGTGTGAGACTTTTTTGCAGTCTAGCCGAGTATAGGACCCCAAAAACCAATCACCACCTTCAGGCTTTCCAAGGGGAGTAAATTGTTGATTTCACTCCTGACTACCTATCACGGTTTTGGAGGCCATGAAATGCCAAGACAGCACAACAACCCCCAGGAGAATGTATTTTGGGGTGTCATTTCACATATACCCATGGCATGCGTGAGCAATATATCATTTAGTGACAACTTTGTGTAAAAAAAAATTGTCACCTCCCCGAAACTTAGGGCAAAATATAAAATACTCCATGGACTCAATATGTGTCTCAGCAAATAGCTTTGGGTGTCTACTTTTCAAAAAGGGGTCATTTGGGGGGTGTTTGAACTGTCCTGGCATTATATGCTCAATCTTAGCCACACATCACCCACTCTTCTAACCACTTGAAAACCAAGCCTTTTCTGTGACTTTTTGTTTACATGAAAAAATATATTTTTTTTAATAGAAAATTACTTTGAACCCCCAAACATTATATATTTTTTTAAATCAGAGACCCTACAGAGCAAAATGGTGGATGTTGCAAATTTTTTTGTCACACTGTATTTGCACACAGATTTTCCAAACGCAATTTCTGCAAATAAAAATATATTTTTTTTTAAATTTAATGCACAAATACACTATATAATTTCAAATTGTTTGGTAAAATTTAAAAGATGATCTTATGCAGAGTACATAGATACCAAACATGACATGCTTTAAAAATTGCGCACGCCTGTGCAGTGGCAACAATTTACGTACAGTTTTAAAAGCCTTTAAAAGTCTTTACAGGTTACCACTTCATACTTACAGAGGAGGTCTACTGCAAGAATTACTGCCCTTGACCTGGCGTTTGCGGCGATACCTCACATGCATGCTGCAATTGCGGTTTACATATGACACTAGACCAACGCTTGCTTGCGCCTTTGCGCGCAAGCACGGGGGGACAGGGGGGCTTGATTTTTTTTTTCTTTTTTTATGTTATTTTGACACCTTTCCTTTCATTTTTTTTTTTTTAAATCATTTTCATTGTTATCACAATTAATTTAAATATCCCCTATGATAGCAATCTATAGTGACAGGCAGTGTTCCCTTTAAGGTGCGCGCGTGCGCGGACGCGCAGTGGAAATTACGTCCCGCGCAAGCACCTAGTTAGACGGCGCAGCCGCAGACAGGGCGGCCAGGGAGCAGAGCGTTCGCCCCGAGAGCACGCCCATCGTGTGACAATAGCGAATGAAAATTCGCTATTGTCATACGGATCCTCCTCCTGGCCAATCAGGGAGCGGGTCCTCCCGCTTCCTGATTGGCCGAAAGGCCAACTTCATGCCATTGGCCGAGGAGGAGGCGCCGGGACTCGGGAGGATGGAGACGCGGGAAGCTGGAAGCCGGGGACTGAAGACAGAGTACCGTGACCGTCCGTGAGGTAAGTGCACGGGGTCGCGGGGGGGGGCCATGCCACGGCTGGTCAAACACCAGAAGATCCACTCAGGAGGTCAGAAGCTGTTCATTTGCTCAGAATGCAGCACATCCCTTACCCGGGCCGCAATGCCGACTTCCTGCACCACCAGCATGTTAACGCAGGAGAGAAGCTGGCATCTCTGCATTTATTGGGGGCATTGCTGTGGCACTCTGCAGTTTATTGGGGGCATTGCTGTGGCACTCTGCAGTTTATTGGGGGCATTGCTGTGGCACTCTGCAATTTATTGGGGGCATTGCTGCGGCACTCTGCAGTTGATTGGGGGCATTGCTGTGGCACTCTGCAATTTATTGGGGGCATTGCTGTGGCACTCTGCAGTTTATTGGGGGCATTGCTGTGTCACTCTGCAATTTATTGGGGGCAATGCTGTGGGCACTCTGCAATTTATTGGGGGCATTGCTGTGGCACTCTGCAGTTTATTGGGGGCATTGCTGTGGCACTCTGCAATGTATTGGGGGCATTGCTGTGGCACTCTGCAATGTATTGGGGGCATTGCTGTGGCACTCTGCAGTTTATTGGGGGCAATGCTGTGGCACTCTGCAGTTTATTGGGGGCAATGCTGTGGCACTCTGCAGTTTATTGGGGGCATTGCTGTTGCATTCTGCAGTTTATTGGGGGCAATGCTGTGGCACTCTGCAGTTTATTGGGGGCAATGCTGTGGCACTCTGCAGTTTATTGGGGGCAATGCTGTGGCACTCTGCAGTTTATTGGGGGCATTGCTGTGGCACTCTGCAGTTTATTGGGGGCAATGCTGTGGCACTCTGCAGTTTATTGGGGGCAATGCTGGGGCACTCTGCAGTTTATTGGGGGCATTGCTGTGGCACTCTGCAGTTTATTGGGGGCAATGCTCTGGCACTCTGCAGTTTATTGGGGGCATTGCTGTGGCACTCTGCAGTTTATTGGGGGCAATGCTGTGGCACTCTGCAGTTTATTGGGGGCATTGCTGTGATACTCTGCAATTTATTGGGGGCATTGCTGTGGCACTCTGCAGTTTATTGGGGGCAATGCTGTGGCACTCTGCAGTTTATTGGGGGCATTGCTGTGGCACTCTGCAGTTTATTGGGGGCAATGCTGTGGCACTCTGCAATTTATTGGGGGCATTGCTGTGGCACTCTGCAGTTGATTGGGGGCATTGCTGTGGCACTCTGCAGTTTATTAGGGGCATTGCTGTGGCACTCTGCAGTTTATTGGGGGCATTGCTGTGGCACTCTGCAATGTATTGGGGGCATTGCTGTGGCACTCTGCAGTTTATTGGGGGCATTGCTGTGACACTCTGCAATTTATTGGGGGCATTGCTGTGGCACTCTGCAGTTTATTGGGGGCATTGCTGTGGCACTCTGCAGTTTATTGGGGGCATTGCTGTGGCACTCTGCATTTTATTGGGGGCATTGCTGTGGCACTCTGCAGTTTATTGGGGGCATTGCTGTGGCACTCTGCATTTTATTGGGGGCATTGCTGTGGCACTCTGCAGTTTATTGGGGGCAATGCTGTGGCACTCTGCAGTTTATTGGGGGCATTGCTGTGACACTCTGCAATTTATTGGGGGCATTGCTGTGGCACTCTGCAGTTTATTGGGGTCAATGCTGTGGCACTCTGCAGTTTATTGGGGGCATTGCTGTGGCACTCTGCAGTTTATTGGGGGCAATGCTGTGGCACTCTGCAGTTTATTGGGGGCATTGCTGTGGCACTCTGCAGTTTATTGGGGGCAATGCTGTGGCACTCTGCAGTTTATTGGGGGCATTGCTGTGACACTCTGCAGTTTATTGGGGGCATTGCTGTGGCACTCTGCAGTTTATTGGGGGCAATGCTGTGGCACTCTGCAGTTTATTGGGGGCATTGCTGTGGCACTCTGCAGTTTATTGGGGGCATTGCTGTGGCACTCTGCAGTTTATTGGGGGCATTGCTGTGGCACTCTGCAGTTTATTGGGGGCAATGCTGTGGCACTCTGCAGTTTATTGGGGGCATTGCTGTGACACTCTGCAATTTATTGGGGGCATTGCTGTGGCACTCTGCAGTTTATTGGGGGCAATGCTGTGGCACTCTGCAGTTGATTAGGGCAAGCTGGTCACTCTGCATTGACGTTCCCCCCCACCCCCCCCATTGCTCAATCTAAAGGTTTGCGCTCAGAAATTTTTTTATTTGCTCAGCACAGTAAAAAATTAGAGGGAACATTGGTGACAGGTACTCTTTTTTAAAAAAAATTGGGGTCTTTTAGACTCTAGATCTCTCCTCTGACCTTAACGCATCTGACCACACCAAAATTGGTGTGATAAAATGCTTTGCCAATTTCCCAATGGCGCTGTTTATTTCTGGCGAAACAGAAGTCATGAAATGCTCGTAGCTTCCGGTATCTTAGGCCATAGAGATGATTGGAGACGGAAATGGCTCCAACCAGCTCTATGGTTAGATAATTGCACCATCGGCTGCACTCTCGGGTTAACCGGTGGGACAGGAGAGCCCGAGAAAAAATGCGGAAGGCGGCGGGAGTCCCTTCCCACTGCTTGTAAAAGCAGTCTAGAGGCCAGTTATCCGATAGGATTGCTTTTACATGTAAGCCGACTGCTGGCTGTAAAAAACGATACCAAGATGATGCCTAAATTTGCAGGCATCATCCTGGTATAACCACTCAAAGTTCAGCAACGTACCAGTACATTGCTGGTCCTTGTTTGGCATAAAGTGTAGGTTTTTTTTTTCATGCAGCCTGTGGGCAGAAGGAAAAAAAGAGAACTTAACAGAAATCTCCGCAGGAAAATTGTGTAGTATACGCACCATTAACCGCCCAAACATCCAAACCCACTTCTTAATGGTGGGTATACATGACAATATTCCACGTATACCTAAAGGTATTTTAACTGCAGTGGTGAAATCAACCTACCACAGCGCTGCCATCAGAGGTATCCATATATGCTGAGCGCAAACGCTGTTTGTGTCAGAATATATAAAATCAGTGTGGCAGCCGATGAGTACCTGCAAGGCAAACAGGTTAACAAAAGAATGAAAAACAAACAAAGTACAGTAAAAGTACAGTAGGAAGAGTAGAAGAACAGAAAAATAACTGAAACGACAACTGTTTTTGGCTTTTTTATTTTATAAATATATATATTTTTTTGTAACTTTTTAAAAAATTTTTTGTATTTTTTTCTTTACACTTTTTTTTTTTGAACTGCAACTTTCCAGGTTAGGGTCTCTCAAAATGTCGATAGCCATCTAACATCTTTTGAGACCCTGTGTTAATGTGCCCCGTGACGTGCTGTACCCTACACTAGAACTCCACTAGTGTGTGGTAGCGCTCGAAACATTCCCCGAAGCAGAGACCAGGTTGGCCAACGGGTGTCACGCCTAAATCCGCGCCTGCTACAGACACGACATCTTCTTTGGGTGTGTCTTTGGGTAGGGGTACTCGGGAGGACATGTGATAAATGCCTCTCATGCAGCCGGCTCACTGCATCTGGAAGGGGAAGTTTGGCAGGAAAACCTCCTGGGTACAGGTAGGTATTGATGATCTCTTCCTGGAATTCTCGGAAGGATCCAGTTCGTCCTGACACCCTGTATTGTACAAAGGCGTTCAGCATAGCCAATATAAATAAATAAACAGACACTTTTTTGTACCAACGTCTGGCTTTACGGGCAACTAAGTATTGCGCCAAAAGCTGGTCGTTAAGGTCCACCCCTCCTATATTAAGGTTATAGTCGTGAACGCAGAGGGGTTTCTCCATAACACCAGTTGCCGTAGTAATTTGGACTGTCATGTCTGCGTAAAGGGAGGACAGAACGAAAACATCCCATGTATCCCTCCACTTTACTGCAAGCAATTTGTCCGTTTTCAAGCAGGCTCTCACCCCCCCGACTAAGACAGGAATTTACAAGCCGTTGGGGGAAGCCCCGGCGATTAGGTCGCACGGTGCCACATGCACCAATTTGTAATTCGAGCAGGTGACTAAAAAGTGGCACGCTTGTGTAAAAATTGTCCACGTACAAATGATACCCCTTTCCGGATAAGGGTGACACCCTTATCCCAAGTCCTAAACTATCTTGCCGCTGCTCCCTATGTAGTCTGGGCAGTAAGGGGGCTCCACAGTGCTATCTTTTCCCTCATAGACCCGGAAACTAACTATATAGCCTGTGGCCCTGTCACACAGCTTATACAGCTTGACCCCATATCTGGCACGCTTGGTGGAGAGATAGTGTTTCATAGCAAGGCGGCCAGTAAACTTAATCGGGGACTCATCAACGCAGACAACTTGATGGGGGGTAAACAAGGCTGCAAACTGCTGATTGAAGTGGTCTACGAGGGGCTGAATTTTGTGGAGTCGATCATATTCAGGGTCTCCCCAAGGACAACAGATTTCATTGTTGTTGAAATGCATAAACCGCAGAATTTGCTCGTATCTCGCCCTGGACATAGAAGCAGAGTACACGCGCATATGGTGAATTGGGCTAGTGGACCAATATAACCGCAATTCACTCTTTTTGGTTATGCCCATGTTGAGGGAAAGGCACAGAAACGTCTTAAACTCGGAAACCATTACAGGTTTCCAGCCAAATTGTCTGGCAAGGGGTGAATTTGGGTTGGCGGCGATGAATTGACCAGCGTATAAATTTGTTTGGTCCACAATAGATCTGAAAAGATCTTCCGTGAAAAACAGCTCATAAAAATTCAGGGGAGTAAAATTGTCTGTTTCCATGTGGATTCCAGGTTGGCCAGTGAATGGGGGAAGTACGGGCACTGTAGTATCAGTGGGTTGCCAATCAAGATATGCCAGCACATCAGGGAGGGCACTATGGGCTCTACGGGCCTGTCTTCGAATACGCGGTGGCTGCGGGCCACTACTTGTGCTAGCCACCCCACCAGCTTCAACTGCACTTATGGGACTCGCCATGTCACCAAGTGTTACTGCAGTGCTGGTTGTACTAGGTCCAGGGTGTACTAGGCCGCTGGCGCTTGCCAGGCCACCAGAAGGATGAGCGGCAGAAGGACACTCTGCTCCATACGAGCACGCTGCAATCTCTGCACCTCAGCAACTCCAGAATGGGGTCGGGTATGCCTGGTTCTAACAGGGACCCATCCGTCGTTGGAGCTATCTGTCAGGGAGCCGCTGCTCTCTTCAGGTTCGTATACTGACCCTGATTCTGCCAGTGAGGCTTCCCCATCGCTCTCATCTGACATGGTCAGTATACTGTAGGCCTCTGCACTACTGTACCACCGTTTGGTCATTTTAGCAACTAAATTTACAGGTACAGTAGTGTGACTCACTGGTAAAAAAGCACCTGGTTGTCAAGTGCTATTTCAACCGCTACCAAAAAACAGCGAATGCTAGCAGGGATCAGGCCTGACTCTGCTAACACAGCGGTTTTGTGTTTTTTGTAAGTGACAGTAATCTATTGATTGCTACACTTGCCTGGGTGGGGTGGGCTGGGCAGAGGGTCTAAACGTAGGTGCTGGCAGGAATCAGTGCTGATCGTGCAAACACCGAGTTTTGGGAACCCTAAACTATTGGGGACGCTAGTATAGTTCTGATCAGATCAGAAATTGATCTGTTCAAACACTCTACTAGTAATGGAAGTGTAAGTGTGTGCATGTGTGTGTATGTGTGTGTATGTGGTAATTAAGGGGTTATTTCTAACTATGGATCTGCGCTATCCTAGACTGATGCTAACACTAACTAATGTCACCTGTGACACTAATAATAGTGTTCAGAAAAAAAACTATACACTATAAAAGTGACACTGTGACAGGGCAATGAAGGGGTTAACTGGGGGTGATCAGGGGGTTTATCTTTATTGGGGGGGGGGTGGCGGGGACCCTAAACCTACTTGGGACAGAAATTTACTCGCTAGCGCTAACTGAAGTGACAATCACACTATCACAGATATACGGAAAAACACTATATTACCTGTGTATAGTGTGCAATGCGACAGGCTGGAAGGGGTTAACTGGGGGTGATCAGGGGGGATCAGGGGGGATTAGGGGGTTAAATATTTATTGGGGGGGTGGTGGGTATCCTAACCCTAAAAGGAACTGCCGCAAGCACTAAACCTGGTCACAAGTCACACTGATACAGGTATATAGGAAACTGCTATATACTGTATGCAGTGTGTGTTGTGACAGGGGGTGTAGGGGTTAACTGGGGGGTGATCGGGGGTTAAATGTGCCTAGCCTAGGTGTGTGTGTGGGTGCTTGGTGCAGTACTCACAGTTCAGATCCGCTCGCTTCTCTCGATGAATCCAAAAAGGATTTGGGGAGGAGAGAGGGTCTTTTCTGTGCCTGTGTTTACATTTCACAGGCACAGAACTGAATCTGATTGGGCAGGACCGATCAACAATTTGCATTTGCGCACTATTCTTTTTTAATATACATGTCTTTTGGTTCATAGCTGCAGCAGCTTTAGGAATACATGGGTATGCTCCCCCAAATTTTTTGCCTGTTTATTATGTATTCGGTCTGACCAGACTATTGAGGTTGAGCAACCCTCACCCACCCCCCCACACACACCTGTACTCAATCAGTGTCCACCATCAAGTGGATATAGGAGGAGTCCCCTGTAGTGCATTTGCACATCTTTCCCAGCAAGGAGTATTATCTCCAAGGGTTAGAAAGGCTGGATTCATCTCTTTTTCATGGATAGTGTAGGACCCACTGATAATGGGGTACTTTGACGCAGTAGTGGGCTTGAGCATGATATGGCCATATGGTGGGACCAAATCCCCATTTTTATTTATGGATTGTCTTCAGATTTGGTAGTAATTTCTTTTGCATTTGCGCGCTATTCTTTTTTAATAGGACCGATCAACAGGCCTGGACCTGATGGCTGATCAGTTCTGAACCCAATCAGATCATCAGCGGGGCCGGGAGGCTATGTCGCTTTGCCTGTAAGCGGTTGACTGCCGCAGTAAATAGTCGTGCGACGGTCGGCAAGTGGTTACATTTTTGATGATAGTTTGGTCTATTGAATATACGTTTTGATGTATTGATTATGAGTTTCGATTTATTGAATATACGTTTTGATGTATTGATTATGAGTTTTGATGTTTTAAAGCACTAAAAATTTATGGAACAATGCTTCAACCAATTCTAATCTATTTTAAGATTGTGTTATTGTGTTTTTTTTATTTGCAGCAGCAGCAGTGGAATTGATGTTTTTTGCAGCAGCAGCAGTGACATTGGTTTTCTATTTTGTGGCTGCACTTTTTACTTTTCCGATCGCACTGTCATTGTCACTTTATCCTAAACATGGAGTAAGGGGGATTCAATTTAATTTTGCTAGCAGCCAGCACCTATACTTCCCAGTTGTCCGTCATTCAGAAGGACTTTCCCTCTTTTGGAACTAAATTCCTCTGTCCTTCTTTCCTTCTGATTTGTCCCTCATGTTTGATGGATGTAATTTACTGTGTTGGTAGAATGGTTTTCACTGATTTAAAATAGAAAATACCTAATTTGGCTACTAGATGGTGCTGGGTGTCAGAGGATTTTCTTATTATACTTAGCGCCATCTATAGGCCCTATGTGGTAATTTCCATATTAAATCAATTAAAAACATTTAAAGCCTGACTTATCTTTTGCAGTGGGCCTGTGCTGGCATTGCAAGGGGTAATAGCTCATTTTATGTCTAGGGGAAAAATAAAAGGAGATATACTTACCCGATCTTCCGCTTCTCCCTGCAGCTAAACCAGTCCCCCAACTTCTGCACCCTTGCACTCTAGAGTCCTGATGTCATTAAGACCAAGGCACAGTCCATTGCCCTGCTGTGAACATAGGAATGCCGTGGGATAGTCCACCAGTCCACCCCCGGAGCATGGAGGAGCGCTGTTACCAGGGTACCGGGGGGATCAGGGGATAAGGTAAGCAAACTGTTTCCCCTCTTCGCTAGACAAAACTAGCTGTTAACCCTTACATCTCAGGCAGGGCATTACTGCATGGTATAATTTTTATATCTGCCTGGAGTTGGGATTTTACTGCTTCCCTCTGCACTATAGCCGAAATACAGCTACAGCGCGGGCTTAGTTTGCCGGGAGGATGTACTCGGAAGTCCTTCGGACCAATCAAAGTGGCCATTTACTACGTGATAAGCTGTGTCCAATGACAGCTGATTACGGAAAGAAACACAAATGGGTAATCAGCTTTTCTTTCCTCATTATCAATGTCCTAATTATCAGTGCAATCCCAAACTGTGCCTACCAGTGCTGCCAATCAGTGCCACCTCATCAGTGCCCACCAGTGCTGCCAATCAGTGCCCAGCAGTGCTGCCAATCAGTGCTCATCAGTGCCTCCTCATCAGTGTCACCTATCAGTGCTGCCTATGAGTGCCCATCAGTACTGCCTATTAGTGCCACCTATCAGTGCCCATCAGTGCCGCCTACTAGTGCTGTCGATCTGTGCCTTTCAGTGCCACCTATCAGAGCCCATCAGTGCCGCCTATCAGTGCAGCCTCATCAGTGCAGCCTCATCAGCACACATTAGTGAAGGAGAAAAATTACCTGTTTGCAAAATTTCATAACAAACCTTAAAGTTTTTTTTTTAAAACTTTCAGTAATTTTTCATTTGTTAAGCAAAAAATAAAAAACACAGTGGCGATTAAATGCCACCAAAAGAAAGCTATTTTTGTGTGAAACAAATGATAAAAATGTAATTTGGGTACAGTGTTGCATGACCGCGCAATTGTTATTCAAATTGTAACGGCGCTGAAAGCTGAAAATTGGCCTGGGCAGCAAGAGGGTTTACCCAGTAGACTGATTAGTGGTTAACTAGCACAGAAAGTGGCCTGGTAACATTGGTTTTGCACAGTGCATTGTTTTTGCACATTCCATTTGCACAGAATGAATGTACATGCACTTTCCATTATGCAAATTTTTAATGACAATGCCTATGCATTCATTCTGTGCAAATGCGGCAAAAAAAAAAAAAAATCAAATATGTTATTTCCTGTGCAGGTAGATTTGTTTTAATTGCTTTAAAATGGAAAATACTGCATTTGGCCACTAGATGGTGCTACATAACAAGAGAATTTTCTACGAGACCAAGCAGCATCTAGTGGTCGAATTTTCTGTTTTACATCGATGAAAAAAAAAATAAATGTAACTGACACAGGAAATACCCTAATAACATTGTTTAGAACTAATGTACATACAGTGTCACTGGATGAAATAAATGTTTTTTTTTTTTTTTTTAATACATCCTTTAAAGTGCAATTTCACCTTTTCAGAAAAGAAAAAAAAAAAGGTAACAAACACCTCCCCCCTTCCCCAGGTGCCCACTTCTCTTATCTCCATGTGTGATACCGATTTCAATTTCAATCTCCCTCCTCATTGGTTGAGACAGCAGCGGGCACCATTGGCTCACAGCCAGTGAGCCAAAGAGAAGAGGTGTGGGGCCGAGCCTTCCTTAATGGACATGCAGAGTCGCGGCTTGTGAGCAAACTGCTTGCTCTGGGGGCATTGGGCGGGAGGGAGGGGTCAAGAGCACTGGTGAAGGACCCGAGAAGCGGAGGATCGGGGCTGCACCGTGTATAAAAATTACACAGAGCAGGTGATTATAACATGCTTGTTATTTATTTCGTTTTTTTAAAGAGAGCCTTTAACTTCTTTACAACCGTCCACTGCACATATACTGCAGCAAAGCGGCCGCTCTGGGGTTGATCACGTACCTAGTACATGATCCGCGCACTGGGGTAGGAAGCACCCTCCCGCCGCCCTGGCTGTACAGCGATTGGCTGCAGCAAAAACCAATCAGCGGGTGCCGGCCACTGATTAGTAGCTGGCACCCAACGATCGGCTCTGGTAATTACCGCAGAGAACCCAGTGTTTGTAAACAAACACAGAGGGCTCTTCTGACAGCAGCAATGTGCTGTTTTTTCTCCCTGCAAAGCAGGAAGTAAAAATCAGCACATCACCTAGTAAAAACAGCACACAGTAACACGTGTTGGGCACACATTTAACCCCTTGATCGCTCCTGATGTTAACCCCTTTCCTACCAGTGTCATTAGTACAGTGACAGTGTATATTTTTTAGCACTGATCACTATATTAATGCCACTGGTTTCCAAAAACGTGTCAAAACTATCAGGTAGTGTCTGATTATCCAACGTAATAAAAAAAAAAAAGAAAATTAAAAAAATATATAAAAATATCCAATTTGTAGATGCTATAACTTTTGTGCAAAGTCCATTTAATATTTGCTTATTGGGATTTTTTTTTTACCAAAAATATGTAGCAGAATACATATTGTGTAAAACAATAAATTAATACCCGCGCTGTGATGAATAAATATTAGTGAATTATAAAATTATATATATATCTATCTAACCTGAAGCTGCTGCTCACCAAGTAAAAAACCGGGGAAGACTAAAAAACAAATAGGCAGCGCTAGCAGGTAAAATCTATAAATAAGTGCTGAATGGTAAAAAATAAGGTATGATGTGATGAAAATTGTACTAAAAATTAAGTGCATATAATTCAATTATAAAATCATGAATGCATAAATTACTACAACGAATATGGTTAAATGTATGCACAAATCAGAAAATACATAAAGTGCAACAAAAAAATATATAATCCAGTGTCCACAAATTTTAAATAAAGTGCAAAATGTGTTTAAGGTGCAGTCCAAATTTATATTCTTCCAAAGAAGTTTATGGTGCAAAAAAGTGCTCAAAGTCCAAATAAAGTGCCCAAGTGCTCTTCAAAGAAAGTCCCCCTGTGGGGATGCACTCACCAAATTTGGGATGTAAATGAGCCTTAAACATATATAATCTTCCGCTTAGAAAGTCGGGGCAGCCATACGGAGATTAAAGGTTTCCCTTGTCCGGATGGATGGATGGCTGCAATCCTTTACTATGGGCTCCTTATTAGCTCCTCTCCACTCTCTCCCAAATGATGTGATCAGAAAGAAGGAAAGAAGCCAAACATCGTGAAGCCCGTAATATATTTATTATAAGTTTAAAAAAGTAATGGTACTCACAAAAGTAAGGTATAGTTAGGCATTAATCGGTAAAAACAGCGATGTCCTTCTCTTCCGTGTCCGCTGCCGGCGTGCGGTTCACGGTGGTTAACAGGAAATGACGCTGTAGCGTACCACTGCCCGGAAGTGCGTCGACGCGTTTCGCCCGCCTTGTGGGCGTTATCAAAGACCTTTGATAACGCCCACAAGGCGGGCGAAACGCGTCGACGCACTTCCGGGCAGTGGTACGCTACAGCGTCATTTCCTGTTAACCACCGTGAACCGCACGCCGGCAGCGGACACGGAAGAGAAGGACATCGCTGTTTTTACCGATTAATGCCTAACTATACCTTACTTTTGTGAGTACCATTACTTTTTTAAACTTATAATAAATATATTACGGGCTTCACGATGTTTGGCTTCTTTCCTTCTTTCTGATCACATCATTTGGGAGAGAGTGGAGAGGAGCTAATAAGGAGCCCATAGTAAAGGATTGCAGCCATCCATCCATCCGGACAAGGGAAACCTTTAATCTCCGTATGGCTTCCCCGACTTTCTAAGCGGAAGATTATATATGTTTAAGGCTCATTTACATCCCAAATTTGGTGAGTGCATCCCCACAGGGGGACTTTCTTTGAAGAGCACTTGGGCACTTTATTTGGACTTTGAGCACTTTTTTGCACCATAAACTTCTTTGGAAGAATATAAATTTGGACTGCACCTTAAACACATTTTGCACTTTATTTAAAATTTGTGGACACTGGATTATATATTTTTTTGTTGCACTTTATGTATTTTCTGATTTGTGCATACATTTAACCATATTCGTTGTAGTAATTTATGCATTCATGATTTTATAATTGAATTATATGCACTTAATTTTTAGTACAATTTTCATCACATCATACCTTATTTTTTACCATTCAGCACTTATTTATAGATTTTACCTGCTAGCGCTGCCTATTTGTTTTTTAGAATACATATTGGCCTAAATTGATGAAGAAATTTGATTTAATACATTTTTTTATTGGATGTGTTTTATAGCAGAAAGTAAAAAAATGTTTTCTCTTTTTCAAAATTGTCGTTCTTTTTTTGTTTATAGTGCAAAAAACGCAGAGGTTAACAAATACCACCAAAAGAAAGCTCTATTTGGGAGAAGAAAGGGACATCAATTTCATTTGGGTACAGTGTCGCACGACCGCGTGATTGTCAGTTAAAGTAATGCAGTGCTGTATTGCAAAAAACGGCCTGGTCATGAAGGGGAGTAAATCTTCCAGAGCTGAAGTGGGTAATATCACTTTAGGAGAGTCTTGGCTAAACAGAGGACCCACTATTATCAGTAGCTCCTGCGGGGGTAAGCCCTACAATTGCAGAAGGGATATTGCACGTCTCTTCCATAATGAAGAGCTGCCTGCTCACAGTTTGTGACAGCAAAACTTTGATTCTTCTATAATGGTGACAGCAATATAATGATCCTGCTGACTCAAGGACAGAAGTTGTATGAATATGTTATGGTTTCTTTTTATAGATTTACAATAGTCCTGTGGGTTGGGTATGGGCAGGGCAAACAGCCATTAGTATATTGCCATATTGGCACCAGGAAATAAACGTATATATACTGCATTCCTCTATAAGGAAAACTTTGTGCACGATATGCGCTACACTGTGTAGCTATTGTAAGAGCCCTGGGAAGGAATCCTGGATTTTTTCTTTGCATCTACTTTATCTATAGCTGAGTCATTCTTCTGTCTTCTCCCTGAAACACGCTGCATGGGATCCAGTCGTTGCCTTTTCAGCTATTACTATATAGTATCTTTCGACACATACACAAGGTAAGGATGTTTTGCCTTACATACCGGCTCATTTTCTATCAATGGTGTTCTCTTAGATGTGCTGTCTTTGTATTTTGTGTTCTGATGGCCACAATGGATTTCACAAAGACTTCTGTATGTTCTGCAACTCCCTGTTCAAGAGTTGCTGCTACCAGTGGTGGGACAAGGTCATCTGGTCAAAGATGTCAAACTGTGCTGCCCCCCCCCCCCCCCAGGTGGAGTAGTGGGTGGGCTAAAAACAGTGCTGAGCTGAAATGTATGCAGCGGTTGTGGGATGCACTAAAGTAGTGCCAATGGTTTTGGCACACCATAGTGAACTAAAGACCTTAACCACTTTAACTCCCACCTTTTTACTCCCTATGGAACAGACCATATTTTTACATTTCCGCTATGTGTCTATTCATGAGTCTATAACTTTGTAATTACTTATGATACAGAATTGACACATACACTATATTACCAAAAGTATTGGGACGCCTGCCTTTACACGCACATGAACTTTAATGGCATCCCAGTGTTAGTCTGTAGGGTTTAATATTGAGTTGGCCCACCGTTTGCAGCTATAACAGCTTCAACTCCTCTGGGAAGGCTGTCCACAAGGTTTAAGAGTGTGTCTATGGGAATGTTTGACCATTCTTCCAGAAGCCCATTTGTTAGGTGAGACACTGATGTGGATGAGAAGGCCTGGCTTGCAGTCTGCGCTCTAATTCATCCCAAAGGTGTTCTATAGAGGTCAGAACTCTGTTCAGGCCAGTCAAGTTCCTCCACCCCAAACTCACTCATCCATGTTTTTATGGACCTTGCTTTGTGCACTGGTCCAAATCATTTGGTGGAGGGGGATTATGGTGTGTGGTTGTTATTCAGGGTTTGGGTTTGACTCCTTAGTTCCAGTGAAGGGAACTCTTAAAGTGTCAGCAAACCAATACATTTTGGACAATTTCATGCTTCCAACTTTGTAGGAACAGTTTGGGGATGACCCCTTCCTGTTCCAACATGACTGCACACCAGTGCACAAAGCAAGGTCCATAAAGACATGGATGAGCGAGTTTAGGGTGGAGGAACTTGATTGGCCTGCACCTCAACCGGATAGAACACCTTTGGCCTGAATTGGAACCAAGCCTACTTTCCAACATCAGTGCCTGACCTCACAAATGCGCTTCTGGAAGAATGGTCAAACAAACCCATAGACACACTCCTAAACCTTGTGGACAGCCTTCCCAGAAGAGTTGAAGCTGTTATAGCTGCAAAGGGTGGGCCAACTCAATATTGAACCCTTTAGACCATGGGTGTCCAACCTTTTGGCTTCTCTGGGCCACACTGAGTGTAGAGAAGTTTTCTCGGGCCGCATATAAAATATATACTATAGTTAAGGTATATAAGTAATAAAACGCCGCCGCGCCCTTCCCGCGCTGCCGCCTCCCCCCCCAGCACTAATTTAACACAACTAGAGGATGATCCCTTCCGAGGCAGCCTCTGCCTACAGTTAGTTGGAAGCCGCTGTGGCCGTGCCCCCGACCCGACTTCCTTCCTCCCCAGCAAAAAAAGAAAATTGTCAGGGGGCAGTGGGCCGCATTGCCTGCAGTTCTGGGCCGCATGCGGCCCCCGGGCCGCAGGTTGGACATGCCTGCTTTAGACTAAGACTTTGTTGCCATTAAAGTTTTGGTAATATAGTGTATATTGTTGTTTGGTGGACAAACAGGGCTTTCTTTTGATCCTAAGGTCCTCCAATAATTTTTTAAAAATGTATTTGCATTTTAAGGGGAAAAATGTATACAAATTTGAAAAGAAATAGAATTTTTTTTCAAGTTTGATTGGAAATATTTTGAACACCAGTACCATTACTGTGGGCAAAACATATACATTTTATTCTGCGGCTTGTTCTTCTTACTGCAGCATTAAACCTAACTTTTTGGTACAAAGCCTGTATAAAGGTATATACAAAAAAAAATAACGTTTTTTTTTTTTGCATATATTTCATTTTTCTCATAATGCAATCGTAATTTAAAGTTCTTACTGATAAATAAAACATATACACCCTAAATCACATATATATATATATATATATATATATATATATATATATATATATATATATATATATATATAGATATATATATATTTTTTACAGTAAACCCTTAAAGATAGCAATGTACTGTATATATGTATGTGCTGTATAATATATTTTTTACAACAAATTATTTAAAATAGAAACATGGAACAGGAGATGAAACTGTTAAATAGTGCTTATAGAGGGTAATCTACTGAAATGAATGGGTTAAGTAGTAAAATAAGGGCATATCCTGGTTATATAAGAGTTAACTATTTCCCTGTGCACACAATAAACATTCTTCCGTGTTAGCAGCAGGCAGCTTTCCCTGCACATAAATTGCTGTCTGTCTGGGAATGAAGATGATAAGACAGCTAGTGTGTTACCTATGTTAAAGTATAAGAGTTCACCTTTTGTAACATGTTATATCCATATTCAGGGTATAATATGTAACATGATATAAATCCACCGACCTCCGAACCTCCTCAGCTCCCGGATGTGACAGGCTGCTGGCGATCTTCTTCCCCAGCTCTCTGTCACACTCTGTAAATAACATGGCAGTGTGGGACCAAGGCCAACGTCACTCATTCACAGAGTTAATAGAAAACTACAAGCAGTGGTGGCCATTGGCCGAGGGAAAGGGGGGGGGCGGCAGATGGACCAAACCAATTCCCCCCCCCCCCCGGACCACAGGACGCAGGCTCACTCACTCTGGACATGTGGAGGGCAGGCAGCAAGCGGCGGCGGCTTCCCCCTCAGTCTTATGCATCTCCTCCCTCCTCCTCCTCCTCCTCCTTGGCCAATGGCATGGCTTCTCCTTTTGGCCAATTGGAAAACGGGTCTCAGGACCCACTTTCTGATTGACACAACTGGGTGGGCTCAGGGCGTAGTGCTCTGCGCTCCAAGCCCACCCTTTTTTGAAGCCTATTAGAGCCTCTGGCTCTAATCACATGCTTAAAAAAAAAGAAAACCCCATTGGAATCCATGCGTCCGGCGCCCTGCATGTAGAATAGGGGGCCGGACGCATGGATTGGGGGGCCCCTGCGCCCCCAATGGATGGGCCGCCACTGACTACAAGGTGTCAGCTTGTAGTCCTCAATGATTTACCACGGTGCTGTTGAGCACTGGGGTAGTTCATTGATGCCAAACAGCTTACACAGAGTCTGCAAGAGCCCTGCATAGCATCCAAGATCTGTCGGTCATGGGTGCAATGCTTTCCAGGCTCCTAACAAAAAAATAATAAATGCAAATTTTTTTTTACCTGCAAAAGGACCTGAATTTATTATTATTTTTTAAAAAAAGGTGAATTTATCCTTTAATGTTTAGAATGTTACACTGAATGATCACTTTAATTGGCTGTCACAGTGATCATTCAGTGAGGAAGGCTTCTGACTGGCTAATTCTTTACAAAGACTCCCTTTTTTTTTTACATATTTATATTCAAGCAATTGAGTTGCTTTAAGGGGCGCTAACCCTTTCCTACTCTGCCCTGATTTCTTACACTGCCTGTATTTCTTGTTTTAGCAATTTGGGTTGTGTGCATTGTTTCATATGTTAATAGTTCTAAGTTTATTCGTATTTCAAGTCAGAAACATTGCAGAGCTTGTCCCATTGATCCAGTGACTATAGCTAGTTACAAATTACAGAACATGTCACAGAGGTTTCAAGACTTCCACCCCATTCCTAAAGCCTACACTTTTTTTTTTTTTTTTTGAGGTAGCCTTTTCCCCAACAAAAGCTTGTTGGTTTTGGAATGAGCCTAATTTGGGCTTCTGGGGGGTACAGAGGTATAGTATACATATCTTTTATGAAGCCAATCCGACCCGATCTCACGCTGAGCTGTCAGTGGCGGCTTCGCTGTGGAGGCGAGTGCAGAGGACCCATCCAACAACGGAAGCCCTATGGGTGATGTCACTCCCTGTTCATTTCACAGTGGTTGTCGGCTGTGTCCTCTGCAGAGCTTCCGCTGCTGGAGACCGGATGAGATTGGTTTAAAAAAATGTATGTATACTGATTTCTTCTTTAAGGGCTAGATAGGTTAGTGTTAGATTGTTGATGTCTGTAGATGCAGGGACTTTAGTGTTAGGGTGGACTTACACTTTAGGCAACCACCCATCTTATTACATGTATGAGCCTCAGCCATCACAAATGGTCTTTCAGGTTTACTATCACCTTTGCAGTCACCCCTAGCAATCAAATTGGAGAATAACGATGCATTATCCTGTTGACTATTACCAAAAATGTTCAGCAATATAATACCTATCTCCTGATTGTCAATAATATTATCAATGCTGTCAACATTCCCTTTTTCAGTGTTTGCTAGGGCAGTGTCTACAGAGGGACTACACACTGGTGAGCAGCTATTCCCTGTAAGCTAGTGGACTTACACTTTAACAGTCACAGTGGAATTGAAGATTTGAGTTTGTTTCAGTAGAGCTGAAAGCAGAATGGCAATGAGGTATAGGAACAATCACCAAATGAAACATGGAGCCCCTTTCAGAGGTTAGAGGAAAAGTGATGACCACTTTCTGCCCGCTGTAAATGTCCTCAGATGGGAAGGGTGATATCTCAGTCACTGCTCCAGCTGCAGCAATGATCAAGATATAATTTTTTAGGGCCTGCGATTTCCTACAAAGGTAATCCTAGCAGCTAATGAGCTGCTGGATTACTTTTACAGGAGGTGGAAGCTGGTCCCACCTCCCTCCAGTGAGAGGAACAGAGGTTGTTCCTTCAAATGTGTGACATCAGAACCTAGAACTGATTAAGGGCTCTTTCACACGGATGTTCCGTATGTCCGTAAATCACCCCATCCGTTTGCGGGTGATATACAGACATAATGAATGTCTATGGGATTGCGGATGTCAGCGGATGACCATCCGCTGACATCCGATTTTCGTCCTTTCAGTTCTGTTCCATTCTTTGGAATGGAACAGAACCCTATTTTTGTTCCCTTTAAAAAAACGGAAAGGAAGCAAAATCGGATGTCAGCGGTGTCATCCGCTGACATCCGCAATGCCCATAGACTTACATTATGTCCGTATATCATCCGCAAACGGATGGGATGATATGTGGACATAGGGACCGGATGACACAAGTGTCATCCGCTTCGTGTAAAAAAAAAAAAAAAAAAAGCACCAGAGCGGAAAAAAAACTCAATGGCCGTGTGAAAGAGGCCTTAATCCTCGTCGCTCCCGGTTTCTGATGTACCACAGTGAGAGGAACAACATCCGTTCCTCTAATTGTGTGCCCAGTAAAGGTTTGTAAAGGTTCTATGTTTGAGTTCTTTGTAAAGCAGGCGATCAGACCGATCTGTGTACGATTGGCTGCATTGGAGGCCAGAGGACCTGTCATGGCCCATGCTATTACAAGGTATGTTGTTCATCCCTTGTAATAGCAATAAAGTTGATAAAAAAAAAAGAAAAGGTACACTGTTAAAAACATTTTAAAATAAAAAAAAATATATTTTTTAACCACTTCCGGACCGCCCGCCACCTTTTTACCGACGTAGACCTAGGGGGCGAGCCCTACTGCCGACTAGGGGTGGGAGCACGGCGGCGGCAGCGCACAGGCAGCTAGGGAGCAAGTGCGCTGCCGGCGCCGTGCTCCCGCCCCCACTCGGCAGCGGGGAAGCCAATGCACGGGGCAGGCGGGTCCGATTGCTCTATGACATCCGCGATCGTTCCCCGCTGAGAGAGAAGAACGGTCAGCTGTTGCAAACACAGCTGACAGTTCTTCTCCCTGGAATGATCACAGAGCTCCTGTGATCCTTCTATATAGGATTACAGGTCTCTATGGTCATTTTACAAGCCACTCCCCCCCCCAAGTTAGCATCACTCCCCTAGGCTCACATTTAACCCCTTGATCACCCACAATGTTAACCCCTTCCCTGCCAGTGTCATTATTACAGTAACAGTGCATATTTTAGCACTGATTACTGTAGCAATGTCACTGGTCCCCCCAAAAGTGTAAAAAAATGTCAGTTAGGGAAATGATCTGTTTGCCGCAATGTCGCAGTCCCGCTAAAGATCGCAGATCGCCGCCAAATCAACTTTTGCGCAAATCAATCAAAATTCGCTTATTGCGATTTTTTTTTAACCAAAAATATGTAGCAGAAAACAAATTGGCCTAAAATGTTAAAAAGTTTTGATTTTTAATTTTTTTTTTTTGTTTGAGAATGTCATATAGCAGAAAGTGAAAAATATTGTTTTTTTTATTTTAAGAATTGTCGCTCTTTTTTTGTTTATAGCGCAAAAAATAAAAATTGCACAGGTGATCAAATACCACCGAAAGAAAGCTCTATTTGTGGGGAAAAAAAGGACATCAATTTTATTTGGGTACAGAGTCGCACGACCGCGCAATTATCCATAAAATAACCCAGTGCCGGATCACAAAATATGGCCTGGTCATTAAGGGGGAAAATCTTCTGGTCCAGAAGTGGTTAAAGCACCCCCTTTTCCCCCGCATGAGAGGAATTGATACAAATGTCAGAGCGGGAGCAATCATTTTAGTGCCAGCCAGACCTCCTGTGTAACTCTAAACTAACAACCTATAAATAGTTTTAAAGCATTGTCTATGAAGATTTTGTGTTCTTGTGCATTAAAATTCAGTAAAATGTATTTTTTCCAAATAATTTGTGTTTAAAAAAATGCTGCGCAAATATTATGTGACATAAAAATATGCAACGCCCACCATTTTATTCTCTAGCGCCTCTGCTTAAAAAAATATATATAATGTTTGGGGGCATTAAGTAATTTTCTAGCAAAACAAAATTGTTTTTTTACATGCGAGAGAGGAATGTCTTAATTGGCCCAGACTGGAAGTGGTTAATGTGTCTAGGTAGGCTGTCACTGGCACAGAGGTGCCAAGGCTAGGGTTATATCTCATGTGTTCTGCGCCTCCTAGATCCAACAAATGGGGGGGGGGGGGGGGATATAACAGGGCTGTGCCATGCCGTGGTGTCATGAGAAAAGGAATACTATACCTGATATATAAACAAGTTAATGGTACATATACATATTCTCTTATATGTTACTTTATTATAACTAAAAGTTTATCCCAGAACAGCAACTGTATTCATCTACCTAAGGGATTTATCCCTTTCTATATTATCTGTCTATGTAGTCTCTACTAACCTTTACCGGCATATCTTTCCTTTCCACACATCATATTCTTCATATAATAAAAATAGAATCATGCATAACAGGATAAAGTCCTTTACCTTAATTGTCAACAAGAGACACCTTACATAAAGGAAACAGATGTATATACCACAGAAAAGCAAACTCAATAAACAACATTTCAGAAAAGCAGAATACCGTGCAAACAAAAATGTTCTCACAACTCACATAACAATGGGAGGAAATTTACATCCAAAGTTGCAAAGGGAGAGATTTTCAGTAGAATTATAAGTTAAAGTATACCGTAACTCCAAAACTCAATTAACCACTTCAATACTGGGCACTTTCACCCCCTTCCTGCCCAGGCCAATTTTCAGCTTTCAGCGTTGTCACACTTTGAATGACAATTGCGCGGTCATGCTACACTGTACCCATATGAAATTTTTATTGTTTTTTTTTTTCACACAAATAGAGCTTTCTTTTGGTAGTATTTAATCACCGCTGGGTTTTTCTTTTATTTCTTACAAAAAAAAAAAAAAAAGACAGAAAAGTTTAAAAAAAAAGTTTTCCCTATTTTCTAATTTTTTTGAAAATAAATTTTTTTTCTCCTTCAGTGATGTGCGCTGATGAGGCAGCAATGATGGGCACTGATAGGCTGCACGCTGCATTGATGGGCACTGATGAGGTGGCACTTATGGGCACTGATGAGGAGATACTAATATACCGCACTGATGGGCACTAATAGGCGGCACTGATGAGCACTGATAGGCAGCACTGATGGGCACTGAAAGGCAACACTGATGGGTACTGAGAGGTGGCACTGATGGGCACTGAGAGGCGGCACTGACGGGCACTGATGCGCACTGACGGGCGGCACTGATGCACACTGATGGGCGGCACTGATGGACACTGATGGGCAGCACAGATGAGCAGGCACAGATGGGCACTGACTGGCAGCACTATGGGCACTGATTTTGGACACTGATGGTGGGCACTGATTGGCACTGTTTTCACTTTTCTGTAATCAGGCGAGGTGAAAAAAACCCAAGCTTCCAGAACATGTCCTGCCGCAGAGTTCGTACAGGTAGTCGTTAACTGCACGTTTCTGCTGGAGCAGCCTATCAAGCATATGCAATGTTGAGTTCGATGGCGTCAGGCAGTCACAAATAAGACACCTGATGGGTGTAAGATCTTCTGAAATGGCCCGAGATTTTTCTGGCCTGCCGCAAGATGTCCTGGACCCCAGGGTATTTGGCAACGAATCGCTGCACGACCAAGTTCAGGACGTGTGCCATGCATGGCACGTGTGTTATTTTGCCCTGTTTCAGCGTGCTCAGCAGATTGGCACCATTGTCGCGCACCACTTTACCAACTGTCAAATTGTGCGGTGTCAGCCACTGCTCTGCCTGTGAACGCAAAGCTGAAAGGAGTGCAGGACTAGTGTGGCTCTTGGCTTCCAGGCACAACAGATGCAGCACAGCATGGCAACGTCTCACCTGGCATGTGGAATAGGTTCTGGGGATCTTGGGCGGCACAGCGAAAGAGACGGTAGAAGGGGAAAAGGAGGAGTCAGCCGAGGAGGAGAGGGAGGATGGAGAAGGAGGAGGAGAAGAAGAGGCAGGCCTGCATGCAATCCGTGGCGGTAAAACCAAATCTATACGGGTGCCACGGTTTACATGCTTGACGGCCGTCAGAAGGTTCAGCCAGTGGGCAGTAAAAGTGATATACCTTCCCTGCCCGTGTTTGCTAGACCATGTGTCTGTGGTCAGATGTATCTTGGCACCGACACTGTGTGCCAGAGATACATTCACTTGCTGCTGAACATGGCCATACAGCCATGGAATGCCCTTCTGGAATGCCATTCTGCGAGAAATATTTCCTGCCTGGGACCTTCCATTGTGGTGTTCCAATGGCCACAAATTTCCGAAAGGCCTTCGAGTCCACCAATTGATATGGCAGTAGTTGGCGGGCTATCAGTTCCGACAAGCCAGCAGTCAAACGTTGGGCAAGAGGGTTTTCCGGCGTCATCATTTTTTTACGCTCCAACATTTGGGCCATGGAAGCCTGCCCTTTTCCAGAACAACGTGAGGACAGCATGATGGAAGGTGGAGTGGAGGACAATTGTGAGGAGAGAGAAGGAGAAGAGGCTGGATGGTGAGAGCCTGGTGTGTGGCTTTGTGGGTTCTGACGGCGTTGCTCCCACTAGGCTCGGTGATGGGAGTTCAGGTGCCTTCTTAAGGCGGTCGTCCCTAGGTGAGTGTTGGGCTTACCGCGACTTATGCGTTGACTGCAAAGGCTGCAGATGGCAACACTGGTGTCAGCAGCGGACACATTAAAAAAAGCCCACACTGAAGAGCCATGTCCCGGCATCCTGGGAGCGCCAGATGTGACCGTACATGGTTGATGGCTCGCTCCTGATACATTTGCAGTCTGCTTTGTCCCTCCTGTGCATGGCAAGTTCTGCCTGCTTCTCCTCCCTATCTGCTGGTCCGTCTTTCCCTTTGAACTCCTTCCTCTTCCTCTCTTGTGGCCACCCATGTGACGTCCATAGACATGTCATCATCCACGTCACCTTCCCCCACCACTAACATTCGAGATCTCCTTGGGCTGATCTGAGTACTGTCGTCAGACTGCTGAGTGGCGGCTGTTGCTACTTCCTCTTCCTGATCCGATGCCAACAATGGCTGCGCATCGCAAATGTCTTGTGATGGATCGGAAAATAATTCCAGTGACTCAAGCGGAGGGTATATGGTGGTGGTGTTGGTGGTGGTGTATTTGGGGGTGAACACAGCAGAGAGTGAAGAGGGTGCACATAGAGAGGATGAGGAGGGTGCAGAAGAGGAAGGCTGAGTGAGCCACTCAACCAATTCTTGTGCGTCCTTTGACGTAATCGAACACACCTTCTGAAACTTCACACTTTGGCTCTGGCCTACTGCTCCTGCCCTACCCCCACCACCCCGGCGTAAGGGCCTGCCTCTTCCTCTGCTTGTCATTTTTTTTTAATTACCCTGTGACAAAAGTCTCTAGAGAAGCGCAGTATATGTGGAACAAGGTATAAAACACCCCGCTTCAATCTGTGGTATTGGGGGGGGGGGCACTGGTTTATCACACCAGTTCTACAAATAATTGGCCAGTACCTGTTGTCACTATGTGTAGCACAGTTAACACAGCAAAAGAGTCTACATTTTTGCAGGACTAAAATACACTCTTATAAAAGTATACTGTTAAATAACACCCCACTTCAACCTGTAGTATTGGGGGGCCACTGGTTTATCACACCAGTTCTACAAATAATTGGCCATTAACTGTTGTCACTGTGGGTAGCACAGTTAACACAGCAAAAGAGGCAAAATTTTTGCAGGACTAAAATACACTCTTATAAAAGTATACTGTTAAATAACACCCCACTAAAATATGTGGTATTGGGGGGCTACTGGTTTATCACACCAATTGTACAAAAAACTGGCCAGTGAGTTTGGCACTGTGTGTAGCAGAGTTAATGCAGCAAAAGAGGCAATATTGTTGCAGGACACAAATACACTTATAAAAGTATACTCAGATAACACCCCACTTCAATATGTGGTATTGGGGGGCCACTGGTCTATCACACCAGTTGTACAAAAAATTGGCCAGTGAGTTTGGCACTGTGTGTAGCAGAGTTAACGCAGCAAAAGAGGCAATATTGTTGCAGGACACAAATACACTTATAAAAGTATACTCAGATAACACCCCACTTTAATATGTGGTATTGGGTTAGCCACTGGCCTATTACACCAGTTGTACAAAAAATTGGCCAGCGAGGTTGGCACTGTGTGTAGCAGAGTTAACGCCGCAGTAAATAGTCGTGTGGCGGTCGGCAAGTGGTTAAAAGGACCTTTGTGGACCTTAACAGAGCGATTTGTGTCACTGAAGATCTGTCCCTGGTGCACACAGCAAACATCTCCCTACACTGACAAAAAGCAGAATGTGAAATGGCCGCCAGCTCAGATCTATTTATAAGGTAGGGGGTATGTCCATGTGCTGAAATGTTTCAATTGGCTGTCCCGTTCCACCTGATGGCTGTGTCATCGGTCAAAGTTCTCCCCACTGTAAACTAATATGGCCGCCGCGAACAACGCCATATGTTCGCAAAATTGGCGGGCTGCGAACAAGCAAAGTTCGCCGCAAACCGACCGCCAGGTGAACCACAAGGCCATCCCTACTGGTGGGTACTGCTGGCGGGTACTGATGGCTGGTAATGCTGGTGGATACAGCTGGCTGGTACTGCTGGTGGGTACTGCTGGTAGGTACAGCTGGCTGGTACTGCTGGTGGGAAATGCTGGCTGGTACTGCTGTGGGTACTGCTGGCTGGTACTGCTGTGGGTACTGCTGGCTCAGGCTAGTACTGCTGCCTGGTACTGTGCTGTGGGTACTGCTGTCTGGTACTGCTGGATGGTACTGCTGGCTCAGGATGATACTTCCGGCTGATACTGCTGGCCGGTACTGCTGTGGGTACTGCTAGCTGAGGCTGGTACTACTGGCTGGTACTGCTGTGGGTCCTGCTGGCTCAGGCTGGTGCTGCTGGCTGGTACTGTGTTGTGGGTACTGCTGGCTGGTACTGCTGTGGGTACTGCTGGCTGGTACTGCTGGCTCAGGTTGGTACTGTTGGCTGGTACTGCTGTGGGTACTGCTTTCTCCGAACCGGTACTGCTGCTGGTAATGTGCTGTGGGTACTGCTGGCTGGTACTGCTGTGGGTACTGCTGGCTAGTACTGCTGGCTCAGGCTGGTACTGCTGAATAGAGGGCAGATACTTCTCCAGTCAGCATGAATAACCACAGAATCACCTAAACTGCTAGATAAAGTCTTTCTTAACCATTGGGGGTGTTAAAAATAATATTCTGCCATTTTTAGAATTAAAACATAAGACCATTAAGTATGCCAAAATAAAGTGTTTTCTAGCAACAGTTTTCATTACTAGACATATATATTTAGTTGAAAATCTTTCGGAAACCCAAAATTGCAGCAGAATTCAACAAATCAGAAAGGGAGCTCCCAATTTCAGATTGGATTTGGAAGTGACCTGAGGCAAAACATATTCAGTTCCTTATCCTCTGGACCCAAGTGGAACCAAAGAGTCCCAGAACAGAACCTTACACCTTACTTAAAGCGGTCCTTCAGTCATTTTTTCTTCTTTCATTTTTTGAAACCTTGACCCTGCTGTGCAATCATTGACAATAAAAAATGTAATTTGGTGGAATTAAATACCTTTTTTCTGTACTTCCTCTTGCTCTGCTTGTAAAACACTGAGGCTAATGAAGTAGTTTCCTGTATTTACACTGACTCCCGGGAGATAAACGTCAGATCTCCCAGCAGTGCTCTTTTTTTTTTTCCCTCTGACTCTCATGAGAGTTTGCTAGCAGGGGAGGTGGTGGGGAGAGTGAAGAAGGGCTGGGGGGAGTGACTGTAAAGTCGAGGACGGCTGCAGGGTTGGAGGGGGCTGGAAGTGGGCAGACATAGGAGGAGACTGCAAGGGTCATGTGCTTTACCAGAGAGAGGAGAGAATATCGGCTTAGAAAGGAGGATTGTCTTTCTATTTTTACATGGAGATTTTTGATATATGTTATAATTTGTATTTATCTAAGATGTTGTTTATATTTTGTATGAAAAATAGATTTCTTTTTTTTGGATGATAAAAAGTGTCCCATAACTCGCGTGTGCAGTGTGGTTGATTTAGCAGCTGCAGCAAACGTCCTGCCATAGAAATAAAAGGCCTGGAAGCTCTGTCTCTATTGCGCAGGCATGGCTGGCTGAGCCATTCATGCGCATGCGCTTCCAGACCTTCGTGTACTTGTTACTATAGCAGCCACAGCTGAAGTTCGCCGCCGCTGCTATAGTAACCTGTCTATATCGGAAGAGGGACTTGGCTTTTCTACATGCCCATTACCGGTGTTCCGTGAAAAAAACCTACCCATGAGAAATGCCTACCCTCGTCACTTCCGGTGCACCTACGTCAGCAGAGGGTATGAAATGTTTACGGTAGTGTGTTATACACCGCATCACCACATTAAAATATCTCCGCTGCAATATGAGTCATCTCCGCTCCTACCCCTGTCACTTCCCTCATCTTGGCTACTAAATGTAAAAGCGGATCACGGAGCCGACATCTCCGTCATTTACATTTCATAGACCCGCCGCCGCTTTTACATTTAGTAGCCAAGATCAGGGAAGTGACAGGGATAGGAGCGGAGATGATTCATATTGCAGCCGAGCTGTTTTAATGTAACCGCCGCTGTGTATCGTTACACACACTGCTGTGAACAATCCATACCCTCCGTGCATGCAAACTTGTCAATTCCTCAGCTGTTCATGACGTATCCGGGGCTTTGAGCATGCGCACTGCTACGCTGCTCAGCTGTTCCTGACAGGAAGTGACGAGGGTAGGCATTTCTCACGGGGTAGGTTATTCTCATGGAACACCGGGCATGCACTGGATTTACTAGGACAGCGAGGTGGAGCAGTCGGTGTTATCCAACAAGACTGTGGCTTGGGCTTTATTTGCCCTAAATAGAAATGGCTGCTCTCAACCCCTGAGGGAGCGATATCAAAAAAGGATTTAGACACAGAAAGAGTAAGCTGGCATTCATCACTATTTACAATTTATGATTCAGTTACCTTGACTGCAGTTCTTCTTAAAGCACAGATTCTACCTCAGAACATAATTTCTTACTTTGCAATACATGAGTATCATAAGCAAAAAAATAAAAATAAATAAAACAGTAATGCATATGAACAATTTAACAATAAATTAAAATATCCAAAAGGCAATTACTTTAAGACTGTAACCAAACACACTTTCCTACCAATAAACCTTAGCATCTTCTTTAAGGGCATGTATATGTATTTCAACCATGGTTACATAATCTCAGTAATTCTTACTTATTCATAATTTTACATTTTTCTTTACCAAAATCCCATTACCAAGTTTAGCAACATCTACTCCCAGGGTAGGAGTAGAGACACAATAAACTTCATGAGGTAAACTCTTATTTATATACATTTTCAGGTATACGCAAAAAAATGCAGTTTTATGAGTTATCTAATACCAACACTAATATCCTTGCCTTAGATAATTAAACAATACATCTTGTGCCTCTATTACACATGACCCAGGTCAGGCATTCAGCAGCTGCAGGAGGAATAGGGAAATTTCAATTCCTCTATATGCAGCTGCCCCATCCCCCTCCTATCCAGCACACATACTCGGGCACACATACCTTCTTCCCGCCGCGGCTCCGCCCCCCCCTCCACCCCCCCGCGAGCAGCGCGGACTGAAGGAGCTGCCACTGCAGCTGCCTTCACACTGAGGTGCGGGATCTGACAGAACACCTGCCTGGCGCCCAGCTGACCCCCCCCCACAGTGCTTGGCTTCCGGGGCGGGCCGCACCCCCCATTGGTACGCCACTGTCAATTCGTAAGGGCAAGTTTCTTAAGATTGAGAAGTTCATCTGATCAGGTTCCTTAGGAGAGGAAGTAGGTAAAACATTTAGGTACCTTTTAATACAGTAAATTTAGAAATGTCGTCACAGTTTCCAGTTCCAATGCAAATTAAACAGTGCCCTTAATAACTACTACATTTGGAAATAAAATTAGACAAACCATAACAGTGGCAAAGGCAAACTATAAATCTACGTAGACATGGATTATCATTCATTTCACTATTATACAAACCTGCATAAGATCAGCATTAGAGGCATCGGCACGGCTAGCTATGACGATTGAAATCCAGGCAACTGGCCTTGACCCAAAAGGTATTGTTAAGAACAACAGCATATCCTAATCTGTGTGTCCTTCTGAAAGGCAAGGGACTTATCTACTAAAGGGATCAACATAGGGGGGGCTATAAGAGGTTTTATACCAAGTTGAGGGACCCCACCATTCCTCACTATCATCTGCCATAGACGGTGTAGACAATCTTACTAACTCCACTCTCGGATCGAGAGCAGAAATCAGAAAAACGTCCTCAATCCCAAAGGAAAGCCCGGGACAAGGGTGCATTACCATCCCTGTGTTGCTTATTAAAGACTCTAGTACTGTCCGGATATGAACATCTTCCTGTATATGGAAGTAATCCTGATCCATTAGGGTTTGGGGTACTTGTAGAAGTCCCCTTTTGTCAAGAGGGGTCGCTCTGTCAAAAACCATAAATTCTTGAGGTGGGACACTAATTGGTCCATGATACTCCGGAGCACTGACATTTAGGGACAACATCCTACTTGAAGTAGGAAGTAGGATAAGATAAGCAATTATAGACTCTGGCATGGTTAGCTGTCCCTATTCCTGGAGTAATGGGTATATCAGCCTGGGGTACATTTATAAAAGCGGTAGGTGTGCGGGCTTCCAATATGTCAAAGTATTCTGCACACTGGGCAAGGGAGTTCCTGATTGCATTCATAATGACAACTTTTAGTCTGGCTGTTAAATATATGTGTACCCCCAACACCTGCTGAACTAGCCCTGAAACATTCCAAAACTTTTCTAGAATCTGAATGTTTTTAGTATCTCCTTGTGATTCTTCCAAATCATCAAGGAGAGAGCTAATTAACCACTTCTGGACTGGAAGGTTTTACACCCTAATGACCAGGCCATTTTTTGCCATACAGCACTGTGTTACTTTAACTAACAATTGCATGGTTGTGTGACGCTGTACCCAAATAAAATGTATGTCTTTTTTTTCCTCAAATAGAGCTTTCTTTTGGTGGTATTTGATCACCTCTGCGGTTTTTATTTTTTTGCGCTATAAACAAAAAAAGAGCGACAATTTTGAAAAAAAAAAACAAACAAACCTATATTTTTTACTTTCTGCTATAAAACACAGCCAAAAAAAATAAAATAAAAATACAAGGTTAAGTGTGTCCCTAGGGGGTGCTTACTAACTGTGTGGGAGATGCATTCACTGGATGAACACAATGATCCGTGTTCCTGCTTAGCAGGAACACAAGATCACTGTGTTCATCCCTGACAGAACTGTGATCTGCCTTGTTTACATAGGCAGATCACCATTATGCCTCTCCCAGGAATGATCGCAGGTGGCCGGCGGACATCGGGTCCGCCGGACCCGTTGATTGACATCTCCGCTAGCCAATCATGGCACGATCACTACAGGTACGTCGATTTGCACAATAGAGCCACACTGCCGCAGTAAAAACACGGCATGCAGTCGGCCGGCAAATGGTAAATATTAGGGCAGAAGAGAGTGCTGGGAGCTGAGGGTTACGTGTCTTTGTGCTTTGTATAGGAATTCTACTGGTTATCCTCCTTAGGCCATTTGCTTTCTGCTGTTTCATTCTAGAATATGCTTTAAGGCCCGTACACACGTACCGATCATCGTCATACAAACGTCGGCGGACGAAAGATCTGCCGATTGTACGCTTGTTAGTATGGTGCCTCCGACAGCCATCAGCGCACATTCTGCGGACAAGAGTCTTTCTTGCAAACATAAAAATTTTTGTATGCCGACACCAGAATGGACGATTGTTTGCCAGTCAGTACAGAAATCAGCCGACAGACCACAGATTTGCAAGACTGGGCATGCTCAGAAAAGAAAAAACACAGGGAAAGTTAACCATTACATGACATCACTTCTGCAGTCAGCTGAAGTCGGCGGACAAAATTCTTGTGCTGTCTTTGCACTTTTCAACAGACATCGACATCCCGGGGAGAAAAGAACGTTTGTATGATGACGATCGGTACGTGTGTACGGGGCTTTAGGGCTCGTTTTCATCGCCAAAAACCCATTTGGCTGTAAAGTCTGAAACAATCTTCTTAATATCTTAGGCTGTGCCTTAGCAAATCTCAACACTTTAAGCAATAGTTAGTGCGGTATTTTCCCCTTACCCATCCTGTAAACAAAAAGAGAAAATTATGCGAGCAGACTTATGTACCTTTAAATGTGCAACTATCCTAGGAGCAGGAAAAGCTGCTGGCACTAAAACAGCGCTCGTTAAACTGTTTAACTGTTGTGCTTCGACGTCAAGGCGGAAAAATTGCACAATCAAAAAATACTCCTATTCTGAGTCTCTCAGATTAGCACTTGTGTAAAGGTTAGGGAGTGTTATAATTTTTCAAGAGACTGAATGATACATCTGCTTAGCAATGTTCTACGGTATATGCAAGCGCAAATAAGCATTCATCAAGTAAAAGTTATTACCTTAAAGCGGAGTTCCACCTAAAACAAAAAAAAATACATAAAAATACCCCCGGGACAGTCAGGGCTAGTGCATTCCACAATTGCTAGCCTCTGAACTGTCCCAGGTTGCACATACCTTTTAGAAGAAATACTTACCTTGAAAATGTATTGTCCAGCGCTGCCATCTCAGGTGTGGGCAGCTGAAGCCAGCGCAATCCTCTTCTGCGTCCTCTTCCGTCCTCTTTGGTCCCACGATGCACTGCACTGACCCCACCGTCACTTCCGGGGCTGCAGCGTCATCCCTGCACAGCTTATGGGCATGCCCAGAAGCTGTTTAACAAGGTATGACGCACCTGCACCGGAACTGACGTCGGGGCTGATGCAGGCGCATTGATTCCTGGGAGCGATGACGTTCAGCTCCCAGGAATCATTGCAAGCCAGGAAGTGACGACGGGCCGTGGCCGCAGAGGGAGGAAGAGGAAGTAAGGTGAGTATATTTTCTTCTAAAACAAGGTAAGTAAAAAAAAAAAAAAAAATTGCGATTATCCATTTGTTTTTCAGGTGACCCGGAGCAAGAAGATGGACCGAAGTTAAATTTTAGGGTGGAACTCAACTTTAAAGATATCGTGTGCAACTTCTCAACTGAAAGGAAACATTTCTAGTCCCTACCTAATAATCTACCTTTACTGCCTAGGCTCAACAATATCAGCACGAGCTCCCACAGCTCAAGTGCGTTTCTGGCGCTCCTGCCCGAAATAGGTGGAATGGCAGTATGCACCTAAGCAAACAGCTGTGCCCAACGGGATGCACCCAAGCAACCCAGCACCCGATGGCCACACCCCAACCCAACACTTCTGATACCAGCTAAAGGAATACTATACCTGATATACTGTATAACAAGTTAATGCTACATATCCATATTCCCTTATCTATCTACCTAAGGGATTTATCCCTTTCTATATTATCTGTCTATATAATCTCTACTAACCTTTGCCGACATATCTTTCCATTCCACACGTCCAGACTTCAGGGCCCTGGAAGCAACTCACTCACACCCAAGAGCATAGTTAATGGGTTACTTTACCACTTGCCGACCAGCGGATGTAGTTTTACTGCGGTAGGTTGGCTCTGTCCCGCGATACGACGTACCTTTATGTCGGTTTGCTGGACGGCTAGCGGGGGCCCATTCACCACAGGGGAAGCTAATCAGCGTGTCCGGCGGCCGCAATTGCTGCCGGGCACCTGCGATCGCTCCCCGTGGAGACAGAATGGCGGTTTGCCGTTGTAAACACCGCAGAACGCTGTTCTGTCAGTTATGAACACAGGGACCCTGTGTTCCTCTTATTTAGGAACGCAGGTCTCTGTGTTCATGTAGCAAGCCCATCCCCCCCACAATTAGAAAGCAACCCCTAGGGACACATTTAACCCTTTGATCGCCTCTGGTGTTAACCCCTACCCTGCCAGTGCCATTAGTACAGTAACAGTGCATATATTTAGCACTGATTACTGTAGTAATATCACTGGTCCCCCAAAAGTGTCAAAAATGACAATTAGGTGTCCGATCTGTCCACTGCAATGTCACAGTCCCGTTAAAAATCACTGATCACCGCCATTACTAGTGAAAAAAAATGTAATAAATAAAAATGACATAAATCTTACCCCTAGTTTGAGGACGCAATAATTTTTGCGCAAACCAATCAATATGCAATTATTGGGATTTTTTTTTCTTTTGTCAAAAATATGTAGCAGAATACAGATTGGCCTAAAATTAAATTTTTATTTATGCATAATGTATAGCAGAAAGTAAAAAAAAAAAAAAATATATATATATATATATATATATATATTTTTTTTTTTTTCAGAATTGTCGCTCTTTTTTTGTTTATATCGCAAATAATTAAAAACACACAGGTGATCAAATGCCACCAAAAGAAAGCTCTATTTGTGAAAGAAAAAAGGACATCAATTTTATTTGGGTACAGCATCACACAAACGCGCAATTGTCAGTTAAAATAACACAGTGCTGTATCGCAAAAAATGGCCTGGTCATTAGGGGGTAAATCCTTCAGATCCAGAAGTAGTTAAAGGACATGTAAACACAGTACAAGTACAGTTCATTTTATAGTTCAACCAGGCAACCTAGTTGAAAAAGTCTGGTGTAGGCAGTGAGTCTCTGCTGTCTATGTGAGCAGAGCAGGGCTGGGAGGGGCGTCAAGGAAGTGCCAACAGGCATTTTTCAGGAACGAAGTCCCAAGTGTATATAGTTGAAGCCTAAAGGAGTATCCCACTCATTCCCTTCTCCCATCCCCTTTTATCTACAATAAAACAACACAAAGATGCCAGAGTGGTTCATGTCTCAGTCTTCACACCCAGGGCCACAGCTCACATGGGCTGGAAAGGTAACCGGTAACAGTGGCAGACCCACATAAGACCACAGGCCTGGAAAACCTGCTACATTTGGGGGCTCGTCCGGGATTTTGCCATTAGTTATCGGGCCAAGTGCTCTTGGCAAAGGCACAAGAAAAAGTAAAAAAATCTATTTTTTCTGTCCGGAACTGCTATCCAATGGCCGGGTGTGAGACTGCAACTGCGGGAGACAGGGAAAGTGGGTTGAGGCTGGAAGCCCACATGGAGGGATGCTTGTGGCAGCGCAAATGCTCTCAAAGAGACTGTAAAGTGACCAAGAATTTTCATATTAAAGTGGAGAGCAGGAGGCAAAGGTCTCAGGATGCATGAATGCAGTCACTGCCTAATAGTAAGGAGTCCGGGTGTGGGCAGTCAATATGGCGTCAAGATTCCAAGGGAGGACAGAGAAGTGGACGCCAGAGGTCCTAGTGAGGGCAGTGAAAATGGAGGCCAGGGGCACGGGGAAAGAGGTGCCAGGGGCCGGGTGGTGGTGCGTGCTATGTGGAAGAATGTTGACCGTGCATTTGACAGCGGGACATTTATTCTGTAAAGTTTCTGCACGCATACTGTGGGGATCGTAGTCGGCAATGCCGAGACGGGGAGTGGGGCTAGTCCCAGAGCAAGTATGGAAGATGAGAATTGCACGTGTGTGGCAAGAAAGAAGAGTATCGACCGTGCAGTCGGTAGCGGGATGCTGCTCTTGCCGAGCAAGGAGGGACAGCTGGCTTTAGTCGGGAAAAGGGCAGTGGAGACCCTAGTACAATTGTCAGTGTTGCTAACTGCCAGTAAATTTACGGGCAGCCCGTAAAAACAGGGCATTTTTTTCCTGCCTGTAAAAGCCCGTAAGAGGAGAAAGCTGCCAGTAAAAAAATGGTCCCAGAGCGACGAACAGAACTGCGCATGCGCAGTGTGCGCCTCGGAGTAACTCGCACATCTCCGGCAGTCAATCCAGTGCGACTGCGCCTGCCCGGCTGCGGCCCGGCCAAAATTTTCCCGCCAGTGCCGCCACACTCGATCGGACAGCAAATAAGACCTGCGTCCCCACCCCCCGCGCTCGTCCTGAAGCTTCCCGCCAGAGCCGCACACCGCCCCCACAGCCTATAAATAGGCAGGAGCCGAGCGGCCTGGTGCTGGAAGGACGGACGGACGGGGACGCGCCGGTCGCGAGGAGAGGAGCCACCAGACGGACGCTGGAGCCTGGAGACCTGGTGTGGAGGAGTCTGGCTGGCTGGTGGAGGACCTGGCTGAGGCGGCCGCTGAGCTAGCCTGCCCTGGAGGAGGCAATCACTGAATTTATTTCATCAAGGTGAGAGAGAAGCCAGAGAGAGGCCAGAGGAGGGGAGGAGGAGAGGACCATGTCCAGAAATTTGTAGGCAGCAGAGAGAGCGCAGCACTGTGTAGCACAGAGTTAGTGAGTGGCCCTGTCATAATTTGTGGGTTATTTACCCCCAGGCCAGAGCTGACTACTAGGCCCAGCAGCATCAGTGCAGCACAGAGCTACTAGTGAGTGTGTCAGTGTCACAATCTTTTGGTTACCCCCCAGACCAGAGAGCTGACTAGGCTCAGCACAGCACAGAGTTACTAGTGAGTGTGTCAGTGTCACAATTTTTTGGTTACCCCCCAGGCCAGAGCTGACTAAGCCCAGCACAGCACAGAGTTACTAGAGTGTGTGTCAGTGTCACAATTTTTTGGTTACCCAGGCCAGTACTACTAACTAACTAAGCTAGCCTGTACTGTAGCCTAACCAGAGAGGGCCTCCCCCTCCCCCTGGTGTTGTGGGGTGGTGCGGTGAGTGGTGGTGAACAACAGTCACTTTTTTTAACCCTGGGTTACCCAGGCCAGCCAGGGTCAGCACAGAGTTACTGTAGCCTTATTAGCCAGAGAGGGTACCCCCTGGTGTGGGGTGAATGAAGAGTCACTTTTTTTAACCCAGCCGGAGCCTGGGTTACCCTACCAAGTCCCAGGCCAGAGGCCAGAGGGCCAGCCCGGCCAGCACAGAGTTACTAACAGCTACCTAACCATAATAACCTTCCTCATCATCTATGAGTCACTCACTTTGCATTTGTGCACCCCACCGTTAAAAAAAAAAAAAAATTGTACGTGCTTTTTTGGTCCTAAAAATCAAATAGGTCAAGTCAGGTGCTATATGCTCATGTAAGGCTGTGTTTCTCTTGGTTTTATATAGGTAAATTTTGCTAGACGATCTGTCTTGGACCAGCCTGCTCCTTCCTCCAGCCAATCCATCCGTCTTATTGTACCAGCCTGCTCAGTGGCGGCTGGTGAAGTTTTAAGATGGTGGGCGCAAGACCCCGCCCTTTCATTTTGACCCCTCCCATTTCTCAGAAGCCCACCCCTTATAAGCTCCACCCCTTTTGTCCCCTGTATTTTGCTTGCGTGAACAAATTCTCCCAATATATCACATCAGTACTAGTATATCCCATAATAGGGAGCAGGGGCCCTATTATGGGATACACTGACCGAGAGTGGCACAAACCCCACAGTACAGACCCCCCAGCACAAACCCCTCAAGCACAAACCCCGCACAAACCCCTCAAGCACAAACCCCACAGTACAGGCCCCCTAGCACAAACCCCACAGTACAGGCCCCCTAGCAAAAACCCCACAGTACAGACCCCCTAGCACTAATCCCACATTACAGGCCCCCTAGCACAAACCCCACAGTACAGGCCCCCTAGCACAAACCCCACAGTACAGGCCCCCTAGCACAAACCCCACAGTACAGGCCCCCTAGCACAAACCCCACAGTACAGACCCCCTAGCAGTAATCCCACATTACAGGCCCCCTAGCACAAACCCCACAGTACAGGCCCCCTTTCAATGCAGTGACCAGCGTACATGCCCCCTTTCAATGTAGTGACCAACATACATGCCCCCTTTCAATGTAGTGACCAGCATACATGCCCCCTTCAATGTAGTGACCAGCATACATGCCCCCTTCAATGTAGTGACCAGCATACATGCCCCCTTTCAATGTAGTGACAAGCGTACCTGCTCCCTTTCAATGTAGTGACCAGCATACCTGCGGGCATACTACAGAAGACGGTTTAGAGACAGCGGGCATACTACAGGACACAGTCAGAGACTGCAGACATTGTATAGGAGAGGGTCAGAGATGGCAGAAATGGTGCAAGAGATTATCAGAGACATAGTACACGAGATTTTCAGACTGGTTTAGCAGATTTGCCCTGTTTGCTCACTGTGTCCATCTTCTCAGTGTGGTGTGTCCTCTGTGCCAGTGCTGAGCTGGCGCTGTGTCTTTCCGCTGTGCCACTGCCAGGCTGGTCACATCACAGAAGCAGAGAGGTCTTGGGTGAGTTGTCACATCTACACATAGATCTGGGCCTGTACAGATCATAGGGGTGCAGTGTTTGCAGACCCTCCACATTGGACTTATACCGAGCATAGAGAGGGACAGCCCCTCCATCTTCTTCCTGGCTGCAATACTGCCTGCATATGCTGCTCCATCCTCTGCCAGTCTGCCTGCAGCTGCTCTCTGCCCCGCTGTGACCTCCGGTGCAGTCTCCTCAGGATGTCATCCTGTCGGGCTGGTGGGAGGAGACTGCACTGGAGGCCACAGCAAGACAGAGAGTAGCCGCAGGCAGACTGGCAGAGGATGGAGCAGCATATCCAGGTGGTATTGCGGCCAAGAAGATCTACAGCGGGACTGGAGCTCCGGTTAAAAAGATCCTCTCATGCCATGCTCGGCCACGCCCCTTCAGTCCTCCTTAACTATTCGTAAAAGGCGTGGTGCCATGACATCACTGGCTCCGTGCTTGGCCCCGCTCCTCCTCAGACACACTGTTGGCAATGGCAACCCTGTGCACGCCCCCCCCCCGAGGCATCACTAGTTCACTTACCTCACTCACACCGACTTCTGCCTTCACCGCTGAGTCGTCCCGGGTTACTCACTACTCACAGTCTCACACACGAAACGAACGGGTCCCTCTCCTCTTCTGTCTTCTTCCACACGCCGGCTCTCTCTGGTCTGACGGCGCCAGCGGGCGGGAAGGTGATGACGTGACGCACGCACCGCCCCCACGCGTCAGGCTGGAGTCTGGACCAATCACAGCCAGGACATCACAAAAGTGGGGAGCGTCGGGCGCATTGCTCTGCGCCACGATGACCCCCCAGAAGGCCACCAATCGGCGCCTCTGCCTGCCCCACGTGGGGTGAAATACCCCACCCCCCCCATAGCAACCAATAGGTCCGGCGCCCCTAATGGGCTGAAAATTGATTTTTTTTAAATCTTTTTTCTCTCTGGCCACAGATTGGGGGGGCAGCGCCCCTGCGCCCCCCTATAGACTGGCCGCCACTGAGCCTGCTCCTTCCAGCTATCCGTCTTATTGGACCAGCCTGCTCCTTCCAGCCATCTGTCTTCTTGGACCAGCCTGCTCCTTCTATGCCAGCCATCTGTATTGGACCAGCCTGCCCTGCTCCTTCCACCCATCTGTCTTGGACCAGCTTGCTGCTTCCAGCCATTTGTCTTGGACCACCAAGTTCAAGGGCTACCTGCCGGGAAATACCACAGCTGCATATTACAGTAAGTACACCTTGTTTTGTGTGTTTTTTATGAATAGGTCAGGTGCTATATGCTCATTTAAGGGTTTGTTCCTCCTGGTTTTATATAGGTACATTTTGCTATACTATCCATCTTGATCCAGGCTGCTCCTTCCAGCCATCCGTCTTCTTGCACCAGGCTGCTCCTTCCAGCCATCTGTCTTCTTGGACCAGCCTGCTTCTTCCAGCCATCTGTCTTCTTGGACTAGCTTGCTCCTTCTAGGCTCCAGCCATCTGTATTGGACCAGCCTGCCCTGCTCCTTCCACTCATCTTTCTTGGACCAGCCTGTTCCTTCCAGCCGTCCGTCTTGGACCACCAAGTTCAAGGGATCCCTACCTGCCAATACCACAGCTGCATATTACAGTAAGTACACCTTGTTTTGTGTGTTTTTTATCATTAGGTCAGGTGCTATATGCTCATTTATGGTTTTGTTCCTCCTGGTTTTATATAGGTACATTTTGCTAGACTATCCGTCTTGGACCAGGCTGCTCCTTACAGCCATCCGTCTTCTTGGACCAGGCTGCTCCTTCCAGCCATCCGTCTTCTTGGACCAGCCCGCTCCTCCTTCCAGCCATCCGACGGTCTTGGACCACCAAGTTCATGCCCTGAGCACAGGACTATCTGCCTGCAAATACCACAGCTAAATATTGCAGCACTTATTATTAATCCTTTTTTTATTTTATATTTTTATACTAGTTATAACTAGTTCTTGAATCTGTCTCTTATGCATGTGCAGTGTTTTATATGACAGATCAAAAAAATGTTTTTTTGCATGAAATAAAATTTTAAATGGATCTCACTATGAGGCTCCCTATATATTTTGTCTAATTCACCATTGGCCGTCCTTGGAGTGCACTAAAGGGGACCCTGTGCCCAGGAGCAGCGCGAGGACCAGCTATATTGCATAAAGTCCTGGAGAGAGGAATTCCACCTGTTATAAGCCTGTATGATCCCCCTACCTTAAGGTTAGAGGGGATCCAACATATCTGGTGAGCCTCCTGACAAACCCCCTTGAGCACTGTTGTGACCCCTTATGAACACTCTTACGACCGTCTTCCCTTCTGATTCCTGCTTGGATCATTTACATTTGGGAATTTTGGACATACCTTTATTTCTATATGTATGGTTTACACCCCATATTGATTAATTAGCTGTAGACACTATTTATATATTGGTTATCCCAATCTTTATTTTATCTATACCTTTATTGGTTGGTTGTAATATTTTGGTACAATTGTATTTAGTTGGTTTCCTGTACAATCTTTGAGGTGTTATTACATACACATATACTTATAGATCATTGCAAGCGCACTAAACATGGGAGATTATTCCTTTCTTCTTTGTATACACTTTACCCGGCTAGTAGACGGGCAGGAGTTTATTGCAGCTGCACTTTACATTATTTATACTATTTATTATATTTATATACAAACCTTCACGAAATTATATATGGTGCACTTATTTATATAACTTATTTATTACTGACTACCCATTGGTGCAGGTGAACCCCCTGCTTTGTTCATATTTAAAATAGTGCATATTTTTATATACAGTGGGTACGGAAAGTATTCAGACCCCCTTAAATTTTTCACTCTTTGTTATATTGCAGCCATTTGCTAAAATCATTTAGGTTCATTCTTCTTCCTCATGAATGTACACATAGCACCCCATACTGACAGAAAAACACAGAATTGTTGACATTGTTGCAGATTTAGAAAGAAAGAAAATCACATGGTCCTAAGTATTCAGACCCTTTGCTCAGTATTTAGTAGAAGCCCCCTTTTGATCTAATACAGCCAGGAGTCTTTTTGGGAAAGATGCAACAAGTCTTTCACACCTGGATTTAGGGATCCTCTGCCATTCCTCCTTGCAGATCCTCTCCAGTTCTGTCAGGTTGGATGGTAAACGTTGGTGGACAGCCATTTTTAGGTCTCTCCAGAGATGCTCAATTGGGTTTAAGTCAGGGCTCTGGCTGGGCCATTCAAGAACAGTCACGGAGTTGTTGTGAAGCCACTCCTTCGTTATTTTAGCTGTGTGCTTAGGGTCATTGTCTTGTTGGAAGGTAAACCTTCGGCCCAGTCTGAGGTCCAGAGCACTCTGGAGAAGGTTTTTGTCCAGGATATCCCTGTACTTGGCCGCATTCATCTTTCCCTCGATTGCAACCAGTCGTCCTGTCCCTGCAGCTGAAAAACACCCCCACAGCATGATGCTACCACCACGATGCTTCACTGTTGGGACTGTATTGGACAGGTGATGAGCAGTGCCTGGTTTTCTCCACACATACCGCTTAGAATTAAGGCCAAAAAGTTCTATTTTGGTCTCATCAGACCAGAGAATCTTATTCCTTCAGGTGTTTTTTTTAGCAAACTCCATGCGGGCTTTCATGTGTCTTACACTGAGGAGAGGCTTCCGTCAGGCCACTCTGCCATAAAGCCCCGACTGGTGGAGGGCTGCAGTGATGGTTGACTTTCTACAACTTTCTCCCATCTCCTGACTGCATCTCTGGAGCTCAGCCACAGTGATCTTTGGGTTCTTCTTTACCTCTCTCACCAAGGCTCTTCTCCCCCGATAGCTCAGTTTGGCCGGACGGCCAGCTCTAGGAAGGGTTCTGGTCGTCCCAAACGTCTTCCATTTGAGGATTATGGAGGCCACTGTGCTCTTAGGAACCTTAAGTGCAGCAGAAATCTTTTTGTAACCTTGGCCAGATCTGTGCCTTGCCACAATTCTGTCTCTGAGCTCTTCAGGCAGTTCCTTTGACCTCATGATTCTCATTTGCTCTGACATGCATTGTGATCTGGAAGGTCTTATATAGACAGGTGTGTGGCTTTCCTAATCAAGTCCAATCAGTATAATCAAACACAGCTGGACTCAAATGAAGGTGTAGAACCATCTCAAGGATGATCAGAAGAAATGGAAAGCACCTGAGTTAAATATATGAGTGTCAGAGCAAAGGGTCTGAATACTTAGGACAATGTGATATTTCAGTTTTTATTTTTTAATAAATCTGCAACAATGTCAACAATTCTGTGTTTTTCTGTCAGTATGGGGTGCTATGTGTACATTCATGAGGAAGAAGAATGAACCTAAATGATTTTAGCAAATGGCTGCAATATAACAAAGAGTGAAAAATTTAAGGGGGTCTGAATACTTTCCGTACCCACTGTATATACTGTATATATACCTTTGTTTACAGTGGTCAAAGCTGGACCAATGTAAGTAAGCAATACATATCATACCTAAACTTCAGCTTTAAAGGAGAGTGAATGCTGCCTTTTTTTACCCTTTTACTTTTCATCTCAGGTTTACAGGTAATAAGTCATACAGAAATCTACTAAATTGGTGGGTGATTCAAGCCACTGCAGCCCACCAAAGCTGGGCTATGAATTTTGGATAGGGCTGGCCTTTAAGTGGCCATCTCTGGACATTTATGGGAATATTTAGCAACAGCACTAAAGTGGGAGAAGTGTAGAGGAGGCTAAGAGGAGTTCCAAGACTCAGGCTGGGTTCATACTGGTTTCCCTGCATCCAATTCGCATGTCATGAGACTGTAATCGGCTCTCAATAGAGCTGGTTCATACAGCTCTGGGAAGGCTGCAGAGCGGTTTACAGAAGGGTCCTGTGCATCTTCTGGTCTGTTTCAGGTCCGAATTCAGCCAAAGATTTGGACTGAATTTGGACCTAAAATGGGGAACAGGGATGCACCGGACCCCCTGCTGTGAGCCGCTCCGCACACAGTGTGAACCCAGCCTAAATGTAAGTTAAAGCAACAAGAATCCGTCTCAAGTGTAGATGCTCCTTTCGCACTTTGTGCTGTGTAGAGAGTTATAGTAGTAATGGTTATAAGGGCCTGTAACCACAGACTTTGGGCTTGTGTTGATGGAATCAGTTTGATATCATTCAGAGATAATTCAGATGCATTTGACCTCCTTCTAATCTGCATTTTAGACTCCTTCAACCCGTTTGAAGCAAACAAAAGCCCACAGACACAGGCATACAGCCTACATTAACACAGTATGGGTTATTTTATTCACAATAATAATCATAATAATTATATATCATGTAAATATAGATAAAAGGGTGGCATCCATGGCAGCCAAAGCAACAATGGCAACCTTTCAGTGTTTATCACTTTAGGGTAGTCACAAAATTAAAGAGGAATTCTGTTGCTGAGGACGTTGTTGGTTTGTTTTTATTTGAACATTCCTTTCTTATCTCTTCTCTTTTTCCTTCCCCTTTTTTTCCCATTTTCAACCATTTTTTATTAAAAAAAAGGGTTTCAGCAAACATTGAGGTACAAAATAGTACAATAACATATCAAACAATGGTGTTACTTTGGAGAGTGGCAACATCATCACATTCTGGTTATACTATAACAATACCATAGCATAGTTACTCTTCACAGCCATCTCTGCCCGGGGGGAGCTAGATTGAAACTTATGAAAAGCAAGATGACCTGTTCACTATAGGCATAGTAATGTGAATATCAACATACAGAATATGGCAATTCAGAAACAGATTATTATTTAATTTCCAGAAAGAATATTAGTATTTGTTCCATAGCAGGAGGAAAAAAGTGTGTGTGTGTGTGTGTGGGGGGGGGGGGGGGGGGGGATTGCAAAATAAATTCTGCATGGTCGAATCAAATTTGCCTAATTTGCCTACGCTGATCCAAAGAACACCACATTTCCCAGTGTGAACTAGGCTAGGGGCAACCTTGAAGCCCACTCTTAAACGTTCAGAAACTTTTCCTTAAATTTCTATCAATTTTCCTCATCTTCCCTTTCTTAGCTTCTCCTCTCCTATCCTTCTCATTCTTCTCCTCTTTTCTCCTCCTCTCCTTTTACCTGCTTTTTTCCTCTTCCCTGCTTCTCCTCCTCCTCTCCTTCTCCTCTCCTCTCTTACCCTCCCCTCTCCTCTTTTCTCCTCCTCTACTCTCCTCTCCCATCCTTTCCCATGTCAAATATTCCCTGCCTATCCCTTTTCCTTTCCTGTCCTCCCCTACTTCTCATTTTTTCTCTTTTCTCCTCCTCTCCCTTCCCTCCCCTGCCCCCCCCCCCTCTTATTTCTTCAACTCTCCTTCTCATTTCTTCTCTTTTCTCCTCCCCTACTCACATCTCCCATCCTTTCAAATCTCATCCCCTTCCCTGCCCTTCTCTTTCCTCCCTGCTCTCCCCTTCTTCTCATTTCTTCTCCCCTACTCTCCTCTTCCACCCTCTCAAGTCACCTCCCCTTCCCTGCCCCTTCTCTTTTCCTTTCCTCTTCTGTCCTCCCCTTCCTTCTCATTTCTTGTCCTCTTTTTTCCTCCTTCACTCTCCTCTGCTTTCCTCTGCTCTCCCATCCTCTTTATTCTCCCCCCCCTCCCCCCTTTCCCCCCCCCTTTTCTCTTTTTTCCCTTCTTTGTCCATGAATAACCTTGTTTCTCTTCTCCTTGTAGACGTTTCAAGGCACCAATGGCCATAAACATACGGAATTTTGCAGTTCTACTAATCACATTGTTTCTTGTGAGCTATGGATGGCACAGGATCCAGTTTCAGGTGAATTTTCTTGTATATAAATGATTAGAATGCAGCAAGTCTGTGGTTATCTACAGTATATAAAGCTGACACTTTCCCAAGCAAGCGCATTACATGAAAGAAATTATTATTAGTTTAATGTAGCTCATGTAAATAACAGAGGCTGATCATACACAAACATTTTTTTTTTGTTCAACCGGCAGGTTAAACAAAAAGAACCTGACAGATTCCCTCATCCACACTAGAGAAGTGGATGCAGAAATCTCCCCAGCTATTGTATTCTGACAGCAGGATTCCCCCCCCCCCCCCGTTACAATACACAGATCAGCACTGCAGCCATTGGCTGCAAGCACTGTTAGAATGCTAGTTTTCCAGCAGGACCATTTAACAGGACAGAGAGGGATACAAACACATTGAAATTCACCCGATTCAGCAGGATACATGGATACACTGCCTAAGTATCTGTTTAAATTGCTTCTACATAGGGTTTTGCGTATTGAGTCTTTAAAACCTAAATAAAAAATAGTAAGAACTTGACAAGTGTTCCAACCCTTCTCTGCTGTATCTAAAATAAAAAGAAAAAAATAACTGAAGTTTAATTTTAGTTATCCACAATTGTCTTCACAAACCTTGTGATCACAGGCTAGTTCCAGGAGTTGGAGATGGTTTGGCTCCACCTTTTCCCCCCTTTCTTCTCCACATTTGTCTCTTTTTGGAATTTGAACTACTTTTGACTCTAACAAGCCAGATGGGTAATTACTAAGGCACCACCCGTTGCCAATATAAAAGTCATCGGAGGAGGTGTAGATAGATATTGGGGGAGATTTCCTAAAACTGGTACACACAAAATCTGGTGCAGCTGTGCATAGTAACTGTGACGGACCACCTAGCACCCCTTTTGGGTGCTTCCGTCAGTATACAGCTTCCTCCACTCTGGAACCAGGAACCAGGAATATTGCACCCAAGGTCTAGACGACACTAGCTTAGGTGCAAACTGGAACTCTCTTTGTTGTAAACTCACACAGAATATATATACCACACAAAACCAGGTAAGAGCTTGATCACGTTACACAAATAGCAAGATAATTAACATAGCTAAGGAACAACCAACATAAACATAAGCAGTAATCTAATTAAACAGTAACCTACCTAGTCACCTATACAAGCCAAGGTGACTCAGGTCACTACCTACGTTGACAATGGTTTGATTATTCAGGGATCCCACCCCACCTCAGACCTCCGAAGTAGTTCCAACAGTGATCATGATGCCCGCTGCTCCGCCAGACCCGAAAAAGAAGAGTAAAAAAAAACAACCTCTGGCCGACTGCTTGCTTCTCTATCTGAAAGCTCTTAAATAGTTAAAGGAAGTTGTCGCCCGGTGACATCACCAGGTGGTCCACCCCTCTTGTGACATCTTTAGTTAGCAGCATGCTGGGGCAGTGATGTCACCGGGTGACCCCTTGCCCTTAGCCATTTAAGCCATTTAGCCATTTAAGAATGGGACAAGCTACCCCCCGCCCCAAAGCACCCCCCTATGTTGAGGGCATGTGGCCTTTTATGGTTTAGGAGGGCTTACCTGCTGGGCTGCATGCTTGGATAAGGGTCTGGTATGGATTGTTTGGGGGGGGGGGGGCCCACGCCAAAAAAATGTTTGCGTGGGGTTCCATTTAAAATCCATACTAGGCCCAAAGGGCCTGGTATGCATTGGGGCCCATTCTGTTTTTTTTTAAATAATTTTTAATTGCCGGCATGTTTTCTCTATATTCAGCTGTCAGCGGGGAACCCAAAAGTGGAACTTCTGCTTTAACTGCTCTTGACCTCCTGACATACCACATTTGGAGTGTCATTTTTTTAGGGGGGTGGGGGGTGGGTACCTAGTCTTGACAGGTACCCCGCTTCCACTTCCGCTCGGGCCGCTTAGGCAGCTCGAGCGGAAGTTCTCCTCTCCCCCTCCCTCCCTGCAGTCTTCCGGGACACGTCACAGGTCCCAAAAGATTGCCCGGCCACTAGCAGCACAACTCACGCATGTGCAGTGTGCACCTGGCTGTGAAGCCGCAAGCTGTTACAGCTGGGTGCCCACACTTGTGATGCCGGCACCGTGAGGAGGAGAGGGAGAGAACGGAGGCTCCCGCCGTCCGCATCGCTGGATCGTGGGACAGGTGAGTGTGTGTTTATTAAAAGTCAGCAACTACACTTTTTGTAGCTTCTGACTTTTAATAAACACAAATTGTTTGGAACTCCACATTCAGGATGCGGCGGCTGGCAAAATTTATAAATTATGAGCTCTGGTTACAAACAAGATAACATAGTGTTACAGAAAATTAATGACAATCGCATAAAAAGATCATCACATAGAATGCAAAAAACCCTGACACGTTTCGACCTATGGGGTAAGGTCTTCCTCAGGGAGTCTGTGATGGCAAATTGGCGATATCAGTCGGAGACCAAAGAGCATCTCAGATTATCCTACATGGACATACCCAAATTCAGGAACCATGCCTCTATATCGCTGTGATACCAGCAAGTGTCCATGCCCCATTTTGGTAGGCTACAGATGTGACTCCTTGTAGCCCTGCGCATCCTCTTCGCTGCCTTTGGTGGGAAGGTCCATACCTCCATCTTGGATGATGACTTCTTAGTCATCAACATGCTCTCTGGTCTCCGACTGATATCCCCAATTTGACATCACAGCCCCCCTTAGGAAGACCTTACCCCATAGGTCGAAACGTGTCAGGGTTTTTTGCATTTTATGTGATGATCTTATTATGAGATTGTCATTCATTTTCTGTAACACTATGTTATCTTGTCTGTAACCAGAGCTCATAATGTATTTATTTTCCCCTTTTGGGGATTTTTTATCATGTGTTTTTTACATTTTTGCTATACATCAATAAAGGAATCTTTTAGACAAAACTATAGTTTGATATATTCTACTTAAGAGTTATTGCTGCTAAAAAAAACCCCTGGGGGTTTGTACTTGTGTACTTCCTTTCTCCAGTGATTCTTGGGGGAGCCCCTTTTCATATACGCCTGCACTCACCCTGGAGACATTTTTAGTGACTATGCCTCCTGCACTTTTCAATGACTTATTTTAGAATTGTCCTCCATTGTCCTCCTTAAGAAGAAGTGTTTAATCAAGAAATGCATTGAAAATTACAGATCTCAATTCTACCACCTAGCTAGCCACTAAGATATGTAGTCCCTTGTAAAAGAGGATTTAACAAGTTCCTATTAGAATTGCTAGTATGAATGAAGTATATGATTGAGGCATTTAATTATTTGTTAATACATTTTTATGATATTAAAAAAAATATTTTTCATTTTTTCTGTTATGTGTAATGTCTGGGTACTTTAAAAGTTCACTATTCTCCTTTTTTGGTTATACAGTTATGCAGTTATGTTGGATGTGCTTCCTTCCGCTCATGCTTGGCCATAATGAATACTTTACATCTACGCAGGTTTTTTACATATCAGCTGACATATTTTGCAGGTCTTTAAAATATCCAAATAAACAGTAGATAAAATATTCCAACCCTTCTCTGCTGTACCTAAAAGGAGAAAAAAGTTTAATCTGAAGTTTCATAATTATCTACACAAACTTTGCATTAACAAATCATGTTTCTGTAGCTACTTTAGGCTATTTTTTTTATATTTCAATGAACATTTTTTTGCTAAAGTAATTAGTATCATTTGAATAATACATTTCAGGATTCTCTAAAAGAGTTGATCCAAAGTTGCCTTAGGCCAGAAGAAAATGAAACCTCACCTCCCACAACAAGAACAGAACTCCAAGTTAATATAGATAACCTGTTTGAGAAAATACAAAGACTTATCCCTGAAGCCCCATTCACATATTTCAACAGAACCACCAGTGGGAAAAATAGTAAAGCCTCCATAGTGAACCCCAAGCAACAATACTGTGTGGGAGAAGACTTGGTGGTACGGCTTGAAATGTACGATTATTTAGGTAACAGGAAGACCTACGGTGGAGACTTCATAAGACCAAGGTTATTCTCTCCAGAGCTTGGAGCAGCTGTGTCTGGCAGGGTAGAAGATTTCAACAATGGTTCTTATCATATCCATTTTCCATTGTATTGGGAGGGAAAACCCAAAGTCTCCATTTTGTTGTTCTACCCTAGCGAAGGGGTTGCAGCTCTTTGGAGAGCTAGGCACAGCAGTCTGGGCGTTATCGGATACTATGGAAAGTTTGAAAAATTCGGCAAGGAAGCTACAACTCCATGTGGCTTTAAGCTTGAAGAGAAAGAAGGCAAGGAGATTTGCGAGTACATTGATCCAGTCTATGAAGAGGCCTACTACTGCTACAAAGTGCCTGACTTCACCTGTGAAAGCCTGAAAGACATGAGATGTTTCTATTCCAATTTATATCTTACTCCTGGAGAAAAGGAAATGTTTACAAGGTATGATGTTCTCCCAGCAGTGAAGTCATAATCTGTTATAAGAATAGGTCATTTCCTCTGCATCAGGTTCATAATTGAAGGTTGTTAAATGCTCCTCAACCTCCACAAGTGATAAGAATATCACTAAATTGATGTCCAGACAAAACTTTTCCTTTTTAGTCAAAAGAGAAGTATGGCCAAAGCTCTGATTGCTCAGTTCTCGGGCTTAGAGCCAACATGGGATAGCTTGCAGCATCAAATTGATGTTACTGCAGCTAGGTAAGTATGTATGTTTATTCTTTTAATTTCCCACACTTCTTCTTTAATTAAACACTGCCCATGCAAGGCAAAGTAACAGAGTCTTTTGAAAGAACAACACCCAACCTACTGATGTGGGAGAAATAATCAATATAAATCGATTACCTATAGCGCTTGCTGTGATAAATAATGAATAAATATACGTTGAAAATATAAATCAATAATCCGTGAAAAATCTATAAACATATGATGAATAAATTGGCAATCAAGTCCATATGTGAAAATAAATATGTGTAAAAATAAATATCAGATAGTCCAATATATAATGTAAATTCCAGAACAGTTAATAAATAAATAAAGTGCCGATAATCCTTCTTTTCTTCTTCCCAATAAAATGTGACCCTTCACCGTGGAGAATAAGTGAAATTCAGACTCACCAGAAGACGTGGGTCCTGTATGCCTTACGGCATCAGGACCTACCTTGCTTTGGAGACAATCTCCAGGTACAGGAACGTCCCTCCTGGCGGACCCGGATATCCCTTCTCGCCAGGAGGGACGTTCCTGTACCTGGAGATTGTCTCCAAAGCAAGGTAGGTCCTGATGCTGTAAGGCATACAGGACCCACGTTTCCTGGTGAGTCTGAATTTCCCTTATTCTCCACGGTGAAGGGTCACATTTTATTGGGAAGAAGAAAAGAAGGATTATCGGCACTTTATTTATTTATTAACTGTTCTGGAATTTACATTATATATTGTACTATCTGATATTTATTTTTACACATATTTATTTTCACATATGGACTTGATTGCCAATTTATTCATCATATGTTTATAGATTTTTCACGGATTATTGATTTATATTTTCAACGTATATTTATTCATTATTTATCACAGCAAGCGCTATAGGTAATCGATTTATATTGATTATTTCTCCCACATTCTGCACTAGCACTTTCTATAGCAGCTGCTACCACAATTATTTATGATATTCACTTGTTTATAATCATTTATATATATTTAATTTATTGATCAATATTAAGGTGTCACACTTTCACATATTTGAAGTTATATTCTACCACTCACTATAGGACTAGGGTCTTACAAATACCTAAATAGATCCCTCCTTGGCGCAGGTAATATACTTGTATCCTCAGGTATATTTTTTTCCCAACCCAACCTACTGATATTTAACTTTCCGCACATATTGTGGCTCTGTTCCTCTGTTGTAGCTGGTAGTCCAAAACCTAAGTAAGCTCCATATAGCATAGTGGAGTGGTTTACACAGGGATATTGACTTCCTCCCCTCTTTCACATGACAGTGTTTGGTCCTGGTGATTGGCCACTCAGCACTGCAGAAGAGGTCAAATATTGCTCTATACCGAGAATTACCCACTGTGGATCAAAGGAGAGGCAGTGGAGCACAGAGAAGGTAAGTATCAGCAGGTAGGTTTAGTCTTTAATAAGAAACTGTTACTTTGTCTTCATTGGATAAAGTGATAAAGTCCTTTTCTGCCCACAGCTTTAAATCATGCATCAGGTTTTTGTTGCTGTGTGTATCACTGTTGGAGTGATATCCCATTAATTCTTGTCCAGAGGTGACACACCAAAATTACTCCAGGGCCCTCATATTACTGAATTCTTTGTAAATGTAAAGGAGATTGTGTAGAGTTTGTACAATCCGATTTTAACATGTATAATCATCTTTAGAAGAATGTAAATGTTTGTGTAAAGTACACGACAGAATCCCTATAGTACACTTGATGGCCATTTTGGCTTACCTAACATATGAAGAAGTACTGTTACTTACCTACCTATTTAATAAGGGCAGAAGCTATATTACAGAAAATAACCCCAACCCTAAAGCAACCAATAATAATTTATATTTATTTTGAAATCTGCTGTCAGTTGTACACTAGATGGTTTAACGTTTGTGGATGCTAATGTGAGCTTTGTGGACACCCATGGCCATTCCCATAGAGTTGCCCCCCTTCCCTTCCCCAACACATAAGAGACTCCACTCCTCTGGGAAGGCATCCCACAATATTGTGGAGTGTATCTGTAAGAAATTGTGCCCATTCACCTAACATCACCCAACATTTGTGATAAAGTGTAGAATTACCTGGTGTTTGAGATTCAAGGGCACCACATCCCTGCAAAGTAATTCAAAAAATGTATAGAAAAAAAAAAACAGGATTTTAAATGTGCCGACACATTTTTTGAAGAACATTTGCGATGCTGAATGAGAAGACCTGTCTCACAAATGGCTTTCCATTTCATCCCAAAGAAATTTGACAGGGTCAAGGTCAGCAGGAGCTTTACTACAATTCATGGGGCCTTAGCAAAATGTTGATGGTTTCCTCAGCAGTCTCACTGTGTGACAGCTGGTAGCATCAAATTAAAACAAAGTATTAACTAATCTTGAAATGTATGTCCAGTAGGGTTGCCACCACATCCCTTTAATCCAGGACACATATTAATTACACAGGTTCTGAGGCTGATATAATGCACATAAGGCACCAAGTGAGTTTAATTACCACCTTAATCAGCCACAGAACCTGTGTAATTAATGTGTGTCCTGGTCCTGGATTAAAGGGATGAGGTGCAACCCTGATGTCCAGTCTGTTTTTTTTAGTTTTGAATAGCTTGGGGAAGGTTTAGAACCCCTGACTGTTCTAATCCTTCCCAACTAAGAAACATTTTTTTGTGCTTGACATACATTTTAACATAAAATATAAACCAACAGTAGTAGCAGGAGAGCAGTCAGGGTGGTCAGTACACTCTTAAGCCTGATCTCTAGGAGGATGTGAAAGGGTGTGGACGTGAGGTAGTGAGCTCCAGCTCCAGCTGATTATCATCCGTGCTATCCATGCTATCCTCGGAGCACCTGGAGATTGCTGCAGTCTGTGTATGATCTACATGCCGGTGTGCAGAGATGTTGCGAGGCTCTCCTAAGCAGTTGATGGGTGTCCTCCTAACTGTTTGGCTGTCTGGTTGGGGATCACCCTAGGATTACCTAAGGACTGTTATACCTCCATATTTGATTTATTTGCCATATATAGCCATATATCTGCTATACAGTAAACCCCCCTCCATTGTGGGGGTTACGCTCCGGACCCAGCCAAAAACCGCAATATACCGGGACCGCAAAAACTGAACCGCGATGGAGCGGGGGTTTACTGTACCTGTAATCTGCAATCCTGCATATCGATGGATGAGCTGAGTAGCTGAGATATTGTGACTCCGGCAACATAAGACAGCATATGACAAGGCGTCCCTGGGTTGGGCAGAGAGCTGTGGATCCCATCCGGCCCACTTTTGACTCTATTCGGCTTCTATCTGCCTTGGCTGCTTGTGGTGTGTGGCTTGCTGTTTCTACACTGACCCTCTGTCCTCTGCCGTTCAGCTTCGGAATTTGATTTAGGTCGGCCCCATTCGGCTCCTAACGGCTTTGGTTGGTCAGCTTTGCGTTCTTACACAGGTCTTTGACCACCCATCCATCTGCCAGTTTGCCAGTCTGCACGTCTGCCCGGTTAACTTCACCAGCACCAGCAACATCAGTAACACCCAAAGTTGAGCAGAGGTTGTTTAGAGTGCTAGCGGCTTGGCTGTATGAAAGTTGCATGGAAGTCGCATAGGGGCAGCAAAATACCCATTTAAAGGGCTTAGTCCTTAGTCAAGGGTCCTGGACTGTTGAATTATTAGAAATCATCAAGGGAAATCGATGGTCATCAATGGTAAAAAAAAAAAAAAAAAGCCTTATTCTCTATGTCCCTCTGCTTATCCTGCTTACCCTGTTTGTGAGCTTATCTGTTTATTTGCATATCTGCCCATATTGCATATCTGCCCTCCTATTCACCTGCCACCTGCTTAAAACCTATCTACTCTCACTTGCTTTAACAGACTTTTTTTTTTAACTTTAAAGCTAAATGTCCAGTTGCCTTTTGGGCCGTAGCCCACAAAGGTATTGAAGTCTGGAGGTGTTTTTTTTTTTTTTTTTACCATCAACGCTCTATGATGAATTTATGTATGAATTCATGTTTAAAAACAGTCTACAATATTGTGAATGTTACATGCAGAATTTATGCTCAAAAATATTTGGCTTAATACCTTCTGAATATCCCATGACCAGTAGTAGTGGTGCTATTTTCCTTTACTCTGCTCTGCATTCCTGCATTTCTGCTTTCGCTATGCCCCCCATCATTATTTGCCACCACTTGTATAGGCTTTGCTTGGATTTTGTTCATTACTTCGATTATTAGGGACGGTTTGGCGGGACTTTATTCAACATCAGTAAATCTGTTGGTATATCACATAGAATTAATATCAGCATATTACCATATATGCTTATACATGCCGGCCAAGGGCAAATCAAGTAAGAAGCAGCCGCCACCAAGATTGTCACCTGCTGCTACACGAGCAGCGACCAGCGGGTCAGTCGAAGTAGCAAAGATGTCTACATTACATAAAGAGAGACAGCTCATTGGGACTGAAGAAACCTTTGACCAAGAGGATAAGCTAGTGGAAAGTCTGGATCTAAATTCAGGAGAAGGTTTGCTATTAGATTTGAATCAAGACCCAGAATCCCTGAAGGAGTTGGAAGGAATAGCTGTCCAGTCTAGGCAATCAGGAATGGAATTAAAAGGGGAGCAGGCAGGAATATCGGTTATTTTAGAAGCTATTGAAGCTAGCAAAAGTACTCTGCTGGGGAAAATGTTAACTTTAATATGTGGCCAAATAAGGAAGGATATAGACAAATTTAGAAGCCATCTGACTGAGGCAGAAGACCGCATTTCCAGCATTGAAAATAATGCAGGGAGCATGAGTAGAGTCCTCACAGATCTGCAACAGACTGTGAAAACATTATTGGACAGAGCAGATAATGCGGAAAACAGGATACGCAGGAATAATGTGAGAGTGGTGGGTTTACCGGAGGGTATAGAAGGTCAGCAACCAGCCAGTTTTGCTGAATTGCTTTTTAAGGAAATTTTTGATCCGTCTAAGTTTACAGCTACATTCAGTGTGGAACGAGCCTATAGGATTCCTATGGGCCAAAGAAAACAGGATGGGCCACCAAGATCTTTTTTAGTACAGCTCCTAAACTGTAGAGGTAGAGACACAATTTTGGCAGAAGCTAGGAAACATTCCCAGCTCAGATACCATAATGCTACCGTCCGTTTTTTTTTCTGGATTTTTTGCAAGAGATACAGAAACGCAGGAGGTTATTTGGGGAAGTAAAGAAGAAATTGAGAGAAAGAGGAATTAAATATGGAATGCTGTATCCAAGCAAGCTGAGGGTAGAGCACAAGGAAGTTGTGAAATTTTTTGAGACGCCAACACTGGTGAGGGACTGGATGGATACACTGACATTGTGATGGAGGGGCGGAGGGAGAGGGGAAAGAGAGGAATGGGGCTTGTGTCTTTTTTTTTTTTCTTTCTCTTTCTTTCCCTCTCTCTCCCTCTCTTCTTTTTTCTCATTAACACAGCTGGTGAATTTTGGAAGAATTTTCTGCCTTTATCTTCCTATTTTTGCATTTGGAGCTGGGGCTCCTCGTACACGGGGGGCAGATCCAGGGAATTTTTTTTTGTGCGGTTCCTCTGGCTCTTCCCTTTCCTTGCTCTTTTTGAATTTTTTTTTTAGGGTTTTTTTTGGGTCTTGGGTTAAGTCCTACAGCAAATGTGGGTATGTGGCCTTTGGCCAAGTGTGCTGGCAGGACAGGGATGGGGGGTATGGGGGAGGACGTTGGTATGTGGGTTTTTTTTTTTTTTTTTCTGCATTTTTTTTTCCCTTTCCCAGTAAACCATTTATGATTGTTGTGCTGAAGCTTATATTTAGAATGATGTCATTTAATTCTCGGATACAATAGTGTCTGATATGGCATTAAGTATTCAAATTATATCCTGGAATGTCCAGGGATTAAATTCAAAATTTTAAAGAGCTCTGGTTTTTAAGTATCTTTGCTTACAATGCCCTCATATCATGATACTATTGGAAACAAATCTATTGGGTAACAGAACATTAGCTATGAAACGTGCATGGGCCCCAAAGGGTATTCATTCTATGTATTCCTCATATTCAAGGGGGGTGTCGATACTCTTTCATAAATCATTTCCAGGTACGATAGAGGACACCGTAATCGATCCTGGAAGACGATATGTACTGTTAGTACTCAATGTAAACTCACACCGCCTAGTGGTTGTGGGGGGGTCTACATTCCTCCTCCGTTTTCTCCTGAAGTGCTTTATGAAATATTGGAGAAAGTGGCAATGTACCTCCGGCTCGGGTCTTGGTGGAGGGGGATTTTAACAATATTTTGGATTATTCCCTGGATACATCAAACCTGGGGTGGGTGGTTAATGATGAGCTGAGGTACTGGTCAGAAACGGCTGGTCTTACAGAATTGTGGAGATCTAGGCATCCTAGGGAAAGATGTTATTCTTTTTTGTCCCCGGTACATTGGTCCTCCTCTAGGATTGACTTGGCCTTTGCTGGAGCCTCCCTTCTACCCTTTGTTTCTGATGTCGTATATCTGCCTGGGGGGATCTCAGGTCATGTCCCCATCAAGATTATTTTGCCGTTTGGGTCGTGTGGATCAAGGGTACTCTGGCGATTCGCCTCACGTTGGATTAAGGAGCCAGGAGTTATAGAAATGTTAAAATCACATATGGAGTTCTTTTGGCAGGTAAACGAAGGGACGGCCACTCCGCAATTGGAATGGGATGCTTTTAAAGCCACTACCAGAGGGATGTATACAGTATATCCGCCATCAAGGCACTTAGGAAGGAACGGTCGGGGAGTATTGGCGTTATTAGAAAACAAAGAAAGAGAATGCGTGGAGGTGTACACCGCAAGCCCATCTCTAGATGCGGTAGCATCATTGAGATTGGCTAGGAGGGAAATACAGTTACATTACCAGCATTTAACCTTAGTATCTGAGCAAAAGAGGTCATCTAATTTCTTTGAAAAAGGTGATAAGAATGGTAGTCTTTTAGCACTACTAACAGCATCGGGTAGCCGTCAAACAATAGTCTAGTGTATAAAATCAACAAGGGGAGAATTATTGACAAGAAGAGAGGCTATATTGCAAACTTTTAGTACTTTCTATAACTAATTTTATGTGGCTATACCACATTATGAACCTGAAGAGTTGAGCCGTGTTCTACACACACTACATTTCCCCAAGTTGCTAGAGGAAGATAGAGAATCTCTGGAGGTAGAGTTGGGGGAGGGTGAGTTAGCATACGGCCCTGGGTTTATTACCAAGTGACAAGGCTCCAGGCCCCCGATGGTCTGCCGGTAGAGTGGTATAGGCACTATGCGGTATCTTTAATACCGAAGCTGCAGGGGTTGCTTGTATTGCTTTCAGGGGGGGTTTTACCCCATTCTATGTACGAAGCACATATTGTGCTAGTAGCCAAGAAGGATAAGGATCCCGCACTCTGCACCTCTTACAGACCCGTCTCATTACTCAATGCTGATGCTAAAATTCTTGCTAAGTCCCTAGCAATTAGACTGATAAGGTTATTCAACAGTTGGTCTCTTCTGATCAGACAGGCTTTATGCCAAAAAAAAAAAACAACGGATGTAAATCTCAGAAGAATATTTACACATACCCAGCTGGGACCAGATATCTCCAGTGGTGGTGTATTGTTTTTTTTAGATATTGAAAAGGCATTCGACTGGACTGGAGGTATATGGGAGCGGTATTAGAGGAATTCGGGTTTGGGCCTACATTTAGGAAATGGATTGATATTTTATATAAGCATCCTACAGCAGTGATAAAATTAAATGTGATGCTTTCAGAACGGTTCCCTGTAGAGAGGGGAACACGGCAGGGCTGCCCGCTATCCCTGGGTCTCTTTTCTTTAATGATAGAACCGCTGGCGATGGCTTTGACAAACTCGACGGAGATACAAGGGATTCAAGTAGGAAATCTGTCAGAGAAAATTGCATTATACGCAGACGATATGGTTCTTTTCCTACGCGATTCGGAGTCCTCTCTAACAGTAGTTTTGGATATTTTGAATTCTTTTTCAAAATGGTCAGGATTAAAAGTAAATTGGAATAAATCTCAAATTCTCCCCCTAAAAACACTATCGCCGAGCTGCAGAGTGCCCGATACATGCCCACTTGAACGGTTTCTAATTTTTTGAAACTATATGTTATTCCACTATTGCAACAGCTTAAGATCCAAATACAATCCTGGCAAAAGTTACCTTTGTCACTTATAGGTAGAAATAACCTAATTAAAATGAAATTACCTTTATTTTTGTATATGTTTAGGAATTCTCCTATATGGATTCCTAAATATATTTTTTTAAAAATCGATCGTCTAATTAATAATTTTCTGTGGCAGGGGCGAAATCCTAGGATTAAGCTACAAACGCTTAAACAGCTGTATAAAAGAGGAGGGCTGGCGGATCCATATTTTTTCCGCTATTTTCTTGCTGGCCAGCTAGTTTTTGTTCATAGATGGCGGAATAGTCCAGAAGATGATGTGTCGATAGATTTAGAGGCAGCCAATGTTGGGTCTTATGAGGCTCTGGCATTGCTCGTGATGCGAGGACCTAGGGCATTATACAATCTTACTGATTCCATGAAGGCAACACCGAGAGCATAGGCAGCAGTGGAAAATATGGTTGGGAAAGGAGTCGGAGTAATTTCACCGCACGTGCCAATATGGAGGAACCCCCGTCTTCCACATTTTTCCTCTCATCTTGATCCGTGTATCTGGACTCAATATAATATAAAGACGGTGGGTGATATTGTGGGGGAATCCTCCAATTTGAGATACTAAAAAATGTATTCAACCTTCCCAATTCTCATTGTTTTCGATATTTACAACTTAGGCATGCTTGTCAGGTCCAATTTGATGCTACAGGGCTTCAGATCAAAATAGGAGAGATGGAATCTCTTCTTAGGAAATCTCCCTTGGTTAAACCATTATCTAATATCTTTAAAAATCTGTTTAAGGAGGGTTTGGAACATCTCACTCGCTGCGGGGCAGCGTGGGAGACATTGCTCCCACAATTAGATGGAGAGGACTGGGAGGAAGTATAGGATATTAATCTGTCCAGACTGGTCTCATCTAGAGATCAGCTTATTCAATATAAATGTTTACATAGGGTCTATTATACACCGGATAAACTGGCAAAATTAAATCACAGTCAGCTCACAGTCAGTGCAGATTTCGATCATATTTTTTGGAGATGCGATGAAATTCAGGTTTTTTTGGAGGGGAGTAATGGATGGTATAGCAGAGGTGACAGATATTATAGTAGAACCACGAGCAGTGATATGCCTTCTGGGATTAGTGGATGGTTTAGCCCATAAAAAAGCTACCCGCCGCTCTTGACACTTCTTCTGTACTATGCAAGGAAATTAATAATACTTTAATGGAAAAAACCAAAACCTCCAACAGTACATGGCTGTAAAGGAATTATAAATAGGACACTCCTGCTTTATAAAACTACGTACATAAATAGGGGCACATTGGAAAAGTTCAATGAGGTTTGGGGATGTTGGGTCGGTAGTGTATCTACAGTATCAGAAGAATTGGGAAATCCTTCAAGACGAGTAGTAGAGTGTGGGGGGCTATTGGCCTACATGGGCCGAAGGTATATAGATTTGGAAAATGGAAGGAAGAGAAGGAAAAGGGTAAAGTTATGCTTTAGTACATAGAAGGGAAGGAAGGAAAAGGAAAGGAGAGATAAAAGTGAAATATTTATTAAAAAATCTATACTTTATTTATCACTATAATTTATTTTTGTTCTTTGGGGTTGGGTTATGAATTGTTGAATGTATCTATCGGTTGGTTCGCTTGGGTAATTTTATGTTTGTATTGTTATCTGTATTGAAATTAATAAAAAACAATAAAAAAAAAAGCCTAGTGCACACGTTTAGAAAATTCTACGAAACATACCACTTTAGAAGCAATCGCACTATAATCTGATCGTTAGTACAAGAGCCAATCAGGACAGGTCATGCAAAATTATCCGATAGGACAAACACGAAAAAATTTCTCATACTACACCAGATCATATGATTTTATTTAATCAGCACAGTTTTCATCTGAAAATACAATACAAATACAATACAACATGTTAAGTCACTTCCAAATGTTTTTTCTGTTGTACGAGAATTTTCATAACTTTAGTAACCTCTTCATTTACGATATGGATCTTATCAGTTCCCATCAGTGCCACCTCATCAGTGCCCAACAGGGCAGACTATCAGTGGAGCCTTAGTGACGCAAATCAGTAAAGGTGAAAAATGATCCGTTTGCAAAACTTTATAACAAACTATTCATAACTTTTTTTTTTTTCCAAAGTTTTCAGTCTTTTTTCATTTATTTAGCAAAAAAAAAAAAAAAACAGTGGTGATATAATACCACCAAAAGAAAGCTGTATTTGTGTGAAAAACATTAGAACATTTTCATATAGGTACAGTGTTGCATGACCGTGCAATTGTCCTTCAAAGTGTGACAGCACTGAAAGCTGAAAATTGGCCTGGGCAGGAAGGGGGTAAAAGTGCCCCGTAGGCAAGTGGTTGATCAGTACAGCTTTCATCAGAAAATACAATACAATATATTACATAGAGGGCGTGTGTGCGCAGTCGCCTAACATCAGTGTCACGTTTGGCCACGCTACGGTCTTCTGCCTATACGGATCAGATCGGGTGATGGGTCATGGGGCGTGCATGTACTATTGAATGCCTTCATTGATTTTAACTACTGTAAGTAGACATCCTGAGGGGAGTGGGGCTGTATGTGTTTGATTTTATACATTAAAATTGCGGAATTACACTATGTGCCCCTACTCTTCATTTGCATGTTCTCATGAATGGAGTAACATATGAAGGATAACAAGGTTTATATGGATTTTCGGTATTACGGCTGTCAGATACGTCCACATGGTGATCGGAGCATACTCTGAGGGAGTGTTTTTGATCATTGATCTGGTGAGTTCCAGGAGAGAGGGGGGAGCACTGGTGATTGGTGGAATTATGGTGGATGAATAAGTAATCCTTCACACCCTTCCCCTGAGATTTGGACTGTCAGTCACTGAAACTGTCTAGATTGAAAACTGCATGAATTTCTGCTTGTTATTATTCCTCTCGCATGGGAGTTTCCTTGATACTAGCAGTCTTATTCATTAGCGATGTTAGTGTGGTGGATTTATCCATAATCCTTAGATTATCTATTACATGTTGGTTATTAACAATATATTACATCACTTCTGAATTTTTATTCTGTCATACGAGAATTTTCGCAACTTAGTACCCTCTTCATTTTTGGAGATTAGCATGCAGAAAAAAACTGACGGTCATTCCTTTGATAGCCTCATTGTATGTACCAGGCTTAAGCAAGTTTCAGTTCACCGAATGCTCACATGAAAAAATCTGCAAACCCCAAGCATAATGCTTGAACCCCATTGAAGTCTGTGGCAGTCAAATCTTATAATTCTTTTTACCTTTTTTAAGGCCAATTTAAAAGCTTTTGGTAGACAAAGGAATGAGTCACTGCAATGAGGGAACATGTACAGTACAAATCCAAATTGCCTTTTTTTTTAAATATACAGTTCAGCAGGGAATCAGTCTTTAACCAGTTCTGGACTGGAAGGATTTGCCCCCCTAATGACTGTTGCAGAGTGCGATCACTGGGTGCAGCAGAGTCCATTCAGATCAGACATTGTGGAGTAAACAGGAACTGGCTTCTTTATTGGAACATAACACAGATATCAAAGATATCACCTTCTCATGTTGAGAAGGACACAGACAGGAAAAGATAACCAACAAGTACAGTGCAGTGTACAGGAAATGACAACACATCATAGAAAATGCATAGCATATCACTTAGCATTAGCGACATCTACTGTCCTATTTGTGAACTGCAGTTTATCGGATAAGCTAAAAGCTATTGTATCTCCAACACCCCTTCTCAACAGCTAAGGCTTAGTCTATTAAACCCATCTTCTTTGTAAGCCTTGAGTGTCTTTCAGCGGTCAGAGGCTTTGTAAGGATATCTGCTGTCATATCCTCGGTTGGGCAATAAAGTAACTCAAGAAGACCTTGCTCTTGAAGATCCCTAAGAAAGTGGAACTTCACATCAATGTGCTTGGTTCTTGAATTAACTCCTTCCATGTGCGCAAGTGCGAGGCATCCTTGATTGTCCTCATAGATTTCTGTTGGTCCCAACTGTGGTTGACCCAAGTCTGTTAATAGCTGTCTCAGCCATATAACTTCTTGACTTGCCTGCGCTGCAGCAACGTATTCTGCTTCAGTAGACGACAATGAAACAGAGAGTTGCTTTTTACTAGTCCAACTGATGGCACCTCCTGACAGAAAAAATAAGTAGCCACTGGTAGATTTCCTGTCGCTGGTGTCTCCTGCCCAGTTAGCATCCACATATCCTGTTAAGGTGCTTTCATCACTTGCTAGTAACTTTAGCTTGTAGTGCGAAGTCCCTTTAAGATAGCGAATGATTCACTTTACAGCATTCCAGTCCTTTTGACTTGGCATTGAAACCTTTCTGCATAGGATTCCAACAGTTGCTGCAATGTCCGGCCTTGTAGCAGTGGTAAGATACAGCAATTTCCCTATTGCCTTCCTGTATTGAGTATTAGTAGGTAATGGGTTATCTTGGCAATTCCTCTCCTTTAGGTAGTTGGTTTCCATAGGAGACTTTACTGGTTTGGCATCTTCCATTCCAAATGTTTCAATTATTTCTTGTATTTTGTGTCTTTGGTTCAGAAGAAAGCTGCCATCTTCCTCTCTCTCGATCTGGATGCCGAGGTAATTCTTTATGTTGCCAAGATCTTTGGTGTTGAAGTTCTGATTTCGTTTTTCTAAGATTTCTGCTTCATCCCCTTCTTGCTCAAAGCAAATCAGGATATCATCCACATAAATAAGCATATAGACCCATCTGTCTGCCAATTTCTTTGTGTATAAGCAGGGGTCTGCCTTACTCCTCAGAAAGTTTTGATGTGTAAGCACTTCATTTATTTTTATATTCCACGCTCTGGCTGCTTGCTTTACACCGTATATACTCCTGCGAAGTTTGCATACTAGGTCTGGCCTTTGTTCATCTTTGAACCCTGGCGGCTGTTCCATGTAAATCTTTTCTGTTAGCTCGCCATGTAGAAATGCGGTTTTCACATCGAAATGTTTCACTTGCATTTTCCTTGTGACGGCTACTGTCAGTAAAGTCCGTATTGTAGTGTGCTTGACTACTGGTGCAAATGTCTCGTCATAGTCCTCTCCGTATTTTTGAGAATAGCCCTTGGCTACTAGTCTTGCTTTGTATCGCTCAATTGTGCCATCTGCATTGTATTTTACTTTAAAAGTCCATTTACAGCCTATGGCTTTCCTTCCGGGTGGTAGCTCTGTAAGTGTCCATGTTTTAGTGTCATGCATTGATTTTATCTCTTCATCAGCAGCCTTTATCCATTTACTTGCTTCTTGTTCTGAAAGCTGAGATATTTCTTCCCAGGTTGCAGGTTAGTTGATACTGGCAGTACTTGCTTTGTATGAGAGACGTACAGGTGGTTTACCTTTGTTTTCTCTTGTTGAACGTCTCAGTTTTGTGTCTGAGCCCTCTTGTGTCTGCTCATCAGTACTGGTAGAGTCTGCACTCACTTCAACTGTTTGTTCAGAAGTTACAGAGATAGGCTGGTCAATGTCAGTTTTATCTTCTATTCTTGCTTCTACTGTTGTCATTACATTGTCTCTGAAATCTTCAACAAAAGTTATGCTGTTGCTAACAGTAACCTTGTCTGTTTTGGGATTAAGGATTCTGTAACCTTTGACATTGTCACTGTATCCAACGAAGATACCTTCAAATGCTCTGTTTTGGAGTTTGGTGCTTTTTTTTCAGTTATGTAGATGAATGCTTTGCATCCAAAAACTCTTAGGTGTTTTACATTTGGCTTCTCATTGTGCCAAAGTTCATATGGAGTTTTCTCTATTGTTCTGGAAAGAAGTCTGTTCTGCAAATATGTAGCTGTCATTGCTGCTTCACCCCAGTATTTTTGTGGTAGTCCAGAGTCTGTCAGCATACATCTGATCATTTCAGTCAGAGTTCTGTTCTTTCTTTCAGCTACTCCATTTTGTTCTGGTGTATATGGGACTATCTTTTGATGTTCTATTCCATTCTGTTTTAAGTACTCTTATATCTTATATCCTGTGAATTCACCTCCATTGTCACTCAGAAGTATGAGAGGCTTCCTCTGAAACTTGTTACTGGTCTTTATTATATAGTCTTGTAATTTGTCAAAAACTTCACTCTTGTGTTGCATTAGGTAGGTGACTGTGTATCTTGAATAGTGGTCTATGAAAGTCACTATGTACCTTTTGCCTCCAGGTGTGGGTGGGTTTAGGGGACCACACACGTCACTGTGAACTAAGTCAAGTGGTCTTGAAGCTCTCTTCTGACTGACTTTGGGAAGTGTTGCTCTTGTAGCTTTGGATTTAATGCAACATTCACACTTAACAGTAACTGGACAAGGGGATATTGTTAGATCCCTTGTCAGATTCCTCCTCTGCAGTTCCTGTATGCCTTCTGGGTGTCTGTGACCTAGACGTCTGTGCCATATATGTATACAGTCATTGTGCTTGTGTGTACATAGTCTCACCTTTTCCTTCACTGTGTCGAGGTGATATAGATGATCATCCAGCTTGGCACTTGCTACTGTCTGGTTGCCATTTAGGATTGAACACTTGTCACCTTGGAATTTTACAGTGAGTCCTCTGGCTGTCAGACGCTTCACAGATAAGAGTCCTCCTTCTAGATTAGGAACCTAAAGTACATCTTTCACTGGTATGGCTAGGTTGTGTCCCGCATCATCGGGGCATACAAGGGTTCCATGCCCATATCCTTCTGCATGTATTTTGCTTCCATCTGCAAGATAAATAGTTTCTTTGTTGTTCAGATCAAGTTCCGTGAAAAAACTTCTATCACTTGTCATGTGACTGGTTGCCCCCGAATCGATGCACCAGCCTTGACATTTATTGTTGCCTGTCACTTTAAATGTGGCATTCCAGTTTCCTTCCCATGGATCATTGATTGTGGCTTTGACCTTTTGTTTAGCATAAGAGGGACGCCGTTTTATTTGCTCTGCTTTCCATATAGTACAGTCTTTCTTTATGTGTCCCTGTTTGTGACATCTGAAACACACTCTGGTCTCTTTCCTGTGTAACCTTGCGTCTGTAGCTTTAAGAGCGGTTCTGGTGTCGGTTTCTGTGGAATCATGCACTAATTCCTTTCTTCTCTGATACTCATCTATGAGCCTGGTTTTTACAAATGCTAGCGTCAGATTTGTCTCCATTGCATTGATCAGTGCAGTATATGTATCGGGCAAACTGCATAACAACATGGCTGCTGCATGGCTGTCTGTTATATTCTCCCCGATTGATCTGAGTTGCGCAATCACTTCCAGCATTGTGTTTATGTGCTCCTGCATGTCCTGTTCTCTGCTAAGTCTCATTTTGTAAAGTTTCCGCAGTAGAAACAGCTTGCTGTTTAAACTGGATCTTTCATGCAGTCTTTTTTGCACATCCCACATGCCTTTCGCTGTGTCCTCATGGCGTATATGAATGAGCTGATCATCCTCCACTAGTAAGCTTATGGTGGCCCGTGCCTGTCTGTTTTTCTTGTCCCAGTCCTGATTATTGTCCTGTGGCCTCTCTGTAGTGGTAATCTCCCACAAGGAAATAACCATACATGTCCCTGGGGAATTGAAATGGATGGGCTGGAGATAATCAGTATAGTAGAAAAAATGTATAGAAGGAGTATGTAAAATTTAACATTTATTAATTGTATTAAAATCCAACAGGTAACATACAAAAGATAAAATTGAAATTAAATGACATTCCATATACATATCCTAGTAGGGATAGCACATTAGGAGTTCATGAGGCAGGTAGGTGTGTCCTCCAACATGTTTCGGGATTTTTTCACAATTTCTTCTTCAGGGAAAATACATACACACAACCGTGCTCTCACCACTTGTGTATCCACAAGGGGAATATGGAACGAAAAACGTCCTTGTAGTTGTATCTTTATAGAAAAGGTACTGAGGAGATAACCGTTTGTATAGTATTGGGATACCGCACATTCATACAGTCCGACTGTGTTGCATCATGGTATCTATGAACGTTACCCAAGTCTGTCCAACATGCAGACTCAAGGGGATATGGATCCCTTCGCAGCCTGTTAGAATGTTGGTGTCCCCACCGTCAGTTTCCTCTACTCTCCAGTGACCGTATCCACACAGTGGTCACGAGGAGCGTATAGGGAGGGATGGATCCACACCTAGCCGGGAATCCAGTGCGGAATGACAGCAACAGGTATCTCTGTAGTGACCCAAAGGTAACCTCCCACAAGCCATCTCTAGATAATAGCATTTCCACTTTAAACTTCCATAGCTGATAATTGTCATTGTTCAGCTTGGCCACTGAGAGTTTAAGTTCTGAGTTTCCAGACATGTTTCCCTCCTTTATATATAAACAGTCTTACTTGTCTATAGGAGATGTCACTGGAAAGCTTCCTTATGTCGATCTTTATCCAGATCCTGGGCCCATAACCTGTTGCAGAGTGCAATCACTGGGTGCAGCGGAGTCCATTCAGATCAGACATTGTGGAGTAAACAGGAACTGGCTTCTTTATTGGAACATAACACAGATATCAAAGATATCACCTTCTCATGTTGAGAAGGACACAGACAGGAAAAGAAAACCAACAAGTACAGTGCAGTGTACAGGAAATGACAACACATCATAGAAAATGCATAGCATATCACTTAGCATTAGCGACATCTACTGTCCTATTTGTGAACTGCAGTTTATCGGATAAGCTAAAAGCTGTTGTATCTCCAACAATGACCAGGCCATTTTTTGCGATTCAGCACTGCGTTACTTTAACGAAAAGTTGCCCGGTCGTGCGACACTGTACCTAAATAAAATTTGTGTCCTTTTTTTCCCACAAATAGAGCTTTCTTTTGATGGTATTTGATCACCTCTGTGATTTTTATTTTTTTGTGCTATAAACAAAAAAAGAGTGACAATTCTGAAAAAAAAAAAATATATATATATTTTTTTCACATTCTGCTATATATACCCCCCCCCCCAATGTAAAAAATCTAATTTTTTCATCATTTTAGGCCAATTTGTTTTCTGTTACATATTTTTGGTAAAATAAAAATTGCATTAAGCGTATTTTGATTGGTTTGCGCAAAAGTTATTGCTTCTACAAACTAGGGGAAAGATTTATGTCATTTTTATTGTTTTTTTTTTTTTTTTTCTTTACTAGTAATGGCAGCGATCTGCGATTTTTAGCAGGACTGTGACATTACGACGGACAGGGTGGACCCCTTACTGACATTTTTTACACTTTTGGGGGGACCAGTGACATTACTACAGTAATGCACTGTTACTGTAATAATGACACTGGCAGGGAAGGGGTTAACACAGTGGGTGATCAAGGGGTTAAATGTAAGCCTAGGGGCGTGTTGCTAACTGTGGCGGGGATGGACTTTTGAAATGATAACAGAGACCTTTGATCCTATATAGAAGGATCGCAGGCGCTCTGTGATCATTCCAGAGAGAAGAACAGTCAGCTGCGTTTATAACAGCTGACTGTCCTTCTCTCTCAGCGGGGAGCAATCGCGGGTGCCCAGCAGCAATCAAAGCTGCCAGCCCCATGCATCAGAGTCCCCACTGCTGAGTGGGGGCGGGAGCACGCTGCCGGTGGCACGCTGCCGGTGGCACGCTCTCGCCCCCTATCAGCAAGCGCGCGACCGTGGTAGAGTTACGTCTGTTCGCGCAGGAGGGGATGCCTGCCGCAGTAAAACTGCAGCGGGCGGTGCTTAAGTGGTTAAATAAGGCTTAAAGTACAACATTAAAACATTATAAATGCCAAATTTCTTTAAATACAATGCTTGAGGGATGCCTTGGACCAGCACATAACGTAGAAAACTTGTAGAATGTACTCCAGTAAAAGTGACATTAAAAAAATAAATCAATTGACGCAAAATGACAGTTCTGTTCCCCAGCCTACTTCTGTTTGTAGCTGACATTTGTGGTAAGATTATGACTGCAGATGAACAGAGAGCTGTCATTTGTGGCACAGGCCCTAGGGGACAGGATCGTGTTGGCGTGTGACCCGTTTGTGTAGTCGGGTCATTGTTCATCATGATTGCCAAAGTTGGACGCTGGATGTGATTACCATTGGATTTACATTGTGAGACATCTTTAAATCTTTCCTATCTTAAAGGGATTTCCAGAGTCTAATAAGTCCCCTTCAGCTATCACCACAGGGGCAGGGATGTGGGAATGGGACCCTTGTCTTCATCAAAATTGGAACATAACATCTGTGTCCATTAGGTTTTGGCTTTATCTTGTTATGGATGAAAAATATGGAGCTTAACAGATGGATGTAAACTGACATGCATCTGTTTTCAATATCTGTATTCTCAGACCCGTCATGTTTAGGTCCAAAAAAATATGAAAAACATTGCAAACCTGTTTTTTTTTTTTCTTCCAGACTCGGTGGTAATCAGATGTAAACAGACGCACGTCCCTTTATATCTGTCTGCCCATAGACTAAAATTAGCTTCCATCAGATCTGCCTGAAAAACTGACAGGCACATCTGTTCAGAATGACCATGTGAAAGGGGCTTATGTAAAGATCCTAATCAATTTTTATTAAAAAAAAATAAAGAATACATTTGCCGAAAGTTAGCAATGTCAGCTTCAGTAGTTTTACCATAAATGCTTCCTGTTAAAGCTCTTAAGACCTGCGGAATGAAATTGGGTCCATTTGGTCCTGGTAAAGTTAAAGTGATCGACCGATTATCGGCAAAGCCGATATATAAAGGGCCGATCTGCACTTTCCCCGATATATCGGAATCGGCCACCAAGGTGACCTATATTGCCTATATTTCGGAAAGTGCTTGTACCGGAGTGATTCCTGCAACTAGACGTATCACCCCGGTACCGGCGTCCATAGTCGACGGTCAGCTGTCGTGTAATGACAACAAATGCGGCTGAGAAGCCACTCGGCTGTCATTACAAGGAGCGGGAGGGTCCTTCAGCGGCTCGCAACCAGCCTGCATGGCCGCCGATGACCCGATCAAAGCCGCATTCGGCTCTGATCGGGTCTCCATGTAAAAACCCGGAAGTGATGTCATGACATCACTTCTGGGTACTCGGCGCCAGATTAAAAAAAAATGACAGCATTCAAAACAGCCAAACTTGGCGTTTTGAATGCTTTTAGGTGCAGAGCAGGGGTTTGGGGTCTTTAAGGCGCCCAGATCCCTCTACAAGAGTACCTGTCAAGTGATTAAAAAAAAAAAAATTAAATGTATGAAAATATCGGCCAATATCGGCCGATACCGATATGCATTGGCCAAAATATCGGTATCGGCAATGAAAAACCGATATTGGTCGATCACTAGTTAATATATTATCATATAAAGAGAACAACATCTAAAGGTAATAAAAGATTGTTGATCCAGGGAAAATCTGATTAGCTTAGCGGATCAGGAAGGAATTATTTCCCCTGATGAAGCAAATTGAACCGTGGTTTAAGGTTTGTTTTTTTTGCCTTCCTCTAAATCAGCTGTGGGTTTAGGATTCTGTATATGTAAGTTTTCTATTTATTTATTCCTCTTTTTCTGTTGGTTGGAATAGATGTGTCTTTTTGTTACCCTAACTATGTAACTATGTAAAAAAAAATCAATAACTGTGTGGTCTGTGATCACAAAGAAGGTCATCTGGGTGCACATAAGTGAAGTCTTTAAAAACAGTTGACATTTCCCAATGATGACCATTACTGAGAATGAGAAATATACTGTATGTCTCCAAGAAGTTGAAGTTGCATTCTAATGCGCTTGAATATTTCCATTTTCATAATCTGATTTATTAATTTTTAACCTGTAATGTAATTAGGCACACAAAAGGTGAGGAACAGGAAGACAATGAGATCTCCCTTTGGGCAGGTACCATCCATCTGTGTATATCACTTTCCAGAACAGACGTTTGTCTTGTGGTTGCATTAATTAGCAAGACTGTATTTGTTGAGTATTTACAAAAGAACACTTTAGGAACAATAGATGAGAGAGGAAGCAAAAGGAAACAAAAAGAGTAGACAGTTTATTTGCTATTTTTATTGCAATGTACCTGTGATGGTCCAACTCAGTGGTCTCCAAACTGTAGCCCTTTGCTTGCTTTTATCCAGCCCTGGGACAATATTTCATCCTCTGATACTAACACTAGGGCATAATTCTCCCCACACTGACACCAATGAAGGGGCACAAATAGTCCCAATGACACCAACGATGGGGCATTGTTCCTCCCAATGACACCAACGATGGGGCATTGTTCCTCCCAATGACACCAACGATGGGGCATTGTTCCTCCCAATGACACCAATGATGGGGCATAGTTCCTCCTAATGACACCAATTATGGGGCACAGTTCCTCCCAATGACACCAACAATGGGGCATTGTTCCTCCCAATGACACCAATGATGGGGCATAGTTCCTCCTAATGACACTAATTATGGGGCACAGTTCCTCCCACTGACATCCATCGATGGGGCTTGATTTTTCCCACCCAGTAACACCAATGATAGAGCACAATTCCTCTCACTGACATAAAAAAAGGAGCATTGCTTACTCCTACTGATACCAGGACATTTTCTACTTCCAATGGCCACATTCCGGCCCCCCTAAAGTCTGAAGGACAGTAAACTGGTCTTTTGTTTAGAAAGTTTGGAGATCCCTGGTCTAACTGAAAGTTTTTTACCATTTTTCCAGTCAAATTTAAGAAACCCCATTATACATTTTGTTATTTGTTCCCATTATTACAATATACCTAGAAATTACTTTAAAAAATTGTTTGTACTTTTAGATATTTTTCTGGAGCAGGCTTTTGAACAGAATGCATGCTTCTCCACGCAAATAGCATCCTATTGTTACATTTCTTTATTACCATAAGCAAATTTACCTTAGCAATACAAATGCCTCACTATAAAATTGATTACAATATGACTATAAGGCTGAAGCCTCATTCCATTTTAAAAAAAAAGTAAATTTTGCAACAAATTAAAAAATATTAAGTAACTTAAACTGTACCTATTTATTTATTTTGCTGTAAAAGTATTCACAATAGTGATGCATTTTTATTCTTAATGAAAATTTGGTTATATATGGTAATAAAGAAATAACTTTTTCTTTCACTTAGTCGTTATTTGAAAAAGCAGAATATGAGCAACCAAAATATGTTGAATTTTTTGTACAAAATATAGCTGATGTAGATGACCATTGTACAAAGTGCCAAATCGTAACATCCACTACTCGTCGGTGAAGCTGGCAAGGACTTTTGAAGCAGTAAACTTTAAATAAATAACCCATCAAGTGTTGAAATTCAACAGATTCACATTAATCCTAAGGTGTTGTAACCAATAGGAACAGTTAGGATGATGTCACCATGTACATATTGGCAAGCAAAAGTACAGTAAATGTCAATTTAATAAATACCGCGCTGAAAAAAGCTCAATATGTGCAAAAAGTTTAAATCGTTTTTTAAAAAAGTGTAAAAAATTATTATGGAACTTTTACATTTAAATAAAGTGACAATACAGCCCAAAATCAATAAAATAAAATGAGTAATAAGTTTAATATGTGTGCAAAAAAATACCCCAAGATATATATTTTGCCTGGCCAAAAAAAAAGTTGCCATATGAAATGAACTAAGCAACTAACTAAACTAAGCATGCAGTAACTTTCCTATTGGATAATTACTGCATGTGCCCAAAGAATGAGGTCAGCTGACTACCTGAATATACTGGATGATCAGGTTATTCCATCAATGGATTTTTTATTCCCTGGTGGCACGGGAATATTCCAAGATGACAATACCAGGATTCATTGGGCTCAAATTGTGAAAGAGTGGTTCAGGGAGCATGAGACTTCATTGTCACACATGGATTGACCACCACAGAGTCCAGAACATAACCCCATTGAGAATCTTTGGGATGTGCTGGAGAAGGATTTGCGCAGTGGTCCGACTCTCCCATCATCAATACAAGATCTTGGTGAAAAATGAATGCAACACTGGACGGAATCACACTGCATATTCGCAGCCTTCCCGCATCGCAGAAGTGTGAACCGAGCCTCAATCATAAATAAAGTGTAAAATACAAAGTTTGAAAAATGTCCAAAGTTCATGAAGTGCAAGTAGAGGAGATTGCAGCCATTTTTATCTGCACTTGTATTGAGTCCCTTCGCAGTATCTGTTTTTTTTTTTTTTTTTTTTGGTGGTAAGAAAAGGCCCTTTTTATTTTTTTTTACTTGAGCACTTGCACCTTGTGGTAATTGCACTTATAAAATTTTGGACATTATTTGAACTTTGTATTTTACACTTTATTTATGATTGAAGGTCCATTCAGCATTTGTTTTTGAAGTAGATATGCTACAATATATATACAGTATATCTTTTGCACACATTACTCGCATTGTCACTTTATTAAAATTTGAAGGTTCCATTATCAATTTTTACACTGTCAAAAAAAAAAAAAAAAGGTTTGCTCTTTTTGCAGACATTGACATTTATTTTCACATATATTGTGATTTAGTACCTGCTGCTGATCCAAACTAAAAAGATCCCATATCCGTGGCGTGGATTTATTATACATTCATAAAGCTACAGTAAAGCACAATCTAGTTGGTAATATACACTATATTGCCAAAAGTATTGGGACGCCTGCCTTTACATGCATATGAACTTTAATGGTATCCCAGTCCCAGTCTTAGTCCTCAGGGTTCAATATTGAGTTGGCCCACCATTTGCAGCTATAACACCTTCAACTCTTCTGGGAAGGCTGTCCACAAGGTTTAGGAGTGTGTCTATGGCAATGTTTGACCATTCTTCAAGAAGAGTATTTTTGAGATCAGGCACTGATGTGGACAAGAAGGCCTGGCTCGCAGTCTCCACTCTAATTCATCCCAAAGGTGTTCTATTGGGTTGAGGTCAGGACAAGTTCCTCCACCCCAAAATCGCTTATCCACGTCTTTATGGACCTTGCTTTGTGCACTGGTCCAACTCATTTGATGGAGGGGGATTATAATGTGGGGTTGTTTTTCAGAGGTTGGGCACTTAGTTTGAGTGAAGGGAACTTTTAAAGCGTTTGTTAACCTAAAAAAAATTGGATCCTGCTTCTTTAAAGCATTTTATACAGCACAGTGCACAAAGGAAAGGGAGAGGCAGCAGAGGCCTGTGCCAAAGGTGGCAGGAGAAATGGCATGTATAATCAAAGCTCCAGAAAACAGACAGTCAATTAAGAGGGTGGGAAGTGATCAAGCCAAGGCTGCCAGATACGTAAAAATTTGTCATGGGTATCATAAAGAATACATATTAGTGCTGAAATCAGTAATATCTAATGCACAGTACGGGTCAGGAGTACAAAATGAAAAGCGTGCAGGAGTCAGAGTTGTGTAATGCACAGTGTTAGGGTCATGAGGGTGGAAAATTCTCCCTGCAATCAATATTCTCCCACACTTTACCCTTTTAGCATAAATATGCACTCCCAGCCTTTAAAAAAAAAAAAAAAAATCCAACATCAATCTGCACACTTCTCCAAGCACAAATTCTCTTCCCCAATCTCCCTCTCAGCACATATCCTTTCCCCACTTATAGCATGGATCTTCCTCATCCCAATCCCTCCTCTCATCATTATTCCTCTTCCCCTTCCAGCACAAGCCCCCCCCCCCCCCCCAACAAAACTCTTCTAGTACAAATTCTCTTCCCCTCCAAATTTCCTCCAGCACAAATCTTCCTCCTCCCAATCCACCCTTCCAGCACAAATGCTCTTCCACCCCTCAAAATCCCCCTCATAGCACAAATTCCCTTCCCTTTCTATCACAAATGTCCCCCATCATAAATCCTCTTCCCCTCCCTGTATAAACTCTTTAACCCCCCAATCCCCCTTCTGGTATGAATCCCCTTCCTCTCCAAGTCTGCTCAGTACAAATCCCCCCCTCCCACCGTTCTGGCACAAATTACCCACAAATAGTACAAATTCCCCCCCCCAAAAAAAAATCATCAATACAGAACAAATCCCCCTCCCTCCAAAAAAAACTCTCATTCTAGAACAAATCCTCCTTCCCCCCCATTTCCTCTCTCAGCATTAATCACCTCCCCAAACCCATCCTTCTAGCACAAATCCTATAATTTCACCCCCCCCCCCACCCCAATACAAATGCTCTTTCCTCCTAATTCCCCAATCCCAGCACAAATTATATGAATCCCTCCCAGTATAGATATCCCCCCAACCCCTCCCTCTAGCACATATCCTCCTATTCTCCCCATACTCCCATTCCACCCTTAGGGCAAGTGCTCTTCTGTCATATCCCCACTCCCAGCACAGACCTTAGGGCCAGCAGCTGCTCTTCCTCCTGAGCTCCTTCTTGTGTCCTGTCATAATAGCTTGTGCACACCGGTGCATTATAAAAGATGATATGCATTTTTTTAAAATGCATATCATGCTTTTTGCAATTGTTTTACGCATTGCAATACAATTTAGAGTAGACAATGCATAATGCATTTTACATGCATTTTGCATGTATTTTCATCCCAAGTCACTTAGGAAAAAAGTAACACGTGACTCAAAAATGCACCTAAGAAACACCCAGTGTGTTTTTGGTGCGTTTCCTTTGACTATAATGAAAGTTGTGTTTTTCAAACAGGGCAGTAGAGATGCAGCAAGACTGACCTGGTGGTCAGCAGTTATCCAAAGCAACTTCATCATTCTTCTAGGAAGGGAGGGGGAGCTAGAGTGTGACTTTCTGCATTAACGGAAGCCAGAAGAAAAATTCAGGGGTTTATTTAGTATTCACTATTTTTTATTGAGTTTTTGCAAAACAGTGAAACAAAAGAAAGGGGTAGCATACAGAAAAGCGCCACACAACACAACAGTGTGTGCAAGCATATAAAACATTGTCTCATCGGTACCAGATAATGCAACAGTGAAATACATGGCATTGTAATACATGAGGTTCTGTAACTGTACTGCTGCAAAGGAGGCATATTCAGGGACCATAAGACCAACTAAACCGGATAACGAAAGGGCGAGCAGAGGCCCCGCCCCCAACCCCAGACACCCCAAATGGGTTCAAACTGTGTCCGTGGCAGGGCACAGCCCCCCCCCGACCCCGATCATCCCTCATGCCCCACCTATCCCTCATGCCCCACCCCACCTCATGCCCCAACCAGTATGAAAACATTACCAATAGATAGATAAGACATAGTAACGAGGTAATAAACTGATGGCCACCCTCAAGTGACCAGTAAGGCACAGACCCATAGTCCGGGTTCCAAAGCTAAAGCTCCACAGCCCAGAGCATATATCACCTCTCCCACATCCAGACCCCCAAAAGAGAGAAAAAGCAAAGAGTAGAAGGGTAAGAAGGAAAATAATAACGACCTAAGCAGTAATGGGTAAAGAAATAAAGGAAAAGAAGCAAAAGAAGGAGAAAAAAGACAAACAAACAAATCGTCCCCCCGGCGTCTAACCCCCCCCCCCCGCAGCTGTAAGTACGTGATCCAGGGATCCCACACCCGTTCGAATTTATGTTGCCTATCCAAACGAATGCTAGCCAACGTTTCATTTAGCATAATCCACGACATTTTGTGTTTTACCTGCAAGATATTAAGTCCAGGCGTCTTCCAAGCACGCACTATAGTGATTTTTGCCGCCAGGAGAATAAAAAATATAAGGGAGTGTGTATGTTTCGGCATCTCAACTGGCAAGTCTGAAAATAGCACTGTCTTGGCGTCCCAACCGATTCTCTTACCCGTCGACGAGTGTATCAGGTTAATCACCCTGATCCAATAGCGCCGGACCTTCGGATAGCTCCACCACACGTGATACATATCCCCGTTCTGCCCACATTGTCTAAAACACTGGAGGGAAGTGCCTGGAAACAATTTAGCTAGTCTCGTCTGCACCAAGTACCACCGGGACAGCACCTTAGTTTGCCTCCACCAAAGTGGTGTTAAGTATACCCATGTGCACCATAGTTGACCACCTGTCCCACTCCTCTTCGTCAATAGATTCCCCCAAATCAGTCTCCCATGCCAGCTGATATGAAGGCTTGGTAGCTGGATTAGTAAATAGCCCATATAATTCCGTGATTCCCCCCGTAGCCCAGACCTCCCCATACATCTATTTTCATACAGAGTTCTAGTCGTAATGTCAGTTTGGTCAGCCTTAAGTGTCCGAAGGAAATGGGTAATTTGGAGGAGGCGATAGGATTGCCCAGGGGGCATCTTCAGTGTTTCCCTAAAGTAGGTGAGAGGTCATACCCCTTTATGATCTAGAAAATGACCTATTCTATAAAGGCCTTTGTCAATCCACCACCGAAATTGAGAAACTTGAAGCCCTGGTGGAAAGTGGGGATTATTGAAGAGGGGGCTACCGGTGTGTGGAGGGACCTAAGAGGGTAAATTTTACATGCTACATCCCACAGTCTCAAGGAGTGGGACAGGGTAGGACACGCCACATCAGAAGATCCAAAGGCATGGGCTGGCAAGCCTGCGCCTCCAGATCCACCCAGTGTGGCCTATTAAAGTTGGAATCAGGGATTTATTTAGGTCCATGTTGCCACCATAAAAAGTACCTGTCATTCTGTGTTTACTGTCATGCAGCAGGTAGAGCTCTGGACTCTTTTTCATATGTGTATCTGTCTATTCTTAGCTGATCTGCTGAAACAATCCCATGTACAGAGCTCAGTAGCTTAGGCTCCAGTTTGCACACAAAGAATTTGTAAGAGAAATTACTCTTAAATTAAATAAAACGACACCTGGAATAAAATGACACCTAGAATGCTCTGACAGCAGTATCATACTTATACCCTGTAATAAATATTTATATTTAAAATGAATAGTAAGTACTGGTAAATATAAAATATATTTTGTTTCCGTTTCTCTCTCTCTCTATATCCTTACTCCTTTCCTGTTTCCTTTCCATTTTTTTTTTACTCTTTATGCATTCCCTCCAACGACAACTCATCTTAAAATGTGGAATAGCTCCTGTTTTTTTTGTTGTTGATCGTGTTGTTTATCTGTCTACTAACATCCACCACTGTAATTTTCTTTTGTTTTCTAAGGTCAAATATTGCGGTTGAAATCCCTGAAACATTTTCACCTATAGTAGTAACCGGATGTAACAGTAAGCTACTTATTTTCCTTTTTAGTTCTTTATGTATTATGCTCTCCAGGATATTTTTGCGGTGACAGAGCTGTTATGAAGGATCAATTAAGATTATCAATCAATTTATTGACTAAAGAAAAAATGTTTTTGCTCTCTACAAACCAAAGCTTTACTCTGGGTTAGTGATTCCAAATGTACTGATTCAAATAGTGTTTATAGGGTGCAGTGAAGTCTAAAATGACTACTTTTTATAGCAAAAATTGCATGATTACATCATTGAAAAATGAGTATCCAATAATAGCAGCAAGTGCCCCAGGAGCCTCCTTACTATGCTTTCGGGGATGTAGCCAGGAAGGCACAGTATTCCATACATGGTGGACTTGTCCGAAAGTGAGGGGATTCTGGACCCGCACATACTCCTTCATTTACTCTCTCACCCAGGTGAGCCTTATCCAATTCCCCCCAAGAGGCGCTATTGGGACCCCCGGTGGAGGGAAAACCAGGACATACATGGAGGTTGATAGTCTTTATTTTTGTTGCAGCCAGGGTTTCCATCGCCAGAGGCTGGAAAATTACTATAATTCCATTTTAATTCTAGAAAGCCAAATTGTCATGGATTATAATACATGAATGCCTTTCAGCACTTTTGAATTAAAAAAATGGCCTTTTTTGAAAAGATCTGGGATCCTTGGATACAATTCCTTTCAAATTCTTCTTGAGATGGCTCAGCTTACTCATTCCATCAACTGCAATGGGTGCACTTTCTTTTGCTTTCTGTATTGTCTTCCTCTTCTCTCTATTTGCTTTCCCTGCTTCTTTTGCTTTTCTCTTTACTCCGTTACACGGTTTTCAGGTGGACAAATCTGATACTTTGCATACTAAGATATGGTAATGGGCTTACACACAGAGAGAATATAGCCTAATCATTGCAGCCCACCTAGTTGGAAGTTTTACCCTGCCCCTGCCCACTGATACATTGGAGTATAGGATGGCCTATTCCAGTTGAAAGCTATAAACTGATTATGGCTCCCATCCATCAGAGGTTTCCTTTCATTAAGACCTCGTTGTCTCGTATTTGTGTTTTTTTTTTTTTTTTTTGTCCTATATTGTTTTTAGAGATAACTTGTATGTAATGCTGGATAATTTAATGTTGTTACCACCTAGTATCACTGAATGATTCTGGAGACATTTTTCATTTGCCATGTGGTTTACCTGTTGGCATCTGTAAATTTTATTGAAACTGTAATAAAAATATTGGACAAGAAAATTAGTATGCAGGTGCATGGCCTATGACAACTCAACAAGGCTTTCAATCGCTCACCTCCTTCCATACACTTCCCCACTTGGTATCCCCTCTCAACCATAGTTATCTACTCTGAACTGCTGAGGTTCCTCCTACATCTGGTTCTACAATTAAGACATTGTATTGATTACTTATGCCTCGTACACACGCGTCGATAGTTGGCCGTGAATTTTTGGCCAACGTCCGATCGGCCGATTTTCGGCTTGTTAGTATGATGCTTTCAACAACCGACTCTGACTTTTCGGCCGAAAAAAATCTGGTGTGCAGGCTATAAAATTTTTGTTGGCCGTCAACATAACGGCCGATTTTCCGTCAGTCAGTACAGATTTCGGCAGACAAAAATTTGATGAGCAAGACTGGGCATGCTCAGAGAAGAAAAAACACACGGAAAGTAAACCAGCACATGACATCACTTCTGAAGTTGGTTTTTGTTGGCCGAGAAAATTTGTGCGCAGTCTAGAGCACATTTCAACCAACACAACAACACTGGACAAAAGACGGCCGATCGGTTGGCCAATAATCGTTGCGTGTGTACAAGGCATTAGTTGACAGGTTGGCCCTCTGAAATAATGAAGTCTTGAAGGAGATGTTTGCAGTGTTTTCTATAACTTCTAATTTTCAATAAAAAAATAAATTGAACAAGAAAATTATTATCTAGTAGTAGATAAAGATATACATTTCCAATGGTGCCCTTCGTGGTCACTAGGTCTCACAGTTTGTTAGGCCATGATGTGTTGGCCGTATACAAATATGTTCAGCGACTGCTGTTCAAAAACAAGTTTGTAGAGACTTCAGAAAGTAATTTGTTCAACTTTATTGATCTTATATGTTGTGTGATCTTTTTTCAGGCACGACTTTTACACCCAAGCCAAAATGTCAGACGGGAATGGGATCTCCTTTCCCAAGTGGATATTTTTTCAAAAATGTTTGGAATCCCCTCTACTGCAATATGACCGTCTACAAAACTGGAGAAGACTTTCTGAAATGTCTGGAAGGGAAGAACCTTTTCCTCATAGGAGATTCTACATTGCGACAGTTCATAATGTACTTTACAGAAGGCATCAAAAGTAAGATTTATATGAGAAAAATACTTTAGTATTTACATAACCATCAATGGTTTCAACATGGGTTGTCATGTTATAACAACAACTTTTCCATGGATGGTTCCTATTGACATGTTGGATTTCTGAATTAAAATTTCTTTGGTTGAATACCAGACTGGAGGTTCAGTCTTCTGAGATGGAACTAAATTTCAGTTCATAAGGTTTCGCTAAGATACAGACTCCTGACTTATGTGGAAAACCTAATACTGCTGATAAAATTCCATGTTAAAATGATAATCCTGCTTATTTGGCTAACTTTTAAGAGCACTTCATGATTATGTTTGAGGACCCCTAACCAATTTATTTGAGCTTGTTGGACATCCCATTTCAAAACCATGGGCAATAATATGGAGTTGCCACCCCCCTCTCCCCAATCCACATATTTGGGCATTCCACAAAATCTGCATTTCAAGGGTTGAGGTCAAGGATCTGTGCAGGCCACTCAAGTATGAAACTAATCAAATCATGTCTTTAGCTTTTCAAATCTGTGGTCGCAAGGTTGTAAGTACACAATTGTCTGAAATGTCTCTGTATGCTGTAGCACTGCCAGTAATCTTCTAAAAACACCTGGATTTAGTCATTTTGAGGGTAGTCCATATACTTTTGGCCATAGAGTGTACACGTTAGGGATGTACCTATACCGTTATCAGTGTCGATACCAAGTATTTCCATGAGTATCGGTACTCGCCCTAATGCTCCTGATACCGAAACCGATACTTTGTGGTGCGATTTTCATCAATACAAAATGAATGGGCACAAATCGCACTGAAAAGAATGCGCTTTGAACAGAAATGCGGTGCGATTTCTGTCTGAATCACATGTGATTTCCACCACTGCTCGTGTGTGTGTGTGTGTGTGTGTGTGCATAGAAAGGGATTAAAGCCCCATCTAGTGGACAGTTTAAAAAATGTTAGAACTCACAATACATATCAGGCCACATGCAAAATAACCTTCATAGGTGTCCCGGTCCACCGATGATAGCAAATCATGGCCGCTGGAGGTGCTCACAGGGCTGGAGGAGATGTAGAGGTGATTTGCCCCCAGGCTGACATCACTTCTGCCCTATACCCATGGGGTCCTGGAACTTAAGCCCTGTGAGCACCTTCGGCAGCCCTGATTTGCTACCATCGGCGGACTGGGACACCTATATAGATTATTTTGCATGTGGTCAGATATGTGAGTTCTAACTTTTTTAACTGCCCACTAGATGAGGCTTTACCCTTTGTATACACACACAGGAGTAGTGGGACAAATCACATGCGATTCGGACAGCATTCCTGTTCAAACAGCATGCGATTCCTTGCAGTGCGATTTGCGCGAATTTTGTTTGTTTTGACATGAATCACGGTGCAAAGTATCGGTACTCTGTATCGGTGAGTACTTGACCCAAAGTATTGGTACTTGTACTCGGCTACTCGACGAAGAAAAAAACGATATTGATGCAACCCTAGTACACATTGTGCTTTCAATTATTGGTTTTCCAAGAATGAGGATTTGGAAAATGGGGCACAAAAATAGAAAAGTGCATCGTAAAATGGATTTCTGCTTAGATTGGTAATCTAAAAGTTCGCTTTTTAGGCATAGAGAAAGCTACACCCATTTTCATTCTGCAATAATCAAGTTTAAAGTTGGCTAAAGTGCTCAGTTCCTCTTTTTTGGTATTTCATTTCGTTATAGTTCTTTATGCACAAACATCTGACCACATATTGTGCTTATAGTGAACCTGGTGATCAAATTAAAAAGAGTATCAAACTTGAGTAAATCTACAGTTGCTCAGCTCGTTATCTTTGAACATGGGGAAACCCTTATCCCAGCCCCAAACAATTTGGGATCTTCGGTGGCCAGTAGCAGCTCCCACACTGAACTGTCATATACTGTAGTAGGGAGAGGGCTAATTTTGGACAATGTGGGCAGGAGTTATTTCAGAGTCAGATAGATGCCAAAGCCTTATGTTCAATGTTTGCCTGTAATCGGGGGGGGGGGGGGGGGGGTTTTACCAGGTCCACAAAATAGTTTGTGAACATTAACAAACATCCCTGCAGGCATTACAGGCTTGCCACTGTTTGCATCTGTTGTTGGATTGGTCCCCTTTTATGCACTTTTTCCTGAATGGTCAAGGCGTGATGCCAGGTTACACCTGTAGGTGGTGTTGTATACAGTTCTACTGCAGGCAGCAAATAAAGTCTATTTTAGTCCAGCATCCAATTAAAGAGAGAAAACAACTCTAAAACTGTACTGCTCTTATTTTAATACTTGTTCTTGCCTCTGACAGTTGTGCAATACTTTCGTTACCATGAAGGGGGATGGTCTGGTTGGTCAAAGTCCCTGGAAGCCCTAAATATGAGCAAGGACCTATACGTCTCCTATAAAAGACATGGCTTCCCCCTGGAGCATGACTCTTTCTACTACTTTAAGGAGGATATGTACACCAGTCGGCAGATCGATCAGCGTGCTGGAGGGAAGAACACCATTTTTGTTATAACCATGGGACAGCACTTCAGACAGTTTCCTCTGAAACTTTTCATCAAACGGGCACTCAACATCCGCCGAGCAGTAGAACGCCTTTTCCTTCGTAGTCCGGATACCAAGGTTATCATTAAATCAGAAAACACCAGGGAAATACATGCCCCTGTTGAAGTACAGGGAGACTTCAATGGTTATACCCAGTATCTTGTGCTGAGAGAAGTTTTCCAGGACCTTAATGTGGGCTTTGTGGATGCCTGGGATATGACAGTGGCATCTGCCACAGCGACAGTTCATCCTCCCGGGGTAACATTTGGAAGTATTTTGAGCCTGACATTTAGTTTTGCTTGTTAATTTTAAAAGATTGTTATGAAGAAACAAGTTCTAAAAGTCACAAATATAGGGTGTGCCAATTGTGCCTGGGCATACCCTAATTACCCCATGTGGTGCAGGCCCCCCATCCCCATTTAGACCCCTGATATTTCACCAAAGCCCCCATCTAGGTAGGTGTCCCTATGGTAAATAAGCAGCAAGGGCATAAATACAATATATTACCAAAAGTATTGGAACACCTGCTTTTACACCCACATGAACTTTAATGACATCCCAGTCTTAGTCGTAGGGTTCAATATTGAGTTGGCCCACCCTTTGCAGCTATAACAGCTTCAACTCTTCTGGGAAGGCTGTCCACAAGGTTTAGGAGTGTGTCTATGGGAATGTTTGACTATTCTTCCAGAAGCGCATTTGTGAAGTTAGGCACTAATGTTGGATGGGAAGGCCTGGCTCGCACTCTCCGCTTTAATTCATCCCAAAGGTGTTCTATTGGGTTGAGGTCAGGACTCATCAAACTTGCTCATCCATGTCTTTATGGACCTTGCTTTATGCACTGGTCCTAATCATTTGGTGGAGGGGAGATTATGGTGTGGGGTTTTATTTCAGGGGTTGGGCTTGGCCACTTAGTTCCAGTTAAGGGAACTTTTAGGCGTCAGCATACCAAGACATTTTGGACAATTTCATGCTCCCAAATTTGTGGGAACAGTTTGGGGTTTTCTCTTCCTGCTCCAACATGACTGCGCACCAGTGCACAAAGCAAGGTCCATAAACACATGGATGAGCGAGTTGGGGGTGGAGGAACTTGACTGGCCTGAACAGAGTCCTGACTTTAACCCAATAGAACACCTTTGGGATGAATTAGGGCACAGGCTGCGAGCCAGGCCTTTTCGTCCACATCAGTGCCTAACCTCAAATGTGCTTCTGGAAGAATGGTCAAACATTCTCATAGACACACTCCTAAACCTTGTGGACAGCCTTCCCAGAAGAGTTAAACCTGTTATAGCTGCAAAGGGTAGGCCAGCTCAATATTGAATCCTACCAACTAAAAATGGGATGCCACTAAAATTCATGTGGGTGTAAAGGCAGGCATCCCACTACTTTTGGTAATATAGTCTGCTATAACTGGTTTGTGTTTAGGCCAAGCCTCTTGGTGACATGGCTGCCTATTTAAGGCACTGTGTTTTAAAATATATAATATTCACTTCTCTGAAATCCTTGTTGTTCTCTAAAGGTAGATCTTACCTACTAAAACACAAGATACAGTACTTTATTCATTTGCTATCGCCACTCATATATCCAACCAGATGCCAACACCCTCCCAGTTGATGCCATCCACAATAGGAGTGCCTCTCAGAGTCTGAGACAAGTGGCCGTTGCTAGCTATGTTGTCAGATAACGCAAAAGCCAACCTCCTGACTTAGGAAGCATCTAGCAACATGGGACAAAGTATTACATGGATTTTGTCCCAAGGGAGACAGAACAGTAACATATAATGATAATTCTTTAAAATATGAAGTCCACTTAGCTACTAGAGAATAGAAATTAGAAGTCAAGTGTGCTGTGCTGTTCTAGCTGGTCTTGAGTCATCATAGAAGCTTCCTCTCTTTACTCCAGTGGCGGTGGGGATCTGCATTCTTCTGCACTTAGTGGCGCCAACGTATTGACGTGAGCACTGCTCAGTCCTAGAGTTCAGTGAACCCAGGCTAAACGGTTGAGAACCCCCTAAGGGGCTTATAAATGGCAGGCTGGGCTCATGGGAAATAAGCAGAATGATATGACTGTCAGCGCTGGATGGGGTAGGAAGCCGGAGAGTTTGCTAGAGCGTAGAGAGAGTAAGTAGAGCTGGAATTGTTTTTAACTCAGAAGAGGAGAGGCATTCAAAATTTAAAATAAAAAATAACTGGAGTTCCTCTGTAAATAACACTGACAGGTCTTATCCCATCTTCAGCATGTTACTTGACAGTGAAAGGAGAATCAGCAGACTCATAAATTAATAAATTCAAAATAAATTCACCTCTCAAGGCTAATCTCAAGTTAAATTAAAGTCAAATGGTGGACAGTGGGAGTAAGAATATTATATAGCGCCAGTGGGAGGAGGAATAGTGCCCCATCATTGGAATTAGTGGGAGGAGTAGTGCCCCATTGTTGATGTCAGTGGGAGGAATTATGCCCCACTGTTAATATCAATCTTAGTGTCAGTGGGATGATAAGGTAAGCAAAGGATCGCATCTGGCCCATGGGCCGCAATTTGGAGACTCCTAATTTATAGCAATAACATTGCAAAGCAAGCATTCGTGACATAAGGCAAATAGAAATGTAATGCTGAAACATGAAATGTAATCTTAAATACATTAAAAGATCTATACAAAAGGAAAAGTGTCAGCTTAACACCTACCAACTAAACCAAAAAAAAACCCTCACACTTTTTTGGTTTGGATAGAGTGGGAAAAAAATACCATTTCTGTCAGGATATTTATCTCCGCAATGATGTGAGACCTCTACCATGCTTACCAGCTTGCATGGACCTCCTATCACGGGAGGTCTATACTGCTTTTGTTAATGCCCAGCCAGGGCCTTTATCTCTACAAGAGGAGTATGAAGATGGCAACTCCCAATGTATATGGATTTCTCACCGCAAAGGTGCAGCATCAATCATGGCTCAATCTCAGCTGGAACCCTCCATGGAGCACTGGTGATGGATATAAGAGCTAAAAAATCCCGGAAGGATGGGCGTTCATGCTATAGCTGGCCGGGCTTATGACTATCTAATGTACATTTTATAGGGGATTAAAGTTTTTATGGTTTTACACTATGGCGAGCCTTATGTCTTTTTGGGGAACTTCTATGAGCATGACAATTTGAGGGTGGATTTGGTGCCGTACGGGCTCCGTGGTGTTGGATGGTATCACTGGAAGGACACTTTTCATCTTACACTGTTGGTGTAACACTAATTTATGATTATTCTTATTGGGATATTTATCCTCTCTAATTGGATTACTTTTTTATTTTTTTTCTGATTTAGTTTATCATAATTTATATTAGGTTTAGCACAGCTCTAATTACCACCGTTCATTATAGACTGTGTATATCTCACAGTAGAGTTACTGCTGCTGCAATCCTTCTTTTTGGATTGCTGGAGTTTATAGTGCAGTTTCTTTCCCTTCTTATGTTAGTATTTTTATCTGTCCTGGACCTTATTGGGGAAATTTTCCTTTACTTCCTGTCACTGTGACAACCATACAAGAAATGAAGGGATCAGTGGTCACTGGGACTGGAAGGTACTGGACTGGAAGGAATAAAATATTTTTAGAAGTTGTAATCCTTCCTTGGGGCCTGTTCACACCAGAACGCGGTGCTGGAAACTTGTATTCCGTGCATGTTTCCCACACTGCGTTCACCCCAAACGCAGACTGCAAATGCAGTGCATTTGCCTGTGCCGGATTGCACAGTACCGTACTACCATGCAATCCGGTTGCAGCGTGTTTTTAAATGTAGTGCATGCACTACTGCAAATGAATTGGCTGAAAATCGCACTGCACTGAATTGCACAGGAATCATACAGGAACGAAGACTGTGTTCCTTTGCGACTCCGGTGTGAAACAGCCCTTACTCTACCAAAAAACACTTTTTGTCATTAGAGACAGGAAAGGCTGTTTTTATATTGCTCTTGTTTGGAGTTGGAGATTTCTCCTTAGCGCGTTGTCACCAGGACAGGAAGTGAGGGAACATCTCCCCAGTAGGGGAATGGACAGCGATAAAAAGTGAAAGAGGTTCTAACATGTGATCGACCGATATCGTTTTTTATCGCCGATACCGATATATTTTTTTAAAATGTCTACAGGTACTGTGGTGGTGGGATCTGGGGGTCTAAAAGACCCCAAACCCCTCCTCTGCACTTAAGCATTCAAAACGCCAAGTGAAACACCATTCGGCGCCGCCAGTACCTGGAAGTGATGTCATGACATCACTTCTGGGTATGTGGCGGCACCGAATTCAAAGAAACGGAGACCCGGGTCAAACGGCAGCGGTGAAGGTAGGATTCCCAGGTCTTCCGGTGGGAATGGGGGGCAGGAGGGGGGGGACGTCCCCTCCCGCTCCTTGGAAAGACAGCCAAGCGGCTTCTCAGCCGCTTCGGTTGTCATCACAAGACAGCCGACCATTGGCTATGGACACCGGTACCGGGGTGATACCTCTAACTGCAGGCTTCACCCCCGTACAAGCACTTTCCCTGAAACATCGGCAATATCGGTAAATAAAAAGCCGATTCCGATATATCGGGGAAAGTCCATATCGGCCCTCGATATATCGGCTTTGCCGATAATCGGTTGATCTCTAGTTCTAACCCTTCTTATCTATTGAGTACCAAAAAGATAGAGTTTGTTTTAAATTACATTTTTTAACTTACAGTACCTATACATACTGTATGAATTATCAATATGTTTGAATGCATTTACCATTTACCAACCATTTCGCACGCACCTCTTTCAAAGTCCCAACCCCATTTTTCTTCTTTTATCAAATTAGGGATGAAGGCACAGAGCCTAGTGAGCTGTGTACTTTATTTAAAGTCCCAAAAACCCCCCTCTTTCAATGACTGACATAGGAATGGAGGTGTGTGACTACAGATGGAATTCCGGAAGATAGCTTCACGGTATTATTCCAGTTGGCGGACCCCATTATAGGTGGTCTGCGATATACATATAGACTGTGTGGATTTCATGGTACAACTATTGGTTATATATTATATTTAATTGCATGTCATAGATTTAATGGTTTTGAGCCCCCCTGGTTACACATGGTGTGGAAATGTAGGGTTGTTGGGTTTGCTTAATGCTTCTGGGAGCTGCGATGCGCTCCAGTAGCCTTCACCCTTCCCCTCACCCTTTTTTGACACGGGGGTCTTGGCAGGTCCTTTCCCGATGTGCCATATACCATTCTCCTGAGTACATCACATCTCTCCCTATTTCCCTCTCTACCTTTATGGCACTATGGCTACACCATGCATAATGAGGTGCTCAACTTGGTGATTGTCGCTTTATTATTCTATTTTTTATCTATTTTGGTACTGACTTCAACAAGTCCCCTGTGGGGTAACTTCACCCTGATTTCACATCTTCTATATCTCTCTATTTCTTTTTTTCTCCATCTTGAGAATTAGTTCACTCATACGTTTAATACTGTACTATAAGCCCTGTTCACACCTGAGCGTTTTTCCGCTCGTAAGTCGCAAAATTCCATTCTTTTCAATGGCCCTTGTTTACATTTGAGCGTTTTGTCACCTGTGGCAAAACGCCTGAAGCTCAAAAAAGTACATGAGATTATTTTTTGGCAGATTACAAACGTTTTTGTTAGATGGAAATTGTATGGGGAGAAAATGGCCAAACAAAAAAATATAGATATAATGGCACCTTCCCCTAAAGAGTAATAGTGGAAGCAATGGGTCCAGATATCAATAGATTCAGCAATAGACTCATTTATGTACTACCCTTTTGGGACAATTGTATTGTAAAGATTTTTGCGACCATTTGATATGTCTGTAATACAAATATGATATTACTCGTTTGATATATATATATAATACAATTTTTGATGTTTTTTTTATGAAATTGACTTTTTATATAATCTCAGGTATTTGATAGGCACATTCAAATCCCCATTTCCCAGATATGCTGGTTACCTTTTCCTATCTGTCCAGTTCCCCTCTCCTACATGTCCCTGGCATATCTGGACCCATTGCTTTTCCACGTTTTTGTTAGATATCAATGCCTGCCTCCAAACACCTGCAAAAAATGCCAAAAAAAAGCCCAAAAAAAGCTTGAACAAAAGCCAAAAAAAAAAAAAAACACCTGAAAACTATATGCTTAGGTGTGAATGGAGCCTGAAGCCCCGTACACACGCTTCGAAAATTGGCAGGGAATTTTCGTCCGACGACCGACGACATTTCGGCTTGTTAGTATGATGCTTCCGACAACCAATTCCGACTTTTCGGCCGAAAAAAATCTGGTGTGCAGACTATAAAATTTTTGTTGGCCGTCAACACAACGGCCGATTTTCGTGCAGTCAGTACAGATTTCAACAGGGAAAAATCTGATGAGCAAGACTGGGCATGCTCACTCAGTGAAGAAAGAACACAAAGAAAGCAAACCAACACATGACATCACTTCTGAAGTAGAATTTTGATGGGCGAGAAAATTCGTGTGCAGTCTAGGCACATTCCAATAAACAAAACACAACTCTGGACAAAAGACGGACGATCGGTCGGCCGATAATCGTTGCGTGTGTACGGGGCTTTACTCTTGTGTTGTAACAGATCCATGAGTATTTCTACTTTTGACAATTTTTTTATACTTATGCTGAGAATGATGCACAAGCACACTTTTGCCATATTAGGCTCCTTTGTTTCCTTCCTTTTTCTGGGATCCAATTAGTAGTTACACGATCTATGCTCCTTAGGCACTAGCTATATATACCACAATTACTATGTGTATAACAAACCTCTTTCATAGACTCCCCTTGGGATTGTGAACTATGCCACTATTGACCACACAGTGGAGATCTGCACCTTTCGTGAGGTCCTCTAATATGTGCCTTGGCGTTCACAGGCAGTCCTCCCACAGCTCCTGGTGCAGACATCCACAGATGGCCCTTAGTCTATAGCACTACATGTTTAACTTTTAGCTGATTTGGTAATCCCTCCATTCGGGTAGGCTGTTTCTTCTTCCCCACTCCCCGTCTCTTATTTTTGTTAAATCATCAGAGCTATTACCTCAATGCCTATACTTGAAGTGGTGGCTCTATATGTGAGTCCTTCCTAAACACTGTATTGGCTTGTCAGTGTTGCAGTATTGTTTTATTAAATTAAATTTTGTACTACACTATGAGCCTCTTCTTTTTATTCAAATTATCTCATATGGCTTGCTGAGCAATCTACTCTGCTGGAGGGAAATCTCTGGATAGGATATCATCGGCTCTCCAGGCTTTCCAAGATCTTGAGTTTTATGGATACATACCTGATTGCTGTCCTATAACTTAGACAGCATTTGGCTCTGGTAAGTTTGAAATTCGCCTATACGGTGGAGGACACAGCTGCATGTGTGACCATAACAGCTTATTATTGCACTGGGACACTTTAACCACTTGCCGTCTGCTCACTAGAGCTGTACTGCGGCAAAGTGGCTCTTGTAGGTCTGACGACGTAGACCTACGTCGGCAGACACTCCCCCTTCTTCCGCTGTATTCAGTCACAGCGGGAGTCGGGCCAGGAGAGGAGCAGCGGCTATCGCCGCTGCTCTTCCCCGATCGTCGAGGAATCGAGTCTGGAGATCCGCACGCCTGTGTAAACACAAGCGGACGGATCTCCTAAGTGACAGGCAGGTTCAGATTGCAGGGTTCAGCATAGCTGAACCTGCGATCTGTCCTTGTGTCACTCAGTCACCTCCCCCCACACACGTCACTAAGCACCAGGCATACATTAACCCCTCCCTCTCCAATAAAATTAACCCCTTCCCTGCCAGTGTCATTTTTACAGTAACAGTGCATATTTATAGCACTGATTACTGTAGTAATGTCACTGGTAACCCCAAAAGTGTCAAAAATGTCAGTCAAGGGTCCGATCTGTCCACCGCAATGTCGCAGTCCCGCAAAAAAAAAATCGCAGATCGCCGCCATTACTCGTTAAAAAAAACCCACCAAAAACGACAGAAATCTTTCCCTTAGTTAGTAAACGCAATAACAAAGATAAAAGATATGCTCCGCACAGCTGAGAGGATGTGACGTCCAGCAGGATAGGCTCGGCCCCCTATATTACATTACGTCGTCGCAAGTGAGCTGTGACTTCAACAGTAGAGGTCCTCCAGAGCAGAGCACCCCCTGCCCCAAAGCACCCACCCCACCCATGTTGAGGGTGTGTGGCCTGGTATGGTCCGGGGGGTGGGGCCGCTCGCTCGTCCCCCTCCCCTTTCCTCGCTTGCCGGGCTGCATGCTCGGATAAGGGTTTGGTATGGATTTTGGGGAGGACCCCACACCATTTTTTCAGCCTCAAAATCCATACCAGACCCGAAGGGCCTGGTTTGGAACCTGGGGAGGACCCCCACGCTGTTTTTATTCCCATTTTGGCGTGGAGTTCCCCCTCAAGATTCTCACAGCGTAAGTCGCACCGCAAGTCGGATCATCCTGGTCCGACTTGCGATGCGTCTTCCATTCAAATCAATAGGCTCCCATAGGGAACCATTGATTTTGAATGGAGGCAGAAAAAACGCTGCTAAAAGCGACATTGCCAAACATTCAATAACGCCAATGGAAAAATCGACTGAAAGCACGTTTTTACAGCTGCTTTTTCCTGGCGTTAGAAGAGGCTTTGCAGCTTGTTTTTTCTGACTCCCTGTGTGCATGGGGCCTTACCATGTCAATAAAAAATAAATAAAAAAATTCCAACCAGGTGTATCTGCAAAAGTTACTGTCCACTGTCCCCATCACCAAAACACAGCTCCATTCTTGAGAAATCCTGCGCTGAGATACTGGGATAAAGCCACTTTTTGGAGTGTTGCTCTGGTTCCTTGCATGGACCTCCACATCACTTCAGAATATACACTTCTCAAAAAAATTAAAGGAAAAAAAATCAGATCTCAATGGGGAAAAATATCACGCTACTGTAGATATCTATGCTGATATGGACTGGGTAATTTGTTAGGAATGAAAGGATGCCACATCGTTTGATGGAAATGAAAATTATCACCCTACAGAGGGCTGAATTTAAAGACACCCCAAAAATCAAAGTGAAAAATGTATGCAGAGGCTAGCTCATTTTGCTGAAATTTCATTGCAGCAACTCAAAATGGCCCCCACATGCTTGTATGCATGAATGTAAATGTTGGGGCATGCTCCTAATGAGATGACAGATGGTGTCCTGGGGTATTTGCACCCAGATCTGGACCAGGGCATCACTGAGCTACTGAACAGACTGAGGTGCAAACTGGCGGTGTCGGATGGACTGAAACATAATGTCCCAGAGGTGTTCTATTGGATTTAGGTGAGGTGAGCATTGGGACTATTCAATGGTATCAATTCCTTCATCCTCCAGGAACTGGCTGCATACTCTCACCATATGAGGCTGGTCAGGGTCGTGACCCAGGAGTAACCCAGGACCCACTGCACCAGTATAGGGTCTAATAATGGGTCCATGGATTTCATCCTGATACCAAATGGCAGTCAGGGTTCCATGGTCTAGCCTGTAGAGGTCTGTGCGTTCCTCGATTGATATGCCTCCCCAGACAATCCCTGATCCACCACCAAACTGGTCATGCTGAATGATGTTACAGGCAGCATAACATTCTCCACGGCTTCTGTACACCCTTTCACGTCTGTCACATGTGCTCAGTGTGAACCTGCTGTCATCTGTGAAAAGCACAGGGTGCCAGTGGCGGACCTGCCAATTCTTGTGTTCAATGGCAAATGTCAATCAAGCTCCACGGTGCTTAGCAGTGAGCACAGGGCCCAGTACAGGAGGTCAGGCTCTCAGGCCACCCTGTTTGTTTTCGATTGTTTGATCAGAGACATTCACACCAGTGGCCTGCTGGAGGTTGTTTTGTAGGGCTCTGGCAGGGCTTATCCTGTTCCTCCTTGCACAAAGGAGCAGATACCGGTCCTGCTGATTGCTTAAGGACTTTCTACGGCTCTGTCCAGCTCTCTTAGAATAACTGCCTGTCTCCTGGAATCTCCTCTATGCTCTTAAGACTGCGCTGAGGGACACCTCAAATCAAACCTTATGGCAATGGCATGTATTGATGTGCCATCCTGGAGGAGTTGGACTGCTTGTGCAACCTCTATAGGGTCCAGGTATCGCTTCATGCTACCAGTAGTGACACTGACCCAAGCCAAATGCAAAACTAGTGAAAAACAGTGAGAAAAGATGAGCAGGGAAAAAAAATATAATTTGCCTCCACCTGTAAAACCATTTCTGTGTTGGAGGCTGTCTCATTGTTGCCCATCTAGTGCACCTGTTTTTAATTCTATTAACACCAAAGCAGCTGAAACTGATTAACAACCCCCTCTGCCACTTAAACAACCAGATCAATATCCCAGGAGTTTAATTGACTTGATGCTATACTATGATTAAAAAATGTTCCTTTAATTTTTTTGAGCAGTATAGTAGTTGATGGGAGCAGCCAATGAGCGCTGTGGAGGACCAAGGAGATAACACCGTCTGGGTGTGCCCATCTCCTAAAGGACTTCAGTGGAGGATGTCTCATGATTGGAGCACGGTTTTGGCAGCACAGATAGCATGAAAAGTAAGCATTTGCATTAATTCTTTAAGTAATTCACTGTGGAGTTATTTGACTATGAAACAGGAGTCTAAAGGTGGAATTTTTTGGTTTTATAATTTCCTCTAATATTCTAAAGTGGAACAAAAGCTGCCAGCCTTCCTCCGTTGGGAAAAAGAACTTGGGAATTCTTACTCTTTAGGGACATGGTGATCACACATATCCTTACACCCATTGATCGGATCATTGGGACAGTGTTCACAAGATATTACACAAAGGTTACTTTACGCCATACAAATTAGTGAAAACTACCCTGACCATCTCCTCTTTGTTGGCGTCACTGTGGGGATATAGGTAATCTGCTTCATGTCTTGTGGACGCGCCTCAAACTTTGTTCTGCTTTCCCAAGTCACAGGTATCCTGACAAAACCTAGTCCAGGCCTGGCTGTAACGCTTCTGCGTTTCTTATATGGTGTGGATTTTCAGCTGCAGAAATAGTTCCACGTCAGTAGTCATGTAAGAGATATGCTGAGATACCATTCCCAACCTCAATGACTCATCATGTGTGGAAGGTCTTATTTCAGCCAGTAAATACACACAATTAGCAAGCTGGTTCCTAGTGTGACTTTATGTATGTGGTAACACAATGATGAGGGTTTGAGGGATAGGTTGAGTGAAGGTGGTAGGTGATAGACACTTGAAGGTGAGACAGTAGCAGATGGATGCAGGAAGGTTTAGCAGTCATGTATGGTAGCAGATGACAGAGTAGCAGGTGGACATACAAGAGTGATCAACCCAGTGCAGGAAAGTAGCAGTAGCCTCAAGAGCTAGCAATCTAGTTATGCAGATGTGATAAACAGTCTTTACTATGCAGAGCTAGATAGTGTAAGCTTAGTATAAGTTTATAGAGAATTCCCCTGCGGGGTACTTAGCACTATTAGCGATACAGCCGAAGGGTGGTTCAGGAGAGGCGGATGATCCAGTAGCGGGATACAGGGATCAGCGCAGCGAGGTTCCGTCAGCGAGGTGAGCTTGCAAGCATGGAAGCTTCAAGCAAGGTTAGCATCCAGGTAAGGGTGTTTGAACGAACACATGTGAGTGAGAACCGGCGCTTTAAATAGCCATCTAGTCCGGCGCTGGGTGATGACAGCTCCAGTCTTAAAGGTGTATGCGCACCTTTCCAAAAGTAAATGGTGGGGCGCATACACTTGTGGAAAGTGTAATTTAGGGTACCAAAGGTACCGGAAAATTACAATACCCCCCCCTTAAGGCCTGCTCCTGAAGGCCTCTGGAGCTGGTTTGTCTGGGTATCTCGCATGAAAATTGCGGATTAATCTAGGGGCATGTATGTCAGAGGTGTTTAGCCAGGTGTCGTCTTGGGGCCCATAGTTCTTCCATCTAACCAAGTACTGAAGTCTTCTTCTGTAGATACGAGAATCCAGAATCTCTTTTATCTCGTATTCTTCTCCACCTTCAACTTGTACAGGAGGGGGAGGTGGAATATTAGGCCTTATTCCTTGGTCCGGAACATGGGGTTTTAGTAGCGACACATGGAAAATGGGATGGATTTTTAGGTCCATTGGCAATGTAAGCTGCACTGCAGCTTTTCCAATAAGTTTCTTGATTGGGAAAGGTTCCAAGAACAGAGGTCCAAGCTTTTTGCTAGGGATCTTCAGTCTCAAGTTTTTTGTTGAGAGCCAAACGAGGTCCCCGATAGTATACTGTGGAGAAGGTCTTCTACGAAGATCATAGTACTTCTTTTGTTGACTGTGAGCGTGTGCAATGGTAGTATTTAGTAAACCCAGAGAATCCTTTATTTGGGTAAGATAGTCTGAGGCTACTGGGTTATTTGAAGGAAGGATGCGTGGAGGGAGAATAGAGGGATGGAACCCATAGTTCAAGTAGAACGGACTCTGCTTGGTTGTACTGTGAGTTGCGTTGTTGTAGGCAAATTCTGCCAGGGGGAGAAGATCCAACCAATCATCCTGTTAGTAAGAAGTGTAACAACGTAAATACTGCTCGATGCATTGGTTGACTCTTTCAGTCTGTCCGTTGGTCTGCGGATGGTAAGGAGAAGTGAGCTTCCGCTCAATCCGTAGTATGTGACATAGTTCTTGCCAGAATTTAGAAATAAATTGGGATCCACGGTCAGACAGAAGAGTTTTTGGGATAACATGTAATCTGAAGACATGTTTCATCAGGAGTTCTGCCGTTTGTTTGGACGAAGGTAGTCTGCGAATAGCAATGAAATGTGCCATCTTTGTCAGATGGTCCACTGACACCAAGATGGTATTAAATCCTTTGGAAGGAGGCAATTCTACGATGAAGTCCAATGACAAAACTTCCCATGGAGTTTGGGGTATTGGTAGAATGCATAGTAGACCGGATGGTCTCGTAGTGTCAATTTTGGACCTGGCACAGACATTGCATGAAGAGACGAATTTTTGTATAGATGTTTTCATGTCAGGCCACCAGAATTGTCGAGAAATCAAATTGAAAGTCTTTGTCATACCCATATGTCCTGCCATAGGCACATCATGCGATAATTCCAAGATCTTGGTGCGTAGGGTAGGTGGTATGTAAAGTTTGTCGTTGTAGTAGAGGAAGCCTTCTGCATCAGTATTTAGTTGTGGTGGGGGTGAATCCAAATTTATACCATGCAGAACCTCTTCCTTTAAGGAACGGACAACTCCAATAATGCGTTTGTGAGGTATTATAGGAACGGAAGGGATTTCAAAGTAGTTTTCTTCAGTTAGTCGTGATAGTGCATCCGCCTTTTTGTTCTTATCTGCAGGTGTGTAGGTCACTAGGAAGTTAAACCTTAGAAAGAATAGTGACCATCGTACCTGTCGATGCGAGAGAGTTTTGCTAGTCTGAAGATATTGGAGGTTTTTATGGTCCGTGCATATAATTATTGGTAATTGGGTGCCTTCGAGTAAATGTCGCCAATTCTCCAGAGCCAATTTTATAGCAAGCAGTTCCTTTTCACCCACGGGGTAATTAATCTCGGGACTGCTCAGGGATTTAGAAAAAAAAGCGACTGGATGAAGTGGTGAAGTGTGGGTAGGTCGTTGGGAGAGTATTGCTCCTACTGCCATGTTTGACGCATCTACCTCCAGAATGTATTGGAGGGATGGGTCTGGATGGCGTAATATGGGAGCGGAAGTAAACCTTGTCTTTAACAAGTGGAAAGCCTTATTTGCTTCTTCTGACCATTTAAATGGTATTTTTATGCTAGTGAGCTGTGTGAGGGGTCTCACAATAGCAGAAAAGTTTTTTATGAACTTCCTGTAGAAATTTGAAAATCCCAGGAATCGCTGTAGCGCCTTGCGTGTAGTTGGTGTAGGCCAATCCTGAATGCAGGATATTTTACTCATGTCCATCTCGATTCCTGTTTTGGATATGATGTAGCCTAGAAAGAGTACCTCATCTTTATGGAACAAGCATTTCTTCAGCTTCACATAAAGATTATGTGCAAGCAATCTCGATAATACAAGTCTTACATGTCTTATGTGTTCAGACAGGGTCTGTGAATATATAAGTATATCGTCCAGATATACCACAACACAGACATCTAGTAAGTCTTTGAAAATATCGTTTATAAATCGTTGGAAAACTGCAGGGGCATTGCATAGGCCGAATGGCATCACAAGATATTCGAACAATCCGTATCTAGTTCTGAATGCAGTCTTCCACTCGTGTCCATCACGGATTCGAATGAGATTGTATGCTCCTTTCAGGTCTAATTTTGAAAAATAGGTAGCTCCACGCACCTGCTCAATGAGCTCAGGGATAAGCGGTAGAGGATAGCGATCTTTTATTGTGATGGCATTCAATTTCCTGTAGTCGATGGTAGGTCTGAGACTTGAATCTTTATTGCGAACAAAAAAGAGTCCTGCTGCTGTAGAAGAAGTGGAAGGTCTAATAAAACCTTTTTCCAAGTTCTCATCCAAATAGGTTTTGAGATGGGCAAGTTCATCCTGTGAAAGAGGATAAACATGACCGAACGGCAATTTGCTATTTGGGAGTAGATCAATGCTACAATCATAGTCTCTATGAGGAGGTAATGTTTGAGCATTTTTCTCAAGAAAAACCTCAGAAAGATCCTGATAACATAGTGGTGCAATCTCATCTGTCATCACAGACAGAATCTTCCCGGAAAACGGGAGGTTACACGTATCCTCGCAATAACAAGAAGGGAAGGTCAAGGACCGTTTATTCCAATCTATGGTTGGTTGGTGTGTGTGTAACCAGGGAAGTCCCAACACAATGGGAAAGTGGGGTGAAGGTATTAAATCAAAGGTAGAAGTCTCCCTATGAGACTCATTAATAGTGACTAGAAGTGCTTGTGTCTGATCGGTGATCGGACCAGAGGATAACGGAACACCGGTAATAAGACTTACTGAGACAGGTTTGAGTTTAGAAATAATAGGAATTTTATTTAAAGCAGCAAAACATATATCCATATAATTTCCACAAGATCCTGTGTCAATCATGGCCTTAGTAGTAATCCTGTTCTGGTCCCACTGTAATGTCAAAAAAACAGAAATGTAGGGGTTAGTGAATGAAGTTGTCAATCCTCCTAGGGAGATATGTGAACACTCACCCTTCTTTTTGTTGACTAGGGGACAGACGTTTATCTTGTGATCCGGGGATGCACAGTACAAGCAGAGATTTTCATTTCGTCTTTTGGCTTTTTCCATAGTTGATAGCGGTGGGCGTATGGTTCCTATCTCCATAGGAACGGGGTCAACGGCCAGACTCCGAGAGGAAACGGATAATGGCATTCCCATCTTTTCAGCCTTTCTTTCTCGTAGTCTTCTATCTATGGTAATACTGAGTTGTATTAGTGCATCCAGGGTTTTTGGCAGATCCGCTCGGGCGAGCTCGTCCTTAACGGCTTCTGATAGGCCAAGCCTAAATTGGGTTTTCAGAGATGCATCATTCCATTCTGAATCAAGGGTCCATCTCTTGAACTCTGCGACAAAGTCTTCTACAGGCCTCCTTCCTTGTTTCAAGGATCTTAACTGAAGATCAGCAGTACTCTGCCTATTGGGGTCATCATATAGGCTAGTGAGCTCTGCCAGGAACAAGGCATAGGAGTTGAGAAGCTGGTCGTTTTTCTCAAAGAGAGAATCTGCCCAGGCTCGAGGATCGTTTGATAGGTAAGAAATAATAGTACAAACCTTAATGTGATCAGTAAGGTAGGTACGAGGTTTTAGCAAAAAAAGTAACTCACATGCGTTTTTAAATTCGCAAAATTTTTTGCGATCGCCTGTAAATACCAAAGGGGGATTTATCTTGGGTTCAGGGGACTGAGCAGAGGTAAGTTGTGTCAGTCTAATTACCTGCTGCGACAGAGCCTGATTGTCTTCTTTTAATTCAGCAAGTGCGTGTATTAACGCAGATACTTGCTGTTTTAATTTTGTCACCTGAGTGGTTATTTCTGCTGAATCCATTTTTTGGTTCGTTCAATCTGTAACGCTTCTGCGTTTCTTATATGGTGTGGATTTTCAGCTGCAGAAATAGTTCCACGTCAGTAGTCATGTAAGAGATATGCTGAGATACCATTCCCAACCTCAATGACTCATCATGTGTGGAAGGTCTTATTTCAGCCAGTAAATACACACAATTAGCAAGCTGGTTCCTCGTGTGACTTTATGTATGTGGTAACACAATGATGAGGGTTTGAGGGATAGGTTGAGTGAAGGTGGTAGGTGATAGACACTTGAAGGTGAGACAGTAGCAGATGGATGCAGGAAGGTTTAGCAGTCATGTATGGTAGCAGATGACAGAGTAGCAGGTGGACATACAAGAGTGATCAACCCAGTGCAGGAAAGTAGCAGTAGCCTCAAGAGCTAGCAATCTAGTTATGCAGATGTGATAAACAGTCTTTACTATGCAGAGCTAGATAGTGTAAGCTTAGTATAAGTTTATAGAGAATTCCCCTGCGGGGTACTTAGCACTATTAGCGATACAGCCGAAGGGTGGTTCAGGAGAGGCGGATGATCCAGTAGCGGGATACAGGGATCAGCGCAGCGAGGTTCCGTCAGCGAGGTGAGCTTGCAAGCATGGAAGCTTCAAGCAAGGTTAGCATCCAGGTAAGGGTGTTTGAACGAACACATGTGAATGAGAACCGGCGCTTTAAATAGCCATCTAGTCCGGCGCTGGGTGATGACAGCTCCAGTCTTAAAGGTGTATGCGCACCTTTCCAAAAGTAAATGGTGGGGCGCATACACTTGTGGAAAGTATAATTTAGGGTACCAAAGGTACCGGAACATTACACTGGCCTTGCTTAATCTCCATATACATACATTTTGTGAGGGATTAGCTCGGTGGCGGGTGTGGATGACCCCTTGGGGGGTGTTTTTTCCCAGAGAGGTAGCCGACAAGTGCTTGCAAACAAACAGTGTGGTTTATTAAATGGTGTTTTCTTCACCAGGCTGTATGCAGCAAAACATCCAAAATAAAATAAAACAGAAAATAAATCCTTGCCTCTGTGGGCGGCTACCTTCTCACAACTGGAACCTGCCTAAGTGTCTGTCTCCAACCTACCGTCGGGCAGACTTCCTTGTCCTACAGTGGACACTCAATAGTCCTTTTATAATAGTTTCACAGGGCAACACAGTCCTTTTGTTTCTTTCACACAGAAACACTTCGTCTTCTCACCTTTGAGACGTATTCACCCTTGGTTACCGTCCCGGGCACACATCACTCCGGGGGGTCTTCTCCCAGGCCCACACATCCTGTCGGGAGGCACACGCTGACTGTCCTCCTGCTCCCAGCCCACATGGCTTCAGGACACAGCTTCTGGAGGCAGCAAACAATAGGAATTTCTCTGAACAAATTATAGAGCCTTAACTCCCTCATTCTGAACAGGTGAAGGCCTTTCAACTTCCTGCTGGCTAGCTCTGTAGCCAACACCCTAAATTAATTAATGGACTTTCTAAATCAGGTAGAAATGTATCTCCTTCCTGTGACTACATTCCCAGATTTAGCTGACTTCCTGTCACATATCCCCCCCTCTTGTTTCAACCCTAGGGTTGGGACACAGATTTCCAGGCACGCATGTGTCAAGCACTGCTGACTCACTGATAAGCCTCCTATTATCCTCAAGCTTCCGGATGAAACTGTTTTGTCATCTTCATTGACGGATTTCTCATAAATGCCACACAGTTGGTCTCTCATCTCATATACACATTCTTCAACTGCATTTTTGGCATCATTTCGCTCCTTCTCGTTTCTGTCATCTTCATTGACAGCTTTCTCATAAATGTCAGACAGCTTGTCCCTCATAACCGTCTGTCCAATCCACCACGGAGGACCGTGATCCATAGGCAACTCAATTGGGCTAGTCTTAATGTCTTCAACATTCTTAAGACGCCTCTCTCTGCAATCAATAAATGTTTTCCACAAAACTTTGAGAACCTTTGCTTCACTAAGCTTTGTTCCAAGTAGGGACTCTTGACATCCCTCTGTGACTTGAGTTGCCTCTCCATACAGCTGTACACAATCATTGACTTTTTGTTGTAAAAGGGAATGATCTTCCTTCTTGAGCTTTGCTTGCTCTAAGATGCTGTGCAGAGGATTTTCCAATTGAGACAACAGGCTGTCACACATTTCTTCAAAGTGACCCCTGTTCCTTTTCCCAGAGATATCAATATCATTCACCAAACATTTCATATTCATAGGCAGATCTGAAGCATTTGCACTCATCAACTTCTTAAACTTTTCGCCCTCCTGAGCGAGTCGCAGTAAAGGCCTACTATTTGATTTGATATTCAGTTTATATTTCTTGCCAAACTCTTCACAGAAGTAGCCAACCAGAACATCATCAACTTTCCTTCCACCAACATAGGGGTCAAAGGCAACAACACAGTTGAACCCAGCGATCTGGGTGGTATCCATTATAGACCTCCTCTCTGCATCAGTGAAGAAGCATGGAACTGCAACACATTCTTTTACAGGTTTCTTCAATGCACTTTCTGCTGAACTATTTGACCGCTCAAGGTCACCTAGTTCTTTTTCTCTATCTGAATTCCACATGGAATGCATCTCAAGATCACGATCAAACTTCTGCCACCCGTCTTTCACCAGTTCCATTTTGGAAACACTCCCTGAAAGGCACTTATTCATTTGCTTCACGTTTTCACCAACAGCCTTAGTTTTCTCCACTAGGTTTTCAGCCTGAACTGAGAAATCATCACATTTCTTACTCAGCTCCTTTGTTTGCTGAAGTTCTAATGATACATTTTCCAATGCTTGAAGTTTTTGAAGGAACGGTTTATTCCAAAGGGGTGATTCAAGCCACGTGTCGTCACATTTCTGAGGCTCACTCAGGACAGACCCCAAAACACTGATCCTTTTAAAAACTGCATCAGGCACACTATCCCCTCTTTGGGACAGATCCTCTGTTGCCTGGAATTCCTCTTCCAGTTCCTGCAACGGAATCTTCATCTCTTCTACTTGCTGTTCTAAGGCTCGCTTAGACTTTTCTAGCTCCTGAACGCTTTTCACAACATCATCCTTGGAGCTGACCAATTCTTCCATTTCTGTACGCAGCTGTTTAACACTTTCTAGTTCAGCCTTACACTCTAGAGCTTCCTCCAAAGAGCGAGCCAAGAACAGGGCTTTGCTCTCGTTATCACGCACCTCCGTTTCTGCACGTGCGCGTTCTTCTGCATATTTTGCAGACACAGTCTTCTCTTCACCAAGCATCTGATCAAACTTCTTTTTCACATCTTCAACACACTGTAATGAACCAACGCTTTCTTCCATGCGTTTTTTCATATCCGCTATCTGAGCTTGCAATGTTGCGACTTGCTCTGATAGGTTTTTCTTTGCTTCCGCCTCCTCTTTTAATTGTTCCAGGAAGCCATTTTTCTCATCTTCCATTTGTTTGAGCTTTGTGCTAAAACTCAGCCTTTGACACCTCTCTTCCTGTAAGAGTTCCTGCGTGTCTTGCAGCTGCGATTCCAAGATAGAAAAATCTTCCGCAATTTCTCTAGATTTGCTGTCTGCTTGAGAAAGCTGATTTGTAACATTGTCCAACTCAACCTGCAGTCGGTTTGCCTTCTCTGACAGCTTAGCACACAATCGGTCACCTTCTGACACCTTGACTTGCGATTCCAGAAGCTGTGCCTCTACTTTTTCCCTCTTATGTTCACAATCTCCTTTTCCCTGCATAAGAGCCTTCACCTCATTGGCTAGCATCTGGGAATAAGAATGTAATTCTGCCACACAGGCTTCTTTCTCCTTTAACTGCTGCTGGACACGTTGGGCTTCACCTTTCCAACTTTCACAGTCTGCACGTAATTCATCTACCACATTGCTCAAAGTGGTGAGCTCATACACAGTACTCAGTAATTTAGCCTCTCTTTCACTTTTCTCGTTGTCGCTGAGAGACAATGTCGTTTTCAGAGCGACATTCTGTTCCTGCGACTCCTGCAGGTCTATTTTTGTAGCTCCCAAAGACTGAAGACTTTTTTCCAGCTGATTACGCAACTCCAACATATCAGCCATACTTTGCTTCTGCAAAGTCTGAATTTCAATTTCCTTTTCCATGAGGATGGTATCTTTCTCCATTATAGTCTCTCTGCGTTTTTGCAACTCGACCAAAAGAAGAGCAGTGGATTCTTCCCACTGTGACACATGAGACTTGAGTAGTTCATTCATTTCCTGCAAGTTTCTATGCTCCATTTTAAGCAATTCCACGGCTTGTTCCTTTTCTTCCATTTTCCGTTGCAAGGCATCCAACTCAGCCCTGCACACATACTCGGTTTCTTCCAAACCGATGGCCTCCATTGGCTGCTGGCGTCTCTGTTTCCAGCCTGCCATGCTCTCTTGGTGATCCTTTTGTTGAGCTGCAAAGCTCCGCTGTTTCAGCATCTCCCCCATTTTGAGCTTACTTTTCATCTGAGCACACTGCGTCTCCATAGCAGTTTCATCAGTGTTGCTAGGGACAACAACCTTCCTCTTTAGTAGACTCTCTTTAGGCATGGATGGGGCTGGTTCAGACGGCAACATCCCCTCCATCCATAGAATCCGGTCTCTCATTTCATCTATCTTTGCATTCTTCAGGCGTTTTGAACGCCCCATCTTCAATAACTCCACAAACAAATTTTTCACAGTCCAGCAAAAAATTTTCAGACCACTGTCTCTTCAACACATGTAGTTTTTCTCTCTCTTGCGGGATCTCTTTTCCTGCGCACACAGTTTGTGCAGTCACTTGCACCAGACACAACAAAGTTCATCAAATAATTTTGAGACCGCTGTCTCTTTAAAACACTTTTTTTTTTTTTTTTTTTGTCAGGATCTTCTCTCCTGCACACATAGATTGTGCAATCTCATGCACCAGATAAAGTTCATCAAACATTTGCACTTCCTTGCAGGGATCTCTGCTTATGCCCACTGCATACCTCCACCATATGTGAGGGATTAGCTCGGTGGCGGGTGTGGATGACCCCTTGGGGGGTGTTTTTTCCCAGAGAGGTAGCCGACAAGTGCTTGCAAACAAACAGTGTGGTTTATTAAATGGTGTTTTCTTCACCAGGCTGTATGCAGCAAAACATCCAAAATAAAATAAAACAGAAAATAAATCCTTGCCTCTGTGGGCGGCTACCTTCTCACAACTGGAACCTGCCTAAGTGTCTGTCTCCAACCTACCGTCGGGCAGACTTCCTTGTCCTACAGTGGACACTCAATAGTCCTTTTATAATAGTTTCACAGGGCAACACAGTCCTTTTGTTTCTTTCACACAGAAACACTTCGTCTTCTCACCTTTGAGACGTATTCACCCTTGGTTACCGTCCCGGGCACACATCACTCCGGGGGGTCTTCTCCCAGGCCCACACATCCTGTCGGGAGGCACACGCTGACTGTCCTCCTGCTCCCAGCCCACATGGCTTCAGGACACAGCTTCTGGAGGCAGCAAACAATAGGAATTTCTCTGAACAAATTATAGAGCCTTAACTCCCTCATTCTGAACAGGTGAAGGCCTTTCAACTTCCTGCTGGCTAGCTCTGTAGCCAACACCCTAAATTAATTAATGGACTTTCTAAATCAGGTAGAAATGTATCTCCTTCCTGTGACTACATTCCCAGATTTAGCTGACTTCCTGTCACAATTTCCATTAGTTACATAGTTGGTAAGGTTGAAGAAAGACACCAGTCCATCCAGATTAACTGTGGTGTGTGAGTGTGCTTGTGTTTATGTCAATAGTACATTGTATATCCCTGTATGTTGTGATCGTTAAGGTGCCCATCTAATGTTTTTTTAAACTATCAATGCTCCCTGCTGTTACCACTGTTTGTGGAAGAGATTTCCACATCCTTATCACTCTGACAGTAAAGAACCCTCTACGCAGTTTGAGCTTAAACCGCTTCTCTTCCAATTTCAGTGAATGACCGCGAAAAAATTTATAAAGTGCAACGCTGATAGAAAAAAACTATAATAATAAAGTGCAGATATAGTACAATAATAATAATAAAAGTATCTATATGGCAATAGAAGTATTTATACAATACACATAAAATACAACACAGCCAATAAAAATAATAGAAAGTGCATATATAATCAAATAACAGATCAATAAAAATCTGATTAATAAATCAAAGAAAGTCCAAAGTGCAGTGTGAAAAGAATATCTTCAATCGTTATTCTATGGGAATAATCCAAAAACTCTTGCACAGGATCCACCACTAACATTAGAGGGGAGCTTAGCAGATAAAATGGACCCAATTAAGCTTACGCCTAATGAGTCAGAAACAGCACGATTAGATGGATAATCATCCAAAAGATGTCTGGATAGACTTTCGCCACTCCAACAGCTCCAACGTTTTTTTCCACTTTAATACAGATTATTCCCATTGATGGACCATCCAGTTTAAACTAGAGCCTCAAGTTCTTCTCCACATATACCCAATAAAAGAGAGAACTCCACATAGTGTAAAACCATACAAATGTCTCGTTTATTAAAAATCAGAAAACCTTACAATGTAGATGAATGGAAAGCGATCAAAAGTAACGCAGTGGCATCATAGCAGCAGATGCGACTGCTATGATGCCACTGCTATGATGCCACTGCATTACATTTGATCCTAGGATGTTTTATTAAAGGGGTTTCCATTCATCTATATTGTAAGGGTTTCTGATTTTTAATAAACAATACATTTTTATAGTTTTACACTATGTGGAGTTCTCTCTTTTATTAAGTACCGTATATGTGCAGATGAACTTGAGGCTTCAGTTTTGACTGGATGGTCCACCATCAATGGGTATAACCTGTATTAAAGTGTAAAAAACCATTGGTGCTGTTGGAGTGGCGGAAGTCTATCCAGACGTCTTATGGATGAATATCCATTATCATGCTGTTTCTGACTAATTAGATGTAAGCCTAATTTTATCTGCTAAGCTCCCTTCTAATGTTATTGGTGGTTCCTGTGCATGAGTTTTTGGATTATTCACATGGAATAACGATTATAGATATTCTTTTCACACTGCACTTTGGACTTTCTTTGATTTATTAATCAGATTTTTATTGATCTGTTATTTGATTATATATGCACTTAACATTATTTCTATTGCCTGTGTTGTATTTTATGTGTATTGTATAAATACTTCTATTGAACATATAGATACTTTTAATTATTGTACTATATATGCACTTTTTTATTATAGTTTTTTCTATCGGCGCTGCACTTTATACATTTTTTACTTTAGATACAGATTATCATCTGTAGTGCCAGTCGCTTTTCCAGTATTGTTTTATTTTAGCGCAGTATTGTTCTTTCTTCATTTACTAGTGAATGGCCGCGTGTCTTTTAAAATTCCCTTTCACAAAAACATTTTTTTCCCTGTGCTAGGGTACAAATACCGTACCGGTGACATCGCTATCATATCCCCTCTCAAGTGTCTCGTCTCCAGGGAGAATAAGTTCGATGCTTGTAGTTGTCCCTCATAGCTAAGGTAGCTTTGATGCACTTCTCTAGACTCTCCTCAGGCCCACCCAATATTCTGTCCACCCGATCCACGATGTGCCAGTTTCTCACCAGTACTCAGTTACTCACAGTTTCTCAGCAGTACTCAGTTACTCACAGTTACTCACCAGTACTCAATTACTCAGTTTCTCACCAGTACTCAGTTACTCACAGTTACTCACCAGTACTTAGTTACTCACGGTTACTCATCAGTACTCAGTCACTCACAGTTTCTCACCAGTACTCAGTTACTCACCAGTACTCAGTTACTCACAGTTTCTCAGCAGTACTCAGTTACTCCAGTTACTCACCAGTACTCAATTACTCAGTTACTCACCAGTACTCTGTCAGCACATTCAGCATTTTCTGGTCAGTCTGCCTCTCTCTGCTCCCGCTGATTCTCTGGTCTACCTGTCATGACCCCCCTCTGGTCTGCAGATAAACTTACATTACAATATTGCACTATTGTTTCCCATATTCTCATAGCTTCTCATTTGTTGTTCAGTCATTTAGTTGTGTCTGGCTCTTCGTGACCTCATGGACCATAGCGTGCCAGGCTTTTCTGTCCCCCACTGCCTCCTGGAGCTTGGTTAACTTCATGTTCATTGTTTCGATGATGCTATCTATCCATCTTGTTGTATGTCGTCCTCTTCTCCTTTTTCCTTCCATGTTTCCCAGCATCGGGGTCTTTTCCAATGAGTCCTCTCTTCGCATTAGGTGACGAAAGTATTCAAATTTCAGCTTCAGGATCTGTCCTTTCAGTGAATATTCAGGGTTGATTTCCTTCAGGATTGACTGGTTAAATATTCTTGCCATCCAAGGGACTTTCAAGAGTCTTCTCCAACACCATAGTTCAAAAGCATCAATTCATCAGCATTCAGCCTTCCTTACTGTATGATCCAATTTTCACAGCCATAGGTTACTATCTGGGAATACCATAGCTTTGCCTATAGGGCACTTTGTTGGTAGGGTGATGTCTCTGCTTTTTATAATATTGTCTAGGTTTACTATTGCTTTCCTCCCAAGAAGCAAACATTTCCTAATTCCATGGCCAGAGTTGCTGTCTGCCGTGGAATTAGGAAGATAAAATCTGTCACTGTTTCCATTTCTTCTCTTTCTGCTTGCCAAGGGGTGATGGGACCGGTTGCCATGATCTTAGTTTTCTTAATGTTTAATTTCAGGTCAGCTTTTGCGCTCTCCTCTTTCACCTTCCTTAAGAGACTCTTTAGTTCTTCTTCACTTTCTGCCATTCCCTCCCTTACTCCCTTGCTTTCTCCATGATCCAACGAATGTTGGCAATTTGATCTCTAGATCCTCTGCCTGTTCGAAATCCAGCTTATACTTGTGGTAGCTCTCGGTTCACATGCTGTTGAAGTCTAGCTTGTAGAATATTCAGCATAACCTTGCTAGCCTTGCTAGCGCATGAGATGAGTGCGATCGTACAGTAGTTTGAACATTCTTTGGTGCTCCCCTTCTTTGGTATCGGAAAGTAAACAAACCTCTTCCATTCCTGTGGCCATTGTCGAGTTTTCCAAATTTGTTGGCATATTGACTTCAGCTTTTTAACAGCATCATCTTTTAGGATTTTAAAAAACTCAGTTGGGATACCATCGCTTCCACTAGCTTTGTTATTATCAATGGTTTCTAAAGCCCCGTACACACGATCAGATTATCATCCATTTTTTGTGGCATGCTTGTCTGATGTGGAAAGTGAAGAGATTCTTTTCATACGAATTTTCCCGTAGGACAGAATTCTACTTCAGAAGTGATGTCATGTGTTGAATTGCTTTGTATGTGTTCTTTCGTCTCTGAGCTTGCCTAGTCTTGCTCTTAAGATTTTTTTTCCATCGAAATCTGTACTAATGAGACGAAAATTGGACTTGTATTACGGATGACAAAAATTTTATAGCCTGCACATCAGGATTTTGTCAGCCGAAAAGTCGGAGTTGGCTGTCGAAAGCACCATACTAACAATCCGAAAATCGGCAGATCAGTCGTCGGACGAATTTTCCCATCAGATTTTCTTATCGTGTGTACGGGCCTTTAGGCCCACTTGACTTCACTCTCTTGGATATCCGGTACAAGGTCAGTGATTGCATCATTGTGGATATATGGGACATTCAGATCTTTCTTGTATAGTTCTTCTGTGTATTCTTGCCATCTCTTCTTTACCTCCTCTACTTCTGTAAGGTCCTTGCCATTTTTGTCTATTATCATGCCCATCTTTGCACAAAACTTTCCCTTGATATCTCCAATATGTCTGAATGCCGACTTCCAGAGGATAGCAAGAACAGACAAAAATACCTTTTTAAACAATCAATAAAGAAAACAACAGAATGGGAAAGACTAGAGAGCTTTTCAAGAAAATTGGAGATATCAAGGGAATGTTTTGTGGAAAGATGGACATGATAATAGCTTCTCGTTAGTGACTACTAAAAAATGGAAAACTAACCTAGCTCCTGACATTTCAGAAATGATATACATAAGGTGAACCTACACTGTATATACAAGAGAGAGAAAGCCTGCAACGCAAACTCTTTAACATCTTTCATCAATAAATGGTTAGCTTGGATTGAAACATAATTGAAAGACAAATCTTTAGAAAGATTGTTGTCCTTCTTATTGAATCCCAATAGGCAATGGTGTATATATTTTTTATTTTGATTTCTTCCTATTTCTTCTATTTAATATCTGACCAGGTTTTTTTTTTCCATGTTTATTGGTGCCTTGCTTTATTGTGACCTGTCTCTCCATAAGCCCTTGTTCACATTGGAGCGATTTGTCATGCGATTTGACAGGTCAAATTGCATGACAAATCACATCCTATTGCTGGCAATAACAGTGTTCAAATTTATGTGGCGCTGACTTTGCAGTGCCGCATTGATTTGAAAGTACATGCATTACTTTGGGGGATTTTGGGTGCGACTCCAATAGACATCTGTGCACGAAGCAGCACAGATGTCTTCAAAGTCGCACCTGAAGTAGCACTGAGATGCAGCTTTGAAATCATGCGATTTCAAGTGAAATCACGCGATTTCAGGTGAAATCACGCGATTTCAAAGCCTCACTCAATGTGAATGAGAGATAAGTCTCTACCTTTTATGATAGTCTTGTGGAGACAGTAATCAAGGTATCTATTGATCAAAGTTATGTGTTAAAATATGTTTGTATGCACCATTTAGCATTTCAAGTTTACTGTAATGTTATACCACCTTGGTAAATGCATGATACTGTATCCCCTTCAACTGTGTTTTGTCTCTGTAACCCCTCTTACTTTGTCTCTTTAAATTGTAAATTGTTCAAAAAAAATTGAATGAATCCTAAAATCAGCATTTTTTTGCTGGATAATTTATTAGAATCCCAAACATTATATTTTGTCTACAGGAAAAACCCTGGAAAATAAAATAATGTCTGCTGCCAATTTTATTTTTTTTTTAATTTTGCACAATATTTGTACAGTCATTTATCCAAAACAAAATTTTCAGGAAAAAAAATACACTTAAAGCGGAAGTATACTCAAAAAAAAAAAAAAAAACCCCTGCAAGACAAAGGCATAATGAGCTAGTATGCATCGCATACTAGCTCATTATGAAATACTTACCTTAGAACGAAGCCCCGACACGGACCCCCGGACACCGCTGTGGGAGCGGACATGATCCCTCGGTGTCTCTTTCGGGTTCGGCGGCTCCGGTTCTGTGAGTGGCCGGAGCCGTGATGACGTCACCCCCGCACATGCTTGCGGGGGATTAACTTTCCGGCAACTTCCCGGCAAGGAACTCTGAAGGTCCGCCGGACCTTCAGAGCGCATGCGCCGCTCGCGTATCGGCTGCATGCAGTGCAAATATCTCCTGTAGGCTAAAAGTCACAAAAATCGGTATACTACCACTTTAAATTTTACTGTACACAAAAGCAATATAATACCCAATTTTAACATAGAAAAGATGATGTTACGTAGAGTAAATAGATACCAAACATGTCATGTTTTAAAATCGAGCATGCTTGTGAAATAGCAACAAACTTTATATAGTTTTTTAACACTTTTACATTTTTTTTTTCACGTTAAACTTTATTGCTATTGCAAGGGGCGAACAAGCCCCTTGTGATAGCTTTTGGCAAATAACCAGTACTTTTATGGAGAGATCAGGGGTCCCTGATGTTTTAATATGTATGTCGGTCAGCAAGTGGTTAAAGCAATCTCCTCAGAGCAGGTTACACAAAGCGCAATATAAGTGAAATTTCATGTTTACAGAACACGTCTCAGGTGTCTTAATTGGTCATAAATTGGTGTAATTTAGCACATCATCTTGTTCAAATTGACACTTTCTTGTTAATTTTAGCCATGTTGCAGGTACTCAAACATCATAAATATTTTAATGCACTCGTATTCACTCGAATTAAAGTTGTTCTAAATCCAAAACATTTTTTTTTTTTTTTACCTTAATGAAATCCCTGGATTAAGGTAAAACGTGTTTTACAGCTTTTGTCCTCCCCTACATCCCTAAATACCTACCTGAGTCCTCAATCAATCCAGCACTCTGCACGGCTGCATCACTTCTCTCCCCTCTCTTCTTCTTCACACAGGGACTCAGGCATCTGATTGGCTTAGGAGCTGGAGGTGGTTAGTAGAAGTGGTCATTTGCTTGAACCCCCAAGTTTAATGAGCTTCAGACGAACAGCTAGATTTATGGAGCCATAACCTGCAACCCTGATAATTTGTAAGGCTTTGCATAAGACTGAGCTCCAGGCATGTGGGAAGTTAACATTGATCAGGAGATGGAGAGAAGATGGTCTAGGACCCACCTTCATGAACAAGTATAGAAGCTCTTGGAGTCTGCAGTGAGCACCTACAATGAAACAGATTCTTCATTTTGTTTTGGGTGTCTTGTGTTAAGCCCCGTACACACGTAGCGATTGTCGGCCGTAAATATTCGGCCGACAACCGATCGGCCGATGGTAGGCTTGTTAGTATGATGCTTCCGACAGCCGACAGCGCATTTTCGGCCGAACAGGATCTGTCGTGCAGGCATTAAAATCTTTGTTGGCCAACACCAGAACGGCCGATTGTTCGCCAGTCAGTACAGATTTCGGCCGACAGACAGATTAGCAAGACTGGGCATGCTCAGAAAAGAAAAAAGACAAGGAAAGTTAACCATCACATGACATCACTTCTGCAGTCGGCTGTTGTTGGCCGACAAAATTCGTGTGCAGTCTTTTGCAGTTTTCAACAGACACGACAGCCCGGGACAAAAGACGGCCGATCGTTCGGCCGACGATCAGTACGTGTGTACGGGGCTTTACCGTAGGGCCCTTGCCACAAGGTTTGGCCATGAGCAGTAGCTAAGAGGTGCCTCTACACAGCCACAAATTTTGTAGCACCGACTACTACAGTGATTGTCAGATTCCCCAACGGCCCACCAGATATAAGATATGCATATTTATGATGTGCCAAGCTGGACAAATGTAATTATACAATACAGATCATTCCTGGAGTTCAGCTTTAAACATTTGTAACTTAGTAAAGAAAGATTTTTTTTCTTGAAGTTCTCATAATAGTTTTTCTACTTTGAACATAAAAATTAAAATGTATTAAAAACTATATTTGACTCACTTACATTCCATAAGCACACAATGTTTTTTTCATGGGTGTTCACAGTCAAGGAATAATTTAGATAATTAAAGGGCAGGTCCTGGGTGTGAGGCTCAAGCTGTAAATACCACTCATAATCACTGCTGTACATGATTTCATCTATTAAATCAATCACGTAAGGTTAAAATAGTTTTAAAATTTTAAAGTGTAAAAGTGCATCACTATGCAGTACATATAAAGACATCTTAATTTAGATCAAACAGTAATCAGTGAGACAAGTCACATCAAACATGTGCATTGCTTATTGAGTTAACACTGTAATAGGAATTAATAATCCTCCAATAATAACAGCGTCTTGTGGATTAAATATTATTCACCAATCAATGACTGCACCAAGTATATATCAAAAGCAATTCTTTACAAGATGTCGCAATCAGATAGGGATTCAGAGGAGGACTGGGCTGGGGGACAGGGGGCACCCCCCTCCCCCACTTACTCCATGGTTCAATTATGATAAGAATTGTTGGACTGGTGGTCTTGAGTAGAGATATTTTACTATCTAGATATTGATCAGAGTGAGACCTGCAGGTAGTGACGCATGCTGGGCATTACATATATTAGACCCTTCCTCCTTCTAAGAAGTGTAATCACAGGACATGATAGAATGAAGTATTCCAGTAATACATTCCTTGCAGCTCTAAGATGTTTTGTGACCACATGCTAGGAACTGCAAAGGAACCCAATGCTGGTGGAGGTGAAAATGTGTGTCACACTTGTAGCACCCTCCTAGGTAGGTGCTAGAGAGAAAGGATAGTTTTGAATCCTGTCTGCTTACCAGAGGGATTGCAGGTAAATCTATATTGTTGAAAGACAACAAAAAAAGGAAAGAGGCGCACCGACCTAGTGTATCACCACTAAAAATGTTTATTAAAATAGTATAAAATAAGCATTATACTCACAAACCAGATGTGAATATCGCACATAACAACATGTTCAACATAGGGTCTCCAAGGTGGCCAGGGTACTACGCAATGCTGGATGGCATGCTGTGTACCACATAATAAACCACTGTGGCTGGGCTGACGCATTTCGAGGGCGAACCCTCTTCCTCTGAGCCAAAGGATGCTGCTCCTTTGGCTCTGAGGAAGGGGGTTCGCCCTCGAAACGCGTCAGCCCAGCAACAGTGGTTTATTATGTGGTACACAGCATGCCATCCAGCATCGCGTAGTACCCTGGCCACCTTGGAGACCCTATGTTGAACATGTTGTTATGTGCGATATTCACATCTGGTTTGTGAGTATAATGCTTATTTTATACTATTTTAATAAACATTTTTAGTGGTGATGCACTAGGTCGGTGTGCCCCTTTCTTTTTTTGTTGTCTTTCAGTTGTTTTCGGACACCCTTGGTCCTGAGGGGTTAGCAAGACCAGTAGTCATATCCATCTGGAAGTGTTACACTTTTTTTCCCCTCCATTGTTTTTTCACTAGAGCACAGGAGGTTTATTTTGCATTTTAAATCTATATTGTTCTCTGCCTACCAGAGAGCAGGATCTGTTGGTGAGGTCTGCTCAATGTGCTCAGGTGCAACTCATTCTGTCTGCAGAGTGTTTCACACTGATCCAACAGGCAGGCATGTTGGACAGTGGGAGTAAACCTGACAAATGAGTGCACAGGTGTTTGATACAGCCCTGGCATTTTGGCAAGTGCCTCGTTGCCTCGTGCCTTGTTTCATGCTGGGATACTGTATAAATGTCAGGAGCACATGTGCTTGGGGTCTTTCGGTTGGAGAGCAGGGTTCTGGAGGGAGGGGTGGCTGCCTCCTTCTCTGCATAGGTGCCATGCATCCTCAGGTAGTCGAAATGAGGGCCTGGAAAATGCTAGTGAGGAACTGAACCCAGAGGTCCTGTGAAACTGGCTGAAAGGGGAAGACACTAGAGGATCTGATTCTGCGGTACAGTGAGATCAGATCTGTGTCAAGGGGCCTGACCTGAGGGGAGCCACCCCTGCAGCTAGAGGAGCGGGTGTCAGTAAAGGGGATGCTAGTGAGTGTCCTGAAGAGAATATAGTTCATTAAGTCTATTACTGGAGAAAAAAGAAAAAAAGAGCAAGGAGACTTAACCCTTTCCATACATGTGGCAGCATGGATTAAACAGTACAGCTGCTTCCACAAGCAACCTGGTGAGGCCAAGTGAGAGTTGTCCTTATTCATTGTGAATAGTTACAGTTGGAGTATCCCACTATTCCCTTCTCCCACCCAAGTTTAAAAAAAAAAAACACTAAAAAAACAATACCCCTGGGCTGTTTATTGAGTGATGAGCCATCGGGAGTAAGGAGGAATGTGTAAACTGTGTGCTGGTAATCAGAGGAGGCCCAACAAGTCATCATACAGCAAGCCCTATGGGGACAGTGCTACACAGTTAACCACCCTTTCCCTTTTACACCAGAGAAACTTAAAATCTTTTTCAGATCTCAAGGAGATCTGAAAATGTTAAAATTAACATATTGGTGGCCAGTGGGAAGAATGCCTCTTACGTTGGTGGTCAGCGGGAAGAACACACCTTATAGTAGTGGTCAGAATGCCACCCATCCAAGTAGCTAAAAAGACCATTGGCGTCATGCAGCTGGCTCTGCCAAGTAGCTAGGACCTGGAACTATGCAGACACCATCAAATTGGAAGTCAGTCAGCCACAGCTTAATGTGATACTAAACACACACTGTTTAATTTGCATTGTCTCTTCTATTTTCTGTATATGGATGATGGTACTGTAATTGTTTCATGAAAAAACAAAAACAAAAAAACAAACAAAAAAAACCCCATCTAAGTACCTTTTTTCAAATTGTTATACAGCTGTCACATGACCCCAATATTTCCCAGCATGTCTGCAGGGAAACATAAGTAGGAGGAGCTTCTAGTCCTTTGCTACTGGTAACAAAAAAAAACAAAACAGCCTTTTAAAAACAAAATAAAAATACATAATTAATATCAATTCAAAGAAATATACCCCAGCTATGTGAAAACTTAGAAGTGGTTTGCCAACATCCCTGGACTGAACAAGCAAAAATTAGGGGGTCCCCCTAGGGTGTGGGACTTTAACGGCAAACACACTTCCACAGATATGTAAAAGTAAAAATATTTTTATTAACAAGTTTAAAATAGATATCAATGGATCTGAGGTATTACATAAATGATATAGAAAACAACAAAGGAGGTATGGTAACACAAATAATTTGAAAGAAATAATGATGCATATACTCAAAGGTATATGTTGGTTTCTTGAAGGAAATCCTCCCACCCGACGCGTTTCAGGCACGCAGGCCTTTCTTCAGGGGTCTGGGAAGTGGGGAGGTTTTGTGATTTCCTGCATAACATAGTAGATATTGTATAAATTGATTGCATAACAAATTATGTCAGTTTCAGTATATTTCAAATATTGAATGTTATACCTGTAGAAGAAATCTGGACATAAAAGTTTCGTACCTGTAGTTTGCTTGAAATGTGACAAGAGAGTCACTGCTGATAAGAGTAAGAGAAAAGAGGGGTTCCGCTGTGCTGAGTGCCGAAGTATGCACCCCTGGGTCCCTGAGGGTGTGAATCTTCACCAATGTGGCTCCAGCGAGGATGCCTAAGGGGAGGCTGCACGTGTCTCTGTGTGAACGTATATGTAGGAGAATAAAATTATTTGAAGATGTATTTACAAGGGATGACTGATCTGCTCTTAGGGTGGGTGTAGAAGTAAGAGGAGAGGTACCTTGTAATAAATGTATTGACGCTTCTGGTTGAAGAGGGTGTGCCTGTTGTGTTGAAGATCACGGGGTAGGGGATGTTGTAAGTTGGTAGAGTCCGCTGAAAAATATATATTATATATATATATATATATATATATATACATATATGTGTGTCCTGTTATATATTAAGGTTGGCTCGTACAGCATTCTATCAAGGAGAGTGTTTGTTTAATACTCGTACCTTAGTCTCTTTGTTACGTAAAGATTTCCTGACCAGGAGTCATATTGCTGCTTCTCAGTAATTAGCAGAATTTTGTTGTCCCTAGATAAATATTGGAATTTAAGGCACGTCAGGTTTAAAAGATAGGATGTGACAAGTATTCATAATTATAAATACTGATTTAAATATACCTAAATAGGGTGAGTCAATCCATGTTTAGGTTCTCTCCTCTAGGTTGTTTGAGAGGTGCATCTGGGAACCTGAGAATGGCATATAAGTTACACAAAGTGGGCAAGTAAAGGGTGAAAGGGTGGGGATAAACTAAAATACATTAGATCCAGCTGGTGAATTACCTGGTGATGTTGCAATAGCAAGAGTTATTCAGGAGTCGATTGCCCTGTAAGGTGCCTAAAATGACATGTTTTTTCTTCATTAGGATTAACCAGTAGTAAAATGGTAGAAGTAGCTTCTAGGGGGGTCCCAGGTGGTTACCTTTTCTGTGGAAGGTTGTGTGTGCACAGTCCTCGGCGGCGGATGCTGTGTCTGGCATCCGCCGCCGTTTAAATGCCCATGAAGGACGCCGGAGCATGCGCAGTGCGAGCCGCGTGCACGCTTCGGCGTCATCTGTGCAGCCAATGGCATCCCCCGCCGATGGAACGCAGGACACGCCCCCGGATGCGGAAGTGCGGCCTGCGTTTCAACGGCACCGACGCAGTGATTGGTCCCCAAGCTGCGGGCGGGGCCAGTGGATTCGGCCGTCATCCGCAGGAGGGGCCAAGGAGCGGGGGGGCCCGTAACATGGTCACGTCTCCCCCCGGGTGCGCCGGGTGGGGTCACAAGGGAAAGATCAGCCCCAGGGGATGGAAGAAAAGAAGAAGGGGGCGGGGTCGGCTACCGCACATAGGATTCCCTGTTAGAAAAAGAGAAGGAGCATAGTGTGCGGAAAAATGCCTGGAAAATAGTTGGAAGATAGGGTAGGATAGGGTAGTTGGTGAAGAATGCTTTAGTTTGTTAAAGACATTTATCAATAATACAGACATAATATATTGGATACTTCAAATTGAGATATAGCATTATGTCAAAGTTAATAAATAAACATTATAACCGTATATATGAGGGATGTATGTTTAACATAGCTTGTTACTAGTTGAGTAGTATTAGAAAGACGTTAATATTGAGTATTGAAATAGATAAAATATATCTTCAATAGTCCTTGTATATAAAGTTGTTTCCACATTACATATGCACATATGTCTATATTACGTAGTACATAGGTATGAATAATGAAATAAATAAATAAAGAAGAGGATTATGATGTAAAACCTGGGAACAGGAACCTCTAATGGTCTGGGAACGTCAGATCTAATTGGTGAAAACAGAGCAATAGACAATCCGTTTGAAAAATTCATATTGAGATGCATTACATTAGTACATATAGAGAGAGATATATATGATTAGATGAATAGTTATGGTGAGTTTAGGGGGAGAAAAAAAAAAAAAAAAAAGGGGAAAGAAGAATGGCATGTGAAGTGAATGGGATTATTTTTCCCAGCCTCCAGAGGAGAACCCTTCCAAAAAGGGTCGGAAGCTGAGAGAGTCATTGAGGCCTGGGGGCGAGGTGGCGTTGAGTTCTACTATCCAACGTGTTTCACGTTGTAGGAGTATTTTGTTCCAGTCACCCCCTCTTTTATTTGGGTGTATTCTATCTAGAATTATGAATTGAATAGCCGGGAAGTGGCCGTGGTGAAAGTCTCTTACATGTCTGCCTAAAGGGAGATCAGGGTTTGCCGTCTTCATGCTTATAATGTGTCGGTAAGCTCTGTTATGAAACTCAAGTTTGGTTTTGCCTACATAATACCCACCGCAAGGGCATAGTAGTAAATATACTACCCCGGTGGTTTTACAATTGGCGTAGTGACGTGGTTGGTATTTTTTGCCGTTAGGTAGAACAATGTTGGGGGTTACGCACATATATTGACAATATGGACATCCACCACAACGGAAGGTTCCTGGTCTTTTGCAGGGGTCTCGTCTGGGTTCACCTGTGTATTCGCTGTGGACTAGCATGTCCTTCAAAGATTTTGTTTTTCTAAAGGTAATTGCTGGATATTGTTGTATATGTTGGTTGAGGGTGGGATCGATTGTCAAGAGATGCCAATATTTGTTAATAATTTTCTTGACAGTGGCGTGCTGTTTAGTGTATTTGGTGATGATTCGGATAGTGTCTGTTTTCTTTGTTGTTGCTTTCTTAGGTAATTTAGGGAATAGTAGATCTGTTCTATTTTTTGCAGCGGCACGTTTGAAGGCTCTCTTTAAACATGTGTTGGAGTATCCCCGTTTACGGAGTCTCTCTCTGAGTTTGTTAGCTTCGATTTGGAATGTTTCATTCTTTGAGCAGTTGCGACGAATTCTGAGGTACTGGCTGTAGGGAATAGATTTGAGAAGAGGGGCTGGGTGTGAGCTGGTGGCATGTAAAATGGTGTTCCCAGCAGTGGGTTTCCGGTATATTGAGCTAGTGAGTAGGCCTTCTGTGTTTTTTTCTATGGTTACGTCAAGAAAGTTTATTGTCTGTTGGTGGCATGTCATGGTGAATGATAGATTAAAATTGTTCTTGTTCATGCATGTTACGCACTCGTGTAATAAACTCTGGGGTCCGGTCCATATGATGAACACGTCATCTATGTATCTGTACCAGGACAAAATGTGGTCCGTGAAGGAGGCCAGTGTAGGGTCTAATAGGAATGAACGCTCCCATTCCCCCAGGTATAGGTTGGCGTAGGATGGGGCACAACCTGTCCCCATTGCTACGCCTTGCACCTGGAGGAAATGGGAACCGTTGAACGAGAAGGCATTGTGAGTCAGAATGTATTCTAAAGCTTGAATGAGGAAGTCATTGAATGGGGTGGGTATGGGATTGGTTTGTTGGAGGACACGTCGGATGGCGGCTAATCCCTGAGCATGTGGTATAGAACTGTATAGGGCTTCGACGTCCACTGCTACTAGTAGGGCGTCTGGGGGTATAACCAGGCCTTCGATTATTTGAAGTAAGTGGATAGTATCTTTTACATAAGATGTAAGATCTTCCACGTATGGTCTTAGTTTCTCGTCAATGAGTTTGCTTAGGTTCTCGGAGATGCTACCTCTGCCTGATACAATGGGTCTCCCTGGTGGGTTTTCTGGGTTTTTATGTACCTTAGGTAGGCTGTAAAAAGTGGGAGTTACAGGATGGCTTGTGCGGATGTATTCCCAACATTGTTTGTCTATGATGTTGTGATAATATGCTGTGTCTACTAATAGGTAGAATTCCTGATAATATTTATCAATAGTAGATTTGGTAATGGGTCTGTACCAATCAGTGTTGAGTAGGATTTTATTGCACATTGATGTATATTGTGTGTTGTGCATAATCACAATGTTGCCCCCTTTGTCGGAGGGTTTTATGGTGAGTTCGGATTGTTGCAGTAAGGAGTCTAATGCTTCTTTCTCTGAAGGAGAAAAATTGGAGCTTGATTTAGATGTTTTGAATTTTTTTATGTCTTGGGTGGTCATAGTTAGGAAAGCATTGAGGTTGGGGTTGAGGGAGGGGGCCGGGAACTTGTCCGATTTCTTTTTAAGTGTTGTTGTATTGGTTACACTAGTTGATGGTGAGTCAACATGTGTGTTTAAAAGAGATTCCAAATCGATCTTGTCAATCAGGTCTAGGCCCTCTTGTTCCTCTAGTAGTGAGATCAGTGTCTCTAAGGCTGCATTTTCTGCTGGTGTTTTTGCTTTGGGTTTTGTATGGAAACTTTTTAGTAATAGTTTCCTGGCAAAAATTTGGAGGTCTTTTATTACCTCGAAGTTATCAGTATCAGAGTCAGGACAGAAACTTAAGCCCTTAGTGAGCAGGTTTGATTGGTCTTCGGTTAAAGGATAGTCAGAGAGATTGATGATGTTCATAGGGTTGGTCCCATGTTCCGAAGTGGGTGTGTGTCATGTTTGGTGTGATTGTGCTGGGAGAAGGGTGGAAGGTGGTCCTTCTGGTTCATTAGAAGGTGTGATGGGGGGTGCTATGGTGCTCGTGGTTTTAAAAATGGGTGCTGTGACTGGTCTCATAGTGCCGTTACGTAGGGTACCTGTATTGCGTGAGGAGGGCGTTCCTGTGGGTGCGCGTGCGAGTGATTGTGAAGGAGCGTGCGATTCGATGATGTGTTTCTTGACTAGTTGATCCTCATTGTCTTGAGGGGTCCTCTTCGTTTTTTGCTTTCTGTTTCCATACGACTGCTGTGAGGATGAAGAAATAGAGGAATTAATAGAAGAATCTGAACCGTGAAAATATTTTCTATCCCTGATATTACGTGTTTGAGATGTTGTTTTCTGCCATCTGTAGGCTTTTTGTTCAGCGAATGCTGTTTTGTCTCTCCAGAATTTTTTCTCCTTGGTGATAATAGTTTCTTTCACTATACGGTCCAAGTGGAGTTTTATATTTTCCTCTTGATCCTTATAGTTGGCAAATTGTTGGAATGGGGTAAGTTTTTCATAGATGTTATTGATGTCTGCTTCTAAGGAAAGAATGCGGCTACGATATTCCTCAGTAAGTAGTTGCATCATAGTTTTGGTGCACTGCTGTAGATTAAGTTCCCATTTCTTTTTAAATGTCTCGTCAAGGTTGTCGAGAGTGGGAAAAATTTGGATGCGTAAGCCTAGCGGGTTGATGTTCTCTAGAATGTATTGTTCAAAGCTATCGATATGGAGTGCCTGTGTTAACTTTTTTTCAACTAATTTTCTAAGTTGGGTGAATAATGAAATCATCTCGGATTCCTTTGCTCCTTTTTTGCTTTGTTCCCTGTAAGATGTCAGGAGTTTGGCGAAGCCATGTTCCTTGAACATGTTGCAGGTGATTGGATCCCACTAGTGGGTTGGATTGTGTTGTGTGATAGTTGTGAGGTATAAGAAACTTTTTTTGGGGGGTTCCGGATGGAAAAGGGGGAAATATCCAAATTGTTCTACAATTGGGATAACATAGGAGGAAATTGTATGAAAAAATAATCAAGTAAGTGTTTCAAATAGCTAGGGTAAGGGGGGCGGGGGATGGGTATTTGCTACCCTGAACTATAAGTTCAAAGAAATATACCCCAGCTATGTGAAAACTTAGAAGTGGTTTGCCAACATCCCTGGACTGAACAAGCAAAAATTAGGGGGTCCCCCTAGGGTGTGGGACTTTAACGGCAAACACACTTCCACAGATATGTAAAAGTAAAAATATTTTTATTAACAAGTTTAAAATAGATCTCAATGGATCTGAGGTATTACATAAATGATATAGAAAACAACAAAGGAGGTATGGTAACACAAATAATTTGAAAGAAATAATGATGCATATACTCAAAGGTATATGTTGGTTTCTTGAAGGAAATCCTCCCACCAGACGCGTTTCAGGCACGCAGGCCTTTCTTCAGGGGTCTGGGAAGTGGGGAGGTTTTGTGATTTCCTGCATAACATAGTAGATATTGTATAAATTGATTGCATAACAAATTATGTCAGTTTCAGTATATTTCAAATATTGAATGTTATACCTGTAGAAGAAATCTGGACATAAAACACAGAAGGCCTACTCACTAGCTCAATATACCGGAAACCCACTGCTGGGAACACCATTTTACATGCCACCAGCTCACACCCAGCCCCTCTTCTCAAATCTATTCCCTACAGCCAGTACCTCAGAATTCGTCGCAACTGCTCAAAGAATGAAACATTCCAAATCGAAGCTAACAAACTCAGAGAGAGACTCCGTAAACGGGGATACTCCAACACATGTTTAAAGAGAGCCTTCAAACGTGCCGCTGCAAAAAATAGAACAGATCTACTATTCCCTAAATTACCTAAGAAAGCAACAACAAAGAAAACAGACACTATCCGAATCATCACCAAATACACTAAACAGCACGCCACTGTCAAGAAAATTATTAACAAATATTGGCATCTCTTGACAATCGATCCCACCCTCAACCAACATATACAACAATATCCAGCAATTACCTTTAGAAAAACAAAATCTTTGAAGGACATGCTAGTCCACAGCGAATACACAGGTGAACCCAGACGAGACCCCTGCAAAAGACCAGGAACCTTCCGTTGTGGTGGATGTCCATATTGTCAATATATGTGCGTAACCCCCAACATTGTTCTACCTAACGGCAAAAAATACCAACCACGTCACTACGCCAATTGTAAAACCACCGGGGTAGTATATTTACTACTATGCCCTTGCGGTGGGTATTATGTAGGCAAAACCAAACTTGAGTTTCATAACAGAGCTTACCGACACATTATAAGCATGAAGACGGCAAACCCTGATCTCCCTTTAGGCAGACATGTAAGAGACTTTCACCACGGCCACTTCCCGGCTATTCAATTCATAATTCTAGATAGAATACACCCAAATAAAAGAGGGGGTGACTGGAACAAAATACTCCTACAACGTGAAACACGTTGGATAGTAGAACTCAACGCCACCTCGCCCCCAGGCCTCAATGACTCTCTCAGCTTCCGACCCTTTTTGGAAGGGTTCTCCTCTGGAGGCTGGGAAAAATAATCCCATTCACCTCACATGCCATTCTTCTTTCCCCTTTTTTTTTTTTTTTTCTCCCCCTAAACTCACCATAACTATTCATCTAATCATATATATCTCTCTCTATATGTACTAATGTAATGCATCTCAATATGAATTTTTCAAACGGATTGTCTATTGCTCTGTTTTCACCAATTAGATCTGACGTTCCCAGACCATTAGAGGTTCCTGTTCCCAGGTTTTACATCATAATCCTCTTCTTTATTTATTTATTTCATTATTCATACCTATGTACTACGTAATATAGACATATGTGCATATGTAATGTGGAAACAACTTTATATACAAGGACTATTGAAGATATATTTTATCTATTTCAATACTCAATATTAACGTCTTTCTAATACTACTCAACTAGTAACAAGCTATGTTAAACATACATCCCTCATATATACGGTTATAATGTTTATTTATTAACTTTGACATAATGCTATATCTCAATTTGAAGTATCCAATATATTATGTCTGTATTATTGATAAATGTCTTTAACAAACTAAAGCATTCTTCACCAACTACCCTATCCTACCCTATCTTCCAACTATTTTCCAGGCATTTTTCCGCACACTATGCTCCTTCTCTTTTTCTAACAGGGAATCCTATGTGCGGTAGCCGACCCCGCCCCCTTCTTCTTTTCTTCCATCCCCTGGGGCTGATCTTTCCCTTGTGACCCCACCCGGCGCACCCGGGGGGAGACGTGACCATGTTACGGGCCCCCCCGCTCCTTGGCCCCTCCTGCGGATGACGGCCGAATCCACTGGCCCCGCCCGCAGCTTGGGGACCAATCACTGCGTCGGTGCCGTTGAAACGCAGGCCGCACTTCCGCATCCGGGGGCGTGTCCTGCGTTCCATCGGCGGGGGATGCCATTGGCTGCACAGATGACGCCGAAGCGTGCACGCGGCTCGCACTGCGCATGCTCCGGCGTCCTTCATGGGCATTTAAACGGCGGCGGATGCCAGACACAGCATCCGCCGCCGAGGACTGTGCACACACAACCTGCCACAGAAAAGGTAACCACCTGGGACCCCCCTAGAAGCTACTTCTACCATTTTACTACTGGTTAATCCTAATGAAGAAAAAACATGTCATTTTAGGCACCTTACAGGGCAATCGACTCCTGAATAACTCTTGCTATTGCAACATCACCAGGTAATTCACCAGCTGGATCTAATGTATTTTAGTTTATCCCCACCCTTTCACCCTTTACTTGCCCACTTTGTGTAACTTATATGCCATTCTCAGGTTCCCAGATGCACCTCTCAAACAACCTAGAGGAGAGAACCTAAACATGGATTGACTCACCCTATTTAGGTATATTTAAATCAGTATTTATAATTATGAATACTTGTCACATCCTATCTTTTAAACCTGACGTGCCTTAAATTCCAATATTTATCTAGGGACAACAAAATTCTGCTAATTACTGAGAAGCAGCAATATGACTCCTGGTCAGGAAATCTTTACGTAACAAAGAGACTAAGGTACGAGTATTAAACAAACACTCTCCTTGATAGAATGCTGTACGAGCCAACCTTAATATATAACAGGACACACATATATGTATATATATATATATATATATATATAATATATATTTTTCAGCGGACTCTACCAACTTACAACATCCCCTACCCCGTGATCTTCAACACAACAGGCACACCCTCTTCAACCAGAAGCGTCAATACATTTATTACAAGGTACCTCTCCTCTTACTTCTACACCCACCCTAAGAGCAGATCAGTCATCCCTTGTAAATACATCTTCAAATAATTTTATTCTCCTACATATACGTTCACACAGAGACACGTGCAGCCTCCCCTTAGGCATCCTCGCTGGAGCCACATTGGTGAAGATTCACACCCTCAGGGACCCAGGGGTGCATACTTCGGCACTCAGCACAGCGGAACCCCTCTTTTCTCTTACTCTTATCAGCAGTGACTCTCTTGTCACATTTCAAGCAAACTACAGGTACGAAACTTTTATGTCCAGATTTCTTCTACAGGTATAACATTCAATATTTGAAATATACTGAAACTGACATAATTTGTTATGCAATCAATTTATACAATATCTACTATGTTATGCAGGAAATCACAAAACCTCCCCACTTCCCAGACCCCTGAAGAAAGGCCTGCGTGCCTGAAACGCGTCGGGTGGGAGGATTTCCTTCAAGAAACCAACATATACCTTTGAGTATATGCATCATTATTTCTTTCAAATTATTTGTGTTACCATACCTCCTTTGTTGTTTTCTATATCATTTATGTAATACCTCAGATCCATTGAGATCTATTTTAAACTTGTTAATAAAAATATTTTTACTTTTACATATCTGTGGAAGTGTGTTTGCCGTTAAAGTCCCACACCCTAGGGGGACCCCCTAATTTTTAATTAATATCAATAAACTGTTTAACATGGGCATGCAAATATATATTTGAAATCAAATCTTAATTTTTCTTTGGCCCTTTAATGTGTGACTGGCTTTCTGACAGTCACAGGCTGTGTCACGCCCCTCCAGTCTGTGTCTTAGAATAGGAGGGCGGTGAAGTCTCCATCAATCAATATATAATATCCCACCCCCTTTGTGTGTAGCCAGGTGAAGAAATCCATTCCAGCATAATTAAGGCTGATGTACTATCTCTTTAAAACCTGGGTCGGTCAAAAGGTTGGTGTGTTGAATTGTGGGAAATGTAGCCCTGGAGCAAGTGAAGACTGGACAGTGAATTGGTTGGAAGGATACTCCCAGGGAGCTGTGGGTTCCGCAGGGACTGATGGGAAAGCATATAAATTGGGGGCGGGACCAACGGTTTGCTCTCTTACCTTGAGGACAGCATGCTGTGTGGACGGAGGAAAGAGCTACTGGGGAGCGCAGGAAAGGAGAGGCAGCAGGCCTAGCGGGAGACACCTTGGAGATGTGGCGTGTGTCACAGAGAAAGGGGATGGCCTGAAGGCAGAGACACCGGAGAGAGGCGGCGGGTGTTACCGGAGGTAACCAGCCTGGTGTGGAGGACTGCTGAGCAAAGACACCAACGGATTGGGTGAGAGACATCTGATACATCAAACGCTGTAGCGGACAAATACAGTACCAGGACAGGCCTGTGACGCAGTACAAATACAGAGGGAACTTCTCTGCTGTATAACGGTCACCAAAGGACACTGCAGTTTGTAATAGTGCGTGTCGGACCAGAAGGCCTTAATTAAACACACGCTAGCTTTTACACTGAATATATTCTAGACAGAGCCTGGATAGCAATATCTCCTTTTACCTGTTGGATTACAAATATTTCTCTTTCTTACACTGGATTACAAATATCATTTTGGGAATAATTAAGTGTCGGTTCACACTATGGCGATCCAACTTGGGGGGCGACCTGGGAAGTCGCGTGCACCGCAACTTCGGCGCGACTTGCACGGACTTCACATAATGGAAGTCAATGCCAGTCGCTCCGACTTCGGTCAAAAGTAGTGCAGGAACTATTTTCTAAGTCGGAGCGACTTGAGTCGCTCCTATTAGAACGGTTCCCATAGCACTGAATGGACCGCGACTTGTCGGGCGGCCAAGTCGCCTGACAAGTCGAGGTAGTGTGAACCGGGACTTAAGAGCTTCACTGCTGGCGAAGATAAGCAAGGCCTTGCCCAGAAGGAGACTCATACAATCCATAGGAAAGGGGCCCCCCTATAGGTGACAGAGTGCACTCTATTAGGTTATATTGTATTACAGTGTTAGAACAGCTGAGCTGAATCCTACTGCATTGATTATTCTGCAAAACCCTAATAATATCTGTTTATATCTGTTTGGTCACTCTCACATCTTTAAAGGAGGAATAATCTATTGAAGTACCAACGAATATATTGTTCCTCATTCAAAGTATTATTATATTTACAATTGTTTATTTGTGACTCTGAGTCTTGGGCCCTCTTTGATATTTGGGTTTTAGGACTCAGAAACTCGGCTTGGTTACCTTTGCCTATCCTGTTTGTTTGTATTTAACTCACAATCGTTCCTTTTCTGCTAAAAGACAGTAAAACTGATCTTTCTTCATTGAACCTTTGTTGTTGACTATTTACTCGCTATGTTGGAACCCATAGTGTCAGTTGGGTTGGAAGGGACTCAGGGTCCAGGAAGTGAGGAGGACCTGAACACACTCAGAAACCCCTGTGGGGGCAGTGCTACATGTGTTTTGCTGGTTAATGGGAATGCAGGAAGAGGGGGGGAATGGGCTGTTATTTACCACTGTGTATACGCCCACATGTGTAACTATATCCTGGGGCCGGCAACTTATCGATTGCCAACTACCTGTTGGTAGATCTTCAAACTGTCCCAGCTTTGCCGACTCCCACTTCTGTGCTGCTCCTTCCCCCCGCCTCTTCTGCTCTCATCCTCATGGCAGAGCGGAAGACAGAAGGCAGAACAGCTCAGGACGGAAGGCAGGAGCTGGCCAAGTTAACTTTTAAAGTTAACTAGCTGGTGATTTGTTGCTAGGATACAGGGCGGTCCTAGCAACCAATCACCAGCTTGTTATTATGGGCATGCCTAAGGTAGCGCTGGAGCCGGTCCTGTGGTTGCTGAGCTCCACTTCTGCCCTCCTGTTACCCTTCTACAGGCCCCTGCAACCCCCTATGACTCTCTGGGAGCCTCAGAATGGTCATCCGGCACTATCTCCCAGTAAACAGAGGGGGGAGGGGCGAGCACCTTTAGGGCCTGCAGGTGGAGCTGGCAGGGTAGCTCTTTCTATTTGAATACCTGTATCTCTACAGAGCTCTTCCTACTGCCTTCCCACTAACTGCTGCTCCCCACCCGGTGATGTCCAAGGGCAGACTGTCAGTACTAAAAAAGAGGCAGAGGCCACTGCTGGGGGGGGGGGGGGGCTCTGGGAGCAGAGGACTTTGTCTCCCTTGTTCAGTTTCATACAGTCAGCCTGCTTACAGATTTCACCTGTTAAATTCAAGGCCCCTGTACAGTTTCCGGGGCAGAGTCCTAGAAGCAGTGCTAGTTCCACGGCAGATGACCTCACTAATCCAAATGCTGTTGCGGTATGGCCGGCCTTTTACCTAACAATACTTCCAGTAGAGAGAGAATGCCCTTAGCATGAGATGGAATCTTTAGTTCCTAAACATTATTCCCTTCCCCTTCTTTTCAGGTCCCAGGAGACTCCTGCTCTGCTCAAGATGAAGCTGTCTCCAGGATCGGTAGTAATAGTTGCAGTGGTAAGCGCCATATTCTTCTTGGCATTCAATCAGAAAAAAATACAGATAATATATGCCATGTTCATGTTCTTTTGCTGTCTGTGTACCATACAGGAAATTTCCCTTTATTTTCTGTCCAAGAGGTAAAACAGAAAGATGGAGGAAACCTCCCAAAGTAAGAGGACTTCATTTCTTAGACAGTTGTCACTGTAACTTTGTAGGATTTCCCCTTACCTGTTGTCCTGGGGAAAATTCTGAAATGTTGACTTTCCTTACTTTCTTACTCAGGGACCATGGTCATGGAGACAAAAAGTGTAAATCTCCCCAGCGAGGACACAGACAGCAATATTAGCCTGTTAAGGCTCCGTTCACATGTTAGCGTATGGATCGCGGGCAGAACCGCCGCGATTCCGCCCGCGATTTGGAGATTATTGCAAATCGCGGGACGCCTGTGCGTTGCCCGTTGATTTGCAATAGCCCCCCAAATGCTGATTTCCGCCTGCCGAATCGCGGTAACATCGCGCAAAAAAAAATCGCGGGACGCATTACGCCCAAAAAAGTACAAGAGCTTCTTTGGAGCGTATTGCGTCCCGCAATTTTTTTTGCGCGAAGTTACCGCGATTCGGCAGGCGGAAATCGTGGCAACATCGCTCAGCGTTTGGGGGGCTATTGCAAATCAATGGGCAACGCACAGGCGTCCCGCGATTTGCAATAATCTCCGGATCGCGGGCAGAATCGCGGCGGTTCTGCCCGCGATCCATACGCTAACATGTGAACGGAGCCTTAGAGGGTGTAGTCCTTCCCTAGTTCCAAAATATTTATATTTTGAATGATGTTAGCCATCAGACTGAGGACACCAAGCAGAATAAAAAAGTACCACAGAGGAAACCTCTGGACTGAAGGTGAATATTTATTGGATATTAATGACTATGAGCTGGCGGTGTGATAATGGAATGAAAAGGAAGAAAGAAGCATACAAAAACATGTAAAAAAGAAAACAAAAACATATAATGAGAAATTAAGAAAAAATTAGGAAAACAATATTACTAGTAAAGAACAATAAGAATGAGTATAAAATGGGGAATGAAAAATCAGAAATAATAAATAAAAAATAAGAATGGCACAAAAGTTAAAAAGAATGTAATGAAAAAAAAACCTTGTGATTAAAAAGTTAAAATGAAAACAAATAAAAATAAAATTGATAAAGGGGAAAAAACATAGTAACAAAGGGAAAAAAATGAAAAAATAAAAAAAATACTATGCTAGAGAAGTAGTGAAAAATATAAATGGGATGCATGTGACAAAAGAAATAAAAGGAAAATGTAAAACTATTGATGTGAAAAGATGTTTTATTTATTTGCAAGATATATGTGAAAAAATAAGAAAGATGAAAAATAAAAAAAATGAGAATGAAAAATGCAAATGTAGTGTATAAAATCAAATCAAAAATTCTGTTGTCCTCCTTTAGGGACATGATGTGGGACAGCAGAGAGGAGAAAAAAAGGGGACTTTATGTATATTCCATTTCTCTTTTGCAGAGAAAGCAATCACCACCCCCCCCCCCCCCCCCCCCATAGCTGGGGTATCAACACGCTTTACATTACATTCCCCTTACCAGTTTGATCAAAAAATCAAATAAAAAAAGTGTAGTACTGCCCGCTTGAGGGCTGCTGAGATTTACATTTTCTGGATTCCCCTGGGTTACCCTTAGCAATGGATAGCAGACAAACAGCATTGGAAGTCCTTGGCTCAGTCAATAATCAGTCCAGGGGATGTTGTTTTTTTGTGTTTTTATTGAGAACTGGGATAGAAGAAGGGATGAGTGGGATACTCCAACTATGAACTATGCACAATTCTGAGGACAACTAGCTGTAGTGTGCGGCAAGGCCGCTGCTTCACCTTGACACTGAAGTGAAGATAGTTTTAAAGGTTCCTGTTTTAATTATTCTCTTCAGGGTTCTGTAACTGGCACCCCCTTTCCTCTCAACACCAGTGAGCTAAAGCCTGTCTTCTGACCCTAGCTTCTGCAGTGGTCCCCTTCCTGGCAGACCCCTGGGCAAGTTCCACTGTACTCACAGACACTGTTTTTCCAGAGTCACCGTTGCCTCCAAACTCCACTCGTCAGCATCCACTGGACCTCTGTGTTCAGCAACGCCTTCAGGGTCACCAGGCCGACAGCCTGTGACCACCTTTCCCAGCTGCAGCCGTACTCTCCTTCTGGGACTTGGCTTCCTGCCCAAAGACCCCCTGCCTCATGTGCTCTCGGCTTTTATACCCTATCTCATGATGCACCTCTCTGTGTGCCAACCCCCTGGGACAGTTACAAAAGCCTGTGCATCATTGGCAAGGCTTCCTCCACTGTCCAACAGGCCTCCCTATTGGATACAGTGGGGACACTCCCTCAGACCAAATGAATACACACTGAGCACAATGAGCAGCCCTAACTATCGATCAGGCTCCCCTGATAAGCAGAGAGAGCAGATTGTGTTTTACCTGCTGCTCCCCTGTTAAGCAGACAGAGAAAAATACACTACCTACCTAGCACCTATCTAGGAGGGTGCTACAAAAGTTTGGACTGCTAGAGGGGTTAAATGGATTATTGTGTGATGTGATATTGTTATTGCAGAACTCCAGCCAAAAAAACACTATAAAAAGGGATCACCCATTAACCACTTGCCGCCCGCCCGCCCGCCGTCAATTGACGGCGGGACGGTGCGGCCATTGTTCTTGGAAGACGTCATATGATGTGATCCCATTCAGCAGGGCAGGCGCGCGATCGTGTGTGCGCCGCCCTGCACTGCCGGTGTCGGCGTGTCCCCGGGACACCCCCCGTCACCGGCAGGGTGGAAACAGCCAATGGGCATGGCTGTTTCCCATGTGATCGGCTGTGTTCCAATGACACAGCCGATCACAATAGCAAAGCCCGGAATCAGACCGCGCATGGGCGATCGGGAGCGCGCAGCGCGGTCATGTCGGTGGCTCTGTGTTCCCTAGGAACACAGCTGTCACCGGCACTAGTAAACAGTCACTGACAGTGACTGTTTACTATGTGATCGGCTGTGAATCCATTCACAGCCGATCACAAAATGTAAACAAAGAGCAGTAACTCACTGTTACTAGCTCTTCTCCCCTCACACAGTTTCCAGTGTGAGGAGAGCAGAGCTAGAAATAGTGAGTTACTGCTCTGTGTACCTGTAAAAGTAAAATCACACAAATAAAGGTCCCCACACAGTCCTCAGCCCCCCCCCAATTGCACCTGTCACCCAACAGTCACCTCATCAGTGCCCAGAAATTGACACCCATAAGGCTACGTTCACATGTGAGCGTAGCGATCGTGGGCAGAATCACCGCAATTCTGCCCGCGATCCGGAAATCATTGCAAATTGCGGGACGCCTGTGCATTGCCCGTGATTTGCAATAGCACCCCAAACGCTGTGCGATGTTGCCGCGATTTCCACCTGCCGAACCGCGGTAACATCGCGCAAACAACGCATGACGCCAAAAAAAGGTACAAGAGCTTCTTTGGGGCGTCATGCGTTGTTTGCGCGATGTTACCGCGATTCGGCAGGCAGAAATCGCAGCAACATCGCACAGCGTTTGGGGTGCTATTGCAAATCACGGGCAACGCACAGGCGTCCCGCGATTTGCAATGATTTCTGGATCGCGGGCAGAATCGCAGTGATTCTGCCCACGATCGCTATGCTCACATGTGAACATAGTCTAAAGTTCACCGGTCACCAGAGACTGCCATCAGTACCGCCGTGCACCATCGCCCGTCACCCATCGGTGACCATCGCCCGTCACCCATCAGTGACCATCGCCCGTCACCTGTCACCCCATCAATTACCGTCACCTGTCACCCCATCAGCCATTGTCATCCGTCACCCTATCAATCATCGTCACTTGTCACCCCATCAGTGATCGTCACTTGTCACCCCATCAATCATCGTCACTTGTCACCCCGTCAGTGATTGTCATCTGTCACCCCATCAATCATCGTCACTTGTCACCTCATCAATCATCGTCATCTGTCACCTCATCAATCATCATCACCTGTCACCCCATCAGTCATCGTCACCTGTCACCCCATCAGTCATCGTCACCTGTTTGCCATATACATGCAACCACTTACCGACCGCCTAACGACTATATGCGTCGGCCATTAAAAGCTAAATACTGGGGTTATGGCAGCAGATAGCTGCCATAACCCTGGTATTTTTTTAAACGGCGGGCGGTCGGCTTTCAGATAAGGGTGGTCCTAGTGGCGGATTCGCCGCGGAATTACTCTTATGGTGCAGGGGAAGAGATGCCCCCCCCCTCCCGCCGCATCCCAGACGTTTTCCCAGCTTACCGGACCCGCCGGCACCGGGGAGAACTATCCGGTCCCGGATCCTCAGAGACAGGAAATCGAGTGAGGGCAAGATGGCCCTCACTCGACTCTATGGTCTTGGAGGACCGGAGCTACGTCAAAAGTCGTTTAAAGGGCCGCTTTTTTTTTTTTTTTCCTTTTCCAACAATTTTTTTTTTTTTCTTTTTTAGTGTAGTTGTGAGGTGTGAGGTCTTTTTGACCCCAGATCTCACAATAAAGAGGACCTGTCATGCCTATTTCTATTACAAGGGATGTTTACATTCCTTGCAATAGGAATAAAAATGATCAAAACATTTTTTTTTAAACTGTGTAAAAATAAAAAAATAATAAATAGGAAAAAAAAAAATTAAAGTGCCCTGTCCCCGTTAGCTTGCGCGCAGAAGCAAACGCATACGCAAGTCCCGCACACATATGTAAACGGTGTTCAAACCATACATGTGAGGTATCTCCGCGATCGTTAGAGCGAGAGCAATAATTTGAGCCCTAGACCTCCTCTGTAACTCTAAGCTGGTAACCTGCAGAAATTTCTAAAATGTTGCCTATGGGGATTTTTAAGTACCAATGTTTGGCGCCATTCTGTGAGCATGCGCAATTTTGAAGCATGACATGTTGGGTATCTAATTACTCAGCGTAACATTATCTTTCACATTATGGAAAAAAATTGGGCTAAATTTACTGTTTTCTTATTTTTTAGTTCAAAAAAGTGAATTTCTTTCAAAAAAATTGCATTTGGAAGACTGCTGCGCAAATATGGTGTGATAAAAAATATTGCAACGATCTCCATTTTATTCTCTAGGGTCTCTGCTAAAAAAAATATATATAATGTTTGGGGGTTCTAAATAGTTTTCTAGCAAAAAAAATGATTTTAGCTTGTAAACACCAAGTGTCAAAAATAGGCCCAGTCTTAAAGTGGATAAATGGACAACTTTGTGAAAAGTGCTACTTGGATGTTAGGCCTCTGTATGTGGCTAGGCTGTGTAAAAGTGTTACACATGTGATATCGCCATACTCAGGAGGAATAGCAGAATGTATTTTGGGGTGCAATTTTTGCTATGTACATGCTATGTGTTAGAAATATTGCATAAATGGACAGCTTTGTGTAAAAAAAATGCGTTTTCATTTTCTTTCCACATTTTCCAAAAACTTGTGGAAAAAAAATGACATATTCAAAAGACTCATTATGCCTCAAAAATTATACGTTGGGCTGTTTGCTTTCCAAAATGGGGTCATTTTATGGGGGTTTCCATTGTCCTGGTGCTCCAGGGCCTTCAAAAGTGCGATAGGTTGTCAGGAAATTATATGTGTAATTTGTGCTCCTAGAATGCTGGACGGTGCTACTTGGATGTTAGGCCTCTGTATGTGGCCAGGCTGTGAAAAAGTCTCACACATGTGGTATCGCCATACTCAGGAGGAGTAGTAGAATGTGTTTTGGGGTGTAGTTGCAAGTATACATATGCTGTGTAAGAGAAATAACCTGTTAATACGTCAATTTGTAAAAACAAATTTTGCAAAGAGTTGTGGGAAAAAATTACAACTTCAAAAAACTCACCATGCCCCTTATTAAATACCTTGGAATGTCTACTTTCCAAAAAAGGGGTCATTTGGGGGGTATTTGTACTTTCCTGACTTTTTAGTGTCTCAAGAAATGAGATAGGCCTTCAGTACATCAGGTGTGGTCAGGTGTGATCAATTTTCAATGATTAGCGCCATAACTTGTGGACTCTAGAACTTTCACAAAGACCAAATAATATACACTTATTTGGGTTATTTTTACCAAAGATAAGTAGCAGTATAAATTTTGGCCAAAATTTGTGAAGAAAAATTACTCATTTGCTAAATTTTATGACAGAAACAAAGAAAAATGCGTTTTTTCACTATATATATATATATATATATATATATATATATATATTTTGCAAACACTCTGTGGAAGAAAATGGTGGTCGTTGTAATATTTTTTGTTGTGCGGTATTTGCGCAGCGGTCTTTTACATGCAATTTTTTGGGGAAAAAATTAATCTAACTGAATTTTAAAAGAAAAACTAAACAGTAAAGTTAGTCCAATTTTTTTTTTTTTAATTGTGAAAGATGGCGTAGCGCTAAGTAAATAGATACCTAACATGTTATGATTTAAAATTTCGCACACTCGTGGAATGGCAACAAACTACGGTACTTAAAAAATCTCCTTAGGCGAAGTTTTAAAAAATATTAACAGTTACCAGTTTAAAGTTGCAGAGGAGGCCTAGAATTATTGCTCTCGCTCTGATGATCTCGGCGATACCTCACATGTGTGATTTGAACACCGTTTTCATTTGCGGATGCGACCTACATATGCATTTTATTTGGTGCGTGAGCTCACGGGGACAGTGGCGATTTAAATTTTTACATTTTTTTGCCTATTTATTTTATTTTATTTTATTCTGCTTACAAAAAAAATCTGATCACTTTTATTGCTGTCACAAGGAATGTAAACATCCCTTGTGACAGTAATAGGCAGTGACAGGTACTCGTTATGGAGGGATCGGGGGGTCTAAAAAAAACCCCCAGATCCCTCCACTGCACTTCAAAGCATTTTTGAATATTGACACTTTTTTTAAATTGGTGCCATTGGCAGCCGAGTAAACTGGAAGTGACGTGACGTAGCTTCCAGGTTACATGATCGGAGACCCAATCAAAGCTTAATCTGGCTTCATTCGGGACTCCAACGAGCTGGTAGACATGCCGGCTGGTTGCTCGGGTCTCCCGGTGAGACGGGAGGCCCGGGCAGTGCCGCGGAAGGCAGCGGGAGGGGAAGGACATGGATAATGGCTATGGTGGACACTTGGCGAGAGAGGGAAAAAGCCAGAAGCACCGGCACGGGACCCAAGAAGAGGAGCATCGGGGTTGCTCTGTGAAAAACCACCACATAGAGCAGGTAAGTATGACATGTTTGTTTAAAAAAAAAAAAATGGATATTCACTGGTCTCCCTCCCTTCCACCCAGTGACACCTGCCATGTGGGTCCCGGGTAGGGCAGGGGAGCCTAGGATGGGGGGGGTCATTCTGGGGTGGGGAGGAGGCACAATTTGGAGGTCACAAAAAAAACAATCTGGCAGTTGTATGTCCACCGGATAATTTTCATTCGAAAGATGACATTTGGCTTGTGGAGTGCACACACACCCTGGGAGCATGTGTAAAAAAAACCCAGCTGACACTGCCATAAGACACTTAGTGGTGGCAGTAAAAGGGTCAGGGGCATTTAAACACAATTAGTTGACTCAGTGATGGTGAGAGAAAACATTCTGATGAGCGATATTTCATACAAACATTCAAAGGAAATTCTACATGTGTGTGCTGGATCAAGCACATACCAATGAGGTGCGATGACCCCCGATAATCACATGCTTGTCTCAGGTAGCAACTCATAAAATAACAAAGGAAGCCGTGGAAATTACCCATTCAAAAACCGGTGAGCAATGGCAGCTCCCATGTTTTATCTTCACCTGTCTCCTTTGTATACTGTAATCTGCAAATGAGCAGAAATTATGAAACTATAAAAAAAAAAACTGATCCATGTAAAGCAGAATTGGGATGACTCAAGTCTAGGAAGACACAATTCAGCTTTACAACATGGGTGAGGTGTGGAAAACACTCTGTGATGAAGTTATGGACTGGTAAGTCATGTCAGAAATCAAGGAGGAAAATTGAAAGGTGTAATGCAAAATCATTTGGCACTGTTTCCTTGCAGACTGGATTCAGATTAAACACACACATTCGCAGCTCAAAGCAGTGGAGGAGATCGATGTGAAGACCATACAAAATCTTAATCCCAACGTCGGCCAGCTTGGCACACACCGGTCAGCTATGGACAAAATAAAACTTAAAGCAAGGCACTGAATTATTTGCTTGCCGGGTAAGTAGCAATTACATTTTATAATACAACCCTAAAGGATTAGAATTGATTCCAGCGCTGCAGTGCCATAAATTATTTATTACTCCAAAACATCAAAACTCATAATCAATAAACCAAGCAATCATAAAGTGACAATTTATTCATTTACATGAAAAATAAAAAATAAAGTTTATATCAGTATAATATATAACCTCCGGTCTCCCACGTATTCTCATGCAATATAATTGTGCAAAAACGTAATGAAATCAATAACCCAAAGTTTATATCATTTAAGTTTTTGATGATTGTTTGGTCCATTGATTATGAGTTTTAATGTATTGATTATGAGTTTTGATGTATTGAATATGAGTTTTGATGTATTGAATATGAGTTTGGATGTATTGAATATGAGATTTGATGTATTGATTATGAGTTTTGATTTATTGAATATGAGTTTTGATGTTTTGAAGCACTAAATATTTATGGGACAATGTTTCAAGTTTAACCAATTCTAATCTATTTTAAGATTGTGTAATCATTTTTTTTTTTTTTTATTTGCAGCAGCAGTGGAATTAATGTTTTTTTTGCAGCAGCAGCAGTGGAATTGGTTTTCTATTTTGTGCTGCACATTTTACTTTTCCGATCGCACTGTCATTGTCACTTTATCCTAAACATGGAGTAAGGGGGATTCCAACAATTTAATTTTGCTAGCAGCCAGCACCTATACTTCCCAACTGTCCGTATTTCAGAAGGACTTCACCTCTTATGGAACTAAATTCCTCTGTCCTTCTTTCCTTCTCATTTGTCCCTCATGTTTGATGGATGTAATATTATAAAAATTTTATTATAAAAATAATATTATAAAAATTTGCATAGAAATTCACTCAGTGAGAGCCGGTTCTCAGTGGGGCGGCTTCAAATGCGCCTGACTCTGAAGCCGCTCCCTGCAGCGTGACTTCAGCATGGCTTGCAAATGACTTCTTTAATAGAAGTCAATGCAAGCCGCTCCGAAGTCGCCCCCAAGTAGTGCAGGAACCTTTTTCTAAGTCGGAGCGACTTGAGACACTCTGATTAGAACGGTTCAATTGCACCGAATGGAGCGCTACTTGTCAGGTGACTAAGTCGCCTGACAAGTCGCCCCAGTGTGAACCGGCTCTAAAAGTGCATGTACATTCACCATGTGTAAATAGGGCATAAAACAAATATTAGGCTATTTCCTGTGGTGGTAGAATGGTTTTCACTGATTTCAAATAGAAAATACCTAGTTTGGCTACTAGATGGGGCTGGGTTTCAGAGGAATTTCATAGTATACTTAGCGCCATCTATAGGCCCTATGTGGTAATTTCCATATTAAATCAATTAAAAACATTTAAAGCCCAACTTATCTCTTGCAGTGGGCCTGTGCTGGCATTGCAAGGGGTAATAGCTAATTTTATGTCTAGGCGAAAACTAAAAAGGAGATATAGTTACCCGATCTTCTGCTCCTCCCTGCAGATAGACCGGTCCCCCCAACTTCTGCACCCTTGAGTCCTGATGTCATAAAGACCAGAGCAGAGTCCGTTGCCCTGCTGTGAACGTAAGAATGCCAGGGGATAGTCCACCAGTCCAACCCCGGAGCATGGAGGAGCGCTGTTACCAGGGTACCCGGGGGGATCAGGTAAGCAAAACTGTTTCCCCTCTTCGCTAGACAAAACTACCTGTTAACCCTTACATCTTAGGCACGGCATTACTGCATGGGATAATTTTTATATCTGCCTGGAGTTGGGATTTCACTGTTTCCCCCGCACTAAAGCCAAAAGACAGCTACAGCACGGGCTTAGTTTGCAGGGAGGGCGTACATGGACACCCTCCAATCAAAGTGGCCATTTACCACGTGATCAGTCCAATGACAGCTGATTACGGAAAGAAACACAAGCCGGTTATCAGCTTTTCTTTCCTCATTATCAGTGTCCTAATTATCAGTGCAGTCCCAAACTGCCTGCCAGTGCTGCCAATCAGTGCCACCTCATCAGTGCCCACCAGTGCTGCCAATCAGTGCCCAGCAGTGCTGCCAATCAATGCTCATCAGTGTCACCTATCACTGCTGCCTATTAGTGCCACCTATTAGTGCCCATCAGTGCCACCTATCAGTGCAGCCTCATCAGTGCAGCCTCATCAGCACACATCAGTGAAGGAGAAAAATTACCTTTTTTTTTCAAAATTTTCAGTCATTTTTCGTTTGTTTAGCAAAAAATAAAAAACACAGTGGCGATTAAAGGCAACCAAAAGAAAGCTCTTTTTGTGTGAAACAAATGATAAAAATGTAATTTGGGTACTGTGTTGAATGACCGCGCGATTGTTATTCAAATTGCGACAGCACTGAAAGCTGAAAATTTTTCTGGGCAGGAAGGGGGTTTAATACCCAGTAGGCTGGTTAGGTGTTAACTAGCACAGAAAGTGGCCCAGTAACATTGTTTTTGCACAGTCCATTTGCACAGAATGAATGTACATGCACTTTCCACTATGCACATTTTTTATGACAGTGCCTATACATTCATTCTGTGCGAATGTGGCAAAAAAAATCTAATATTATGCTATTTCCTGTGCAGGTAGATTTGTTTTAATTGCTTTAAAAAGGAAAATACTGCATTTGGCCACTAGATGGCGATACGTAACAAGAGAATTTTCTATGAGACCAAGCAGCATCTACTTGGTCGAATTTTCTGTTTTACATCAATGAAAAAAAAAAAATGTAGCTGAAACAGGAAATATATAAAAATATAAAGAAAATATTAATCACTGGATAAATTAAATGTTTTTTTTTTTTTTTTATTAAAAAAAAATGTTTTTTTAATACATCCTTTAAAGTGCAATTTCACCTTTTCAGAAAAGAAAAAAAAAAGGTAACAAACACCTCCCCCCTTCCCCAGGTCCCCACGTCTCTTACCATACCGATTTCACTGTCCACACAGCCTAGGGTTTGAAAACCATGACTAAGGCTGGCCATACATGTTCAATTTTCTTGTACAGTTTTCTGTTAGATTTACCACAAACCCAGTGCTTTATCTAGGCCTAGGCCGACAAGGCCCAGGCCTAGGGTGGAACTTTGCGGGGGGCGGAAAAAAGCCGCCCTCCCCCTGCACGAAACCCCCCCAACCCGTCCTCCCGAGTGCAACTGCATGTTGGACAAGAGGAGAGAGACAGCAGGGGATAGAGAGCAGAAGAGAACCCGGGAACCCCCAGGCCAGGACAGCAGGAGCAGCAGGTACTGTCAATTAACTTCAATTTAAACTGTGCTGTGCACTGACTGCAGTACATACATTTTAACAGAATGTGAACTGTTTAATGACGTTGCATTGTGATTTCATCAAGTGTTTCATGCATGCTGAAATCAATGAAAAAATCATGAAACAGTTTACATTCTGTGAAAGTTCATGTACTGTAAAAAAAAACGTAAAAAAAAATTAAATAAAAAAATCGAAATCTAAAAAAAAAACAAAAAATAAAAAAATGTACTGCAAAGTGTTCTATGCTCTAACTATTACTACGCTGTATCTTGGCCTAGGCCGACAAGGCCCAGGCCTATGGCTGTTCTAAGGATTTTTTGCAGCCCCCCGCACAAAAAAAACCCCGCCCTCCCTGACTTGTCCTCTGAGTACCGCCCCCCATGCTGCCTCCCACCGCCAAAGCCGCCTACAGTCCCCAGCGGCCGGCGGCTTGCTATACAGTGCCACTTGTCAGTAAGAGGCCTACTTTGCCAGGGTGGAGGGAGAGACTGGTGGCCCCATAAGGCTAGAGCGGCCGGTGACTGGCCAGATCGGCTGTACTTACTTCAGCTGGTGGGGGCGGAGCCTAATGCTCCGCTTACCCTCCTCCGCACAGCATCACTACACATAACTGTGCGGTGGACGGGTCTGTCTTTGTCCATAGGAGAGAGAGGAGGACCAGGGAACCCCCAGGCCAGGACAGCAGGTACCGTAATTACTATCAGGCCAGTCCGACAATCAAATTTAAACTTTGCACTGCAGTACATACATTTTAACGGAATGTGAACTGTTTAATGACGTTGCACTGATTTCAGCATGCATGAATAGAGCACTTTGCTGCACATGAGCTTTCACAGAATGTGAACTGTTTAATGCGTTTGCATTAATTTCAGCATGTGCAAAGTGTTCCATGCATGCTGAAATCAATGCAAACTCATTAACCACTTCTGGACCGAAAGGATTTGTCTCCTTAACCACTTTACCACAGGAGGATTTTGCTGTCTTACGTCCAGGCCACTTTTTGCGATTCGGCACTGTGCGACTTTAACTGACAATTGCGCGGTCGTGCGACGCCGTACCCAAACAAAATTTACGTCCTTTTTTTCCCACAAAGCGAGCTTTCTTTTGGTGGTATTTGATCACCTGTGCGATTTTTACTTTTTGCGCTATAAACAAAAAAAAGAGCGTAAATTTTGAAAAATAACAATATTTTTCACATTTTTTTATATGAAATTCCCCCCCAAAAAAATGTAAAAATCAAAATTTTTTTAAAGTTTTGGCCAATTTGTTTTCTGCTACCTATGTTTGGTAAAAAAAAAAATCGCAATAAGCGTATTTTGATTGGTTTGCGCAAAAGTTATTGCATTTACTAACTAAGGGAAAGATTTCTGTCATTTTTTGTGTTTTTTTTTTAACGAGTAATGGCGGCTATCTGCGTTTTTTTTGCGGGACTGCGACATTGCGGCGGACAGATTGGACCCTTGACTGACATTTTTGACACTTTTGGGGGTACCAGTGACATTACTACAGTAATCAGTGCTATCAGTGCTATAAATATGCACTGTTACTGTAAAAATGACACTGGCAGGGAAGGGGTTAATCTTATTGGAGAGGGAGGGGTTAATGTATGTCTGGTGCTTACTAACGTGTGTGGGGGGAGGGGACTGAGTGACACAGGGACAGATCGCAGATTCAGCTACGCTGAACCCTGCAACCTGTCACTGTCTGTCACTTAGGAGATCCGCCCGCTTTGTTTACACAAGTGGGCGGATCTCCAAACTCGATTCCCCGACGATCGGGGAAGAGCGGCGGTGATCACCGCCGCTCCTCCCCTGGCCCGACTCCTGCTGTGACTGAATACAGCGGGAGCAAGCCTCCGGCGGCGCACGTGCACCGCCCTCGAGGGGAGGAGTCCAGCGACGTAGGTCTACGTCGCTGGACGGGAACTAACCACTTTGCCGCAGTAGAGCTCGAGTGAGCGGTCGGCAAGTGGTTAATGACCAGGCCACTTTTTGTGATTAGGCACTGCATTACTTTAACTGACAATTGCGCAACCGTGCGACGCTGTACCCAAATAAAATGTACCTCCTTTTTTTTCCCACAAACAGAGCTTTCTTTTGGTGGTATTTGATCACCCATTTGGTACCCACTTTTAATGTACAGAGAGGAAGAGGTTGGGCCTAAACAGGAATGGCGTGGTTTACAGACAACAGGGCGGGTCTTAAACAGGAAGGGGTGTGGCCTTGACAGGAACGGGTGGGTCAATGTTAAATTAGGGGGTCCACGAGATTAGTCAGGCCTAGGGCAGCACAAATCCTAAATACACCAGTGCACAAACCACATAATATGAGGTCAGAGCTAAACAACACTTTCACTTGTATCCAATTGGGCAGGCCTTTGTACTACATAGTTGAAGGTAAATTTCAAGAAAATTTTAAGAAAATTGTATAATGTATGGCCAACCTAAGGCACCCCAGATGTAATCCTCAGCCTCATTATAACCTCTATCCAACCCAACCCCTTTTATCCCAACTATCTGAACAAAAAATACCAAAACACAATTGTTGGAGTAAAATTTGGCTGTAACGGACATTTATTAAACCAATAACAAAAATATTAAAACATTCCTTAAAACAAGAACCAAAATAATAATACAATAACAAGAAACATGAGGTTGCCGATCTTTGGAGGCACCAAGTATCAATTATCCAATTTGTATCTGCGCAACTACTTACACGGTCCTCAGCCGCACCACACCGGCTCCGGGATGACCTCAACATTCTGCAGATACCTCACAATTTTATCCTACCGGTTAACCCACCATTCACTGGCATTCTACAGGTGACTCCATACCTTAGATGGGTCCCTAAACTGATAAGCACAGCAGGTTTTTTTTAAACGCATCCAAACACCCCCAAGCGCCAAATCGTGAAGACCACGTACAGATGAACAAATCCAGTATAGGGGTGGGCAGGCAGGAACGTTCTTCCCCCCACGTGCTTCACCGGATGCTGGGAAGATGTGCAAACCTCTCCAAGACCTCTTTGCAGCCCCTCTTCCTTGCTGAAGAAAAAAACACAATTGGGTGGGAGACCAAAAGAACTACCTAGTAAACTCTATCTCTCCCTGATAACCTTGTCTACCCAGTCATGCTAGCCCTACACTTTATGTATTTATTTATTTTGCTTTGGGCTATACTCACTGTTCTTCCTCTTTTTTTGCCTGGGGATGCCAGGATGGTTTAGAGCAGTTTTTCTCATTTTCCCCTAACTTGCTCAATATCCAGAATACGTAGTTACAGGAGAGTGTGATCTGGATCTAACATCAAAGTGGTGTGCCTCCATTCCAATATCGATACAAAACAGGGAAGCTACAGAAGTAGCTACATTTGCTCAGGGGACTTTATATGAGGCACCACACTTGTGGTGCCTCATATAAAATCTCCTGGGCAAATGTAGCTACTTCTGTAGCTTCCCTGTTTAATATCTAGAATCCAGTGCAACTTTCCAGTGTAAAATCCAGTGCAGTTTAGCCACACCCTGTTTTTGCCAAGACTCTTTCGTGGTTGTACCTCTTTCTCAACTTCCAGTGTTAGATGTAGGCAGCACATGGAGGTGACCCGTTTGTGCATTGTGGTGTGTTGCATTGAAAAAAAAAAACAATGCTGCATGTATGCTTTTTCATACTTGATGCATTGGCATGGGCTGAGTGAATGAATGAAAATTGCTGTGGCTTTGTAAATACATTTGTTAGGTCTAAGTTTGTACATGCCTAATATGTGACTTTACTACATGGCAGCCGTCCAATTTCCACTAGGGCCTGGCCCAAACCACCTTCCCGTGATGTGGGAAAAACAGAGGAGCAGACAATTAAACTACAAAAATCTCTTACATGTCAGCATTTTTAGCAACCAGGTTCAGCCATATTTGTTTTTTCTCTCGCCATTTATCACAAAGAAATGTACATGTACAGTATATGGTCCATATGAACAATGACACCCGTATACAGGTTTCTCTTTGAAACCCATTCACACCATATGCGTTGGCTTGCACTGTGTGACATGTAGAATACAATAGAATTAGCATGCTTGGAAATAAAGATGGAATGGTAAATACCTAGTAACATAACAATTTGGCCCGGGGTCAAGGATATCCTAAGCGTCTTAGCCAACCTATCTGTGACTTGTCACCAATTAATCAAAGTAGAGGGCAGCTCCACACTACATTATAAAAAGTGCCCGTGGTATTTTGACATTTGTTGCAAAGTGGAAAAAGAGTGGGTTTGATGGAGTTTAGCCTCTGAGAAGTATTATTCATCCTTTGTTACAATTTAGTATACTGGGCCAGTGCATCCACCCACTCCTCTTCAGAAAGAGAAGGAATGTTCCGTTTTAACTTTTGAAAGTGGAGTTGGGTCTAAGGCCCCTTTCAAATTGGCGGACTGATCAGGTCCACCTGCCAATTTTTCAGGCAAACCCGATCAGACCATTAATCATCTTCTATGGAGCAGCAGATGTAAACGAACATGTGTCTGTTTACACCCGCCAATTTCCAATCCAATCTGCTAAAGACAGGCAGATTGGGGATCCGTTCCCCATTAGTCTAGGCTCTACGGGATCAGACCCGGCAATTCCGCCCCCCTCGAGAAAGAAAAGAAAACACAAAAATCAGCAATCCCAGCACACAGGGACCATGATGACAGAGTCAATCATCCTGGCTCACATTGACCATGCCGACGATGTATGTTGAGCTGCGCAAACTCAGCTCAGCTTACTTTGCTGAAAAAGACAGTGAGCAGGCAGTTAAGTTTATTTTATTGTGCAGCCGGGTGCTGTATTTGATCCTTGATCTTGATTTGATTTGATATTATGTGTAGAGAGGTTTGTGGACTCCAATTTCCCCAAATGTTTGGGCCTAGGTGGGGAGGAGGTGGAGCCTCACTTGTTCTGGGCAAATTGTTCCAGATTGGGGCAAGTCCAGACAGGAGGGTGAAGAGTATAGACCTACTGTCAGGGTCTGGGTTCCACATCCAAGGGACTAGAGTCAAAGAAAGGAGCCAAGCGGATCTGCTGCTGTGCCTGCCTTGAGAGAGGGAGTCGTTGCATGTACAGGACCGAAACTGAGATACTGCTCCATGTGTGAGGATTCGGGCCGAGAGACTGAGCCCCTGCTAAGCACCAAGCCATTTGGACGAGATTGGCTGCCTAATAGAAAAATAGTGCAGCGCAATCCTAGTGGTAAAATTATAAAATCATGCAGAGTCCCAGTGTTAATAGGTGTCCATATAAACAGATAAAAGTCTCCAGTGTAAAGTGGTCCTAGGGCAATTCCATAAGGTGCTTGTCTCCACGAGTGCTCATGCAATCCCACCACCTGTTCACACTGCCGCTCACCTTAACAAAGAGACCCTACAGGGTCAACCAGCATTTCATCTCAAAATCAAAGTATGATTACACCTCCGATGCACTGTCAGCTCCTCAAACAATGTTACCAATATGTGTAGGAGAAAAGAAAGAACAATCTAATGCTCTCTGTATGCAATCAAGCACTCTTTAATCCATATAAGTAAACAACTCACATTTTTTTGAAGAAAATAACAGCGCATATATTCAGAGTTTGCAAGCAGGCGTGCATCAGGTCCACCAACCCGGAAGAGTGAGAGGCGGCCGCGGGTCACGTGACATCCCTCGTACGCATTACGTCCGTAAAAATAAGCGGGACTTCTTCAGCAAGGGTCACGTACCATACTGCGGACCCGTCTTTTATGACAATATGATCTGCCCACCTCCTGTCTTCAATCAACTAATCAGTATGATTCCAAATGGAAACAGGAAACAGGAAGTGATGTAAACAGGAAGTGATGTAAACAGGAAGTGATGTACACAGGAAGTGATGTAAACTAAGGGCAGGAAGTAAACACTGCATGACCCTTTTTTTTGTTTAATTTGTTTTTATTGAAAATAGTTAAACAGAACACAAACAACACAATCCGACACAGCAAATTGCGGAAAAACTACAAAGTCATAACAATAGAAGTACAAATGACCAACATATGCCATGCAGTGCCAGCAAGTACTACAGAATACGAATGCATACATCATATCCTGCACAGCTCTAATTCGAGACGAGCAATCAGATCATAAACAATATGAGCAGAGAGGCGTAAACCATGTCGGAGGAAAAGCAGAAGAAAGAGAAAAAGAAAAGGAGGAGATAAGAAGGGTGGGGGAGTGGGGAGGAAGGGGAAGGAAGAGGGTAGGTAGACCACGAGCTACTAAAGTTTAAGCCTATACACATTAATCGGGTGGGGCAGTATTGGAGGTGCCATTTGTGATTAAAGAGATATAAACCAGGGAGGTTTTAAAGGTGGACCATGAGTACCAGATAGATTGGAAGCGGTCCAGTTTGTCTCGGGCAATAAAAGTGTGTTCTTCCAGCTGACAAGTCGCATCTACTTTTAGTAACCAATGCCGCACTGTGGGAATGGTAGGAGTGCCCCAGTGGACAGGTATCAAAGCCTTCGCAGCGTTAAGCATATGGGGTATGACTGAACGTTTATATTTGGAAAGAGGCAAGGTAGTACCATGCAACAAGACCACCCAAGGGTCAGCAGGGATCTTTTCTTCCATAATATCCTGGATAATCTGTAGAATTTCTGACCAGAATGGCTGAATCAAAGGACAATGCCACCAGATGTGCGCATGTGAGGCGGCTTCTCCGCAGCTCCTCCAACATAATGGGGAGATGGCCGGAGAAATGCAATTTCCGTGGAGTGTAATACCACCTGGAGAGCAGCTTATAGTTGGACTCCTGGTCGAAATAGAAGAAATAGAAGAAATATGTGCTAAGGCGAGTACCTTATCCTTTCTAGCATCAGAGATCTGAGAGTCAAGGTCCCGTTCCCACTGGTGGATAAAGTCCGGGTAGGGTGGACTTTGCAGTGATAGAAGAGCTTTGTAAAACTGCGATGTAGAGTGGAGAGGGGCGTCCCGAGGGTGTAAGATGGCCTCAATAGGGTTAAGGTCTGTGAGGTCCCGCAAGGGGCGTGGCAAAGAACCAATGAATGTACCCAGTTGTCTATGTCTCCAACGGTCCATATTAGTAGCAGATCTGGAGCCCAGAATTAGGTGTAAAGGTTTCAGAGCATTGGAGTGTACCACATGATGAAGCAATAGTGGGGTTTTCGGGGACCATTGTTTAAAACCAGTGTCCAGAGAACCAGGGGTGAAGTAGGTATGATTTAAAAGTGGCATGAGAGGGGAGTTGTGGGCCCAGGCAAACTTCTTATGGAGGCTGTCCCAAACTGACAAAGTAGCTAAGGTCAGTGGGGAGGTGGATGGAGAGAGTGCACGGGCGGATCCAGGGATCTACAGACAGGTCAACACCACACATGTCATATTCCAGCTGAACCCACAATTTGGATTGAGATGAATACTTCCAGTCGGACACCAGGGTGAGCGAGATCGCCCGGAAGTAGTCACGTATACTAGGGAGTGCAAGCCCCCCAGTTCGCTTCGGGCGATATAGTGTTGCCCTAGCAATCCTGGGGCGCCTACCCTGCCACACATATTTCGCAATCAGGGATTGTAGTAAAGTAAAGAAGCCAATAGGCACACCCAGCGGTAGCATTTGGAAAAAGAAAAGAATACGGGGTAAAATGTTCATTTTTACAATATTGGTCCTCCCCAACCACGAGTGGTGTAGGGAGGACCATCTCCTCAGATCTGATTTAATTGCATTCAGCAAGGGGATATAGTTATGTTGAAATAGGGAGTGCAAGTTAGGAGTTAAATAGATGCCAAGATATTTTAGTTTAGACGGGCACCACTGGAAAGGAAAATGTGGGGAAAGGGAGTCAACTAAGGTGCGTGGGAGATTGATATTTAGAATTTCAGATTTAGACATGTTGATTTTAAAATTGGAGAGCTGGCGGAAGTCAGCAAAGGCCCGCAGTACACTGGCAGTGAAATGCGGGGTTGTTGAATGAAAAAGAGGATATCATCCGCATACGCGGGATATTTGTGCGTTGTATGCCCAACCTTGACACCGTAGATATCAGCAGACTGTCTAACAGTGGACAAGAAGGGTTCGAGGGAAATGGCAAAGAGCAGGGGGGACAAAGGGCACCCCTGCCGTGTGCCATTATGTAATGGAAAGGGGGTACTCAGGAGGCCATTAACGCGTACCTGCGCAGTCGGCTGAGCGTAAAGGGCCGCAACACGGTGCAGTGCCCGCGGGCCCAAGCCGAAAAAGCGCAGAGTTGTCAACAAATAATCCCAGTCCACCCGGTCAAACGCTTTTTCAGCATCCGTAGACAAAAACAGGGTGGGCTGGGATTGACTGCGGACAAAATGAAGTAAGGAGAGGGCGCGAAGGGAATTGTCCCGAATCCGGTTTGATCCGTGGAAATCCAGGAGGGGATGAGGGGTAGGAGTCTATTAGCTAACACTTTGGAGTATAACTTAAGGTCTACGTTCAAAAGGGAAATGGGGCGGTAACTACCGCAGTCTGTAGGGTCCTTGCCAGGTTTGGGTAGGACAGAGATGTGAGCAGCAAGCGACTCTGGGCGAAAACCTACAGATTTGGAGATTGAGTTGGAATAGGAGGTCAGGTGAGGTAGCAGCACATCCGCAAATTTTTTATAGTACGCCAGCGTGTATCCGTCAGGGCCCGGGGCCTTGCCCACCGGCGTAGTTTTCAACGCTAGTTGAAATTCTGCTGCCGAAAAGTATTCCTCCAACTTTCTCAGAGAACGTTTAGATAATTTCGGGAGATTAGCCTGCTTGAGGTACGCCCAGATACGCTTCCGCTTTTCAGGGGGGGGGGAGATGGCTAAGGTCACCCTCCACATTATAGAGCTTACTGTAAAAATCCCTAAAAGCCTGCGCTATAGCAGGGGAGGAGTGAACCATAGGGCCATCTGAAGGCTTAACTTTCTGTATGAAGGCGGCCGTTTTTTGCTCCTTAAGAGACCTGGCAAGCAGCCTGCCTGGCTTGTCACCCCATTCATATCGCCACTGCATGACCCTTAAGCCAGGACCAGCCTGTATTCTTATATGCAGTGTGTACGGGCAATTTAAAAACTTTCCACAAGAACCAGCTTGGGGAAATACATTAAATACAATTTAATAAATATACTATGCCCGAATTTAAAATAATACATCTTCCCATAATCCAAAGGATTCAATGGGTGGTAATCGTCATTGTGACTCCGGCTAAATCTCAACTCTCCACTAGATGGCGTATCTGAGCATTGCCTAATCATAAATGTGAACAATAAGTGACATATACACAATAATACACATAAAATTGTTAAAATTACTAAATATAAACCGCAATGTGAATTGCAACCCACTGGGATTTTTTTGATGGAATTTTTAAAAATGTCTTGAGACACTATGCGTTTCTAAACCTTTACGGATATTAGTGATATGCTCGCCCACTCTGACGTGTAAAGCACGAGAGGTACGTCCTATGTACTGAAGGCGGCATTCACACTGTAACATGTACACCACCCCTTGCGTTTTACAGGTGATCAGATTTTTGATTTTATATGATTTATTAGTAGCAGTAGCTACAAATTCTTTTCGTTTCTTTAGATTCTTCTTGCAGCTCTTACATGTAGCACATTTCCCACATGTATAGGTGCCAGAAAGAAAAGAAAAAATATGATTCTCCCTGATACGAGGTGGGTCAACAACCCCAGGCGCGATTTTATCTCGCAGTGAAGGGGCCTTCCGGTAGATAAACTTAGGGAATTCTGTCAGATGGGGTCCTAGAATTTTGTCCTCTTTAAGGATAGGCCAATACTTTTTAACAATACGTTCTACTTTTTTGTAGTGTATATTGTAATCAAAAATTATTCTGTAACCTGGATCCACTGGATTAATTTTGTCTCCATTCAGGAGAGTATCGCGGTTACTCCTTCCCACATCCTCCAATTCTTTTCTAATGGGGTCCTTTTTGTATCCTTTCTCAAGAAAACGCTTTTCCAAAACCATTGATGAAGAAATTTGATTTTTTTACATTTTTTTATTGGATGTGTTTTATAGCAGAAAGTAAAAAATGTTTTTTTTTTTTTTTTTTTTTCAAAATTGTCGTTCTTTTTTTTGTTTATAGCGTAAAAAAACACAGAGGTTAACAAATACCACCAAAAGAAAGCTCTATTTGTGAAAAAGAAAGGACATACATTTTCTTTGGGTACAGTGTCGCCCGACCGTGCAAATCTTCCGCAGCTGAAGTGGTTAATGACTTTAGGAGAGTCTTGGCTAAACAGAGGACCCACTATTATCAATAGCTCCTGCGGGGGTAAGCCCTACAATTGCAGAAGGGATATTGCACGTCTCTTCCATAATGAAGAGCTGCCTGCTCACAGTTTGTGACAGTGGAACTTCGATTCTTCTATAATGGTGACAGCAATGAGCTGAAGCTATAATGATTCCACTGGACTAAGGACAAAATTTGCATGAATATATTATGATTTCTTTTTATAGATTTACGTTAGCCCTGTGGGTTGGGTATGGGCAGGGCAACCAACCAAGTGTATGTTGCCATATAGACACCAAGAAATAAACGTATATATATACTGCATTCCTCTATAAGGAAACTTTGTGCACGATATGCGCTTCATTGTGCAGCTATTGTAAGAGCCCTGGGAAGGTCTCTTTGAATTTTTCTTTGCATCTACTTCATCTATAGTTGAGTCATTCTTTTGTATTCTCCCTGAAACACGCTGCACGGGATCCAGTCGTTGCCTTTTCAGCTATTTGTATTAAATAGTATCTTTCGACACATACACAAGGTAAGGATGTTTTGCCTTACATACCGGCACATTTTCTATCAATGGTGTTCTCTTAGGCTCCTTTCACACGGCCGCTCCGTGTGAAAGGTCCGCTGAGGGACTTTTTTTTTTTTTTTCCACGGAGCGGATGACATTTCTGTCATCCGCTCCGTGTGTCCGCATATCATCCCATCCGTTTGCGGATGATATGCGGACATAATGTATGTCTATGGCACTGCGGATGTCAGCGGATGACACTGCTGACATCCGATTTTCCTTCCTTTCCGTTTTTTACACGGAAGGAAAAATAGGGTTCTGTTCCGTTCGTAAAAACGGAACAGAACTGACAGGAGGAAAATCGGGTGTCAGCGGATGGTATTCCGCTGACACCCGCAGTGCCATTCACTTACATTATGTCCGCAAATCATCCGCAAACGGATTGGATGATTTGCGGACACACGGAGCGGCCGTGTGAAAGGACCCTTAGATGTGCTCTGTCTTTGTATTCTGATGGCCACAATGGATATCACAAAGACTTCTGTATGTTCAAGAGTTGTTGCTACCAGTGGTGGGACAAGGTCATCTGATGCCCAGGGCAAAGATGTCAAACTGTGCTGCCCCCCCCAGGTGGAGTAGTGGGTGGGCTAAAAACAGTGCTAAGCTGAAATGTATGCAGCGGTTGTGGGATGCACTAAAGTAGTGCCAATGGTTTTGGCACACCATAGTGAACTAAAGACCTTAACCACTTTAACTCCCACCTTTTTACTCCCTATGGAACAGACCATATTTTTACATTTCCGCTATGTGTCTATTCATGAGTCTATAACTTTGTAATTACTTATGATACAGAATTGACACATACACTATATTACCAAAAGTATTGGGACGCCTGCACGCACATGATCTTTTATGGCATACCAGTGTTAGTCCGTAGGGTTCAATATTGAGTATAACAGCTTCAACTCTTCTAGGAAGGCTGTCCACAAGGTTTAGGAGTGTGTCTATGGGGATGTTTGACCATTCTTCCAGAAGCTCATTTGTGAGGTTAGACATTGATGTGGACAAGAAGGTCTGGCTTGCAGTCTGTGCTCTAATTCATCCCAAAGGTGTTCTACCAGGTTGAGGTAAGAATTCTGTGCAGGCCAGTCAGCCATGTCTTTATGGACCTTGTTTTGTGCACTGGTCCAAATCATTTGGTGGAGGGGGGATTATGGTGTGGGGTTGTTTTTCAGGGGTTGGGTTTGGCCCCTCAGTTCCAGTGAAGATAACTCTTAAGGTGTCAGCATACCAAGACATTTTGGACAATTTAATTCTCCCAACTTTGTGGGAACAGTTTGGGGTTGGCCCCTTCCTGTTCCAACATGACTGTGCACCAGTGCACAAAGCAAGGTTCATAAAGACATGGATGAGCGAGTTTGGGGTGGAGGAACTTGACTGGCCTGCACAGAGTCCTGACCTCAACCCAATAGAACACCTTTGGGATGAATTAGAGCCAAGCCTTCTCTTCAACATTAGTGTATAACCTCACAAATGCGCTTCTGGAAGAATGATCAAACATTCCCATAGACATACTCCTAAACCTCGTGGACAGTCTTCCCAGAAGAGTTGAAGGTGTTATAACTGCAAAGGGTGGGCTAACTCAATATTAAACCCTACAGACTAATTCTGGGATGCCATTAAAGTTTTGGTAATATAGTGTATATTGTTGTTTGGGGCGACAAACAGGGCTTTCTTTTGATCCTAAGGTCTTCCAGTATTTTTTTATTTATTTATTTATTTGCATTTTAAGAAGAAAAATAATACAAATTTGAAAAGAAATAGAATTTTTTTTCAAGTTTGATCAGAAATATTTTGAACACCAGTACCAAACTATAAAACATATACATTTTATTATGCTGCTTGTTCTACTTAGTGCAATATTAAAATTAATGTTTTGCTACAAAGCATGTTAATGTTATTTACAAAAGAAATAAAGTTGTTGTTTTTTTTTTTTGCATATATTTCATTTTTCTCATTATGCATTCGTAATTTAAAGTTCTTACTGATTTAAAATAAAACAGATATACCCTAAACTACATTTTTTTTTTTTTTTTAAAGTAAACCCTTAAAGATAGCAATGTACATACGTATGTACTGTATAATATTTGTTTTCCAACAAATAATTAAAAAAAGAAACATGGAACAGGAGATGAAACTGTTAAATAGTGCTTATAGAGGGTGATCTACTGAAATTAATGGGTTAAGTATTAAAATAAGGGCATATCCTCGTTAAATAAGTTAGTGATGAGTTAGCTAATTCCCTGCGCACACAATAAACATTCTTCTGTGTTAGCTGCAGCTCTCCCACACATAGATTGCTGTCTGTCAGGCAATGAAGATTATAAGACAGCTAGTGTGTTACCTATGTTAAAGGATAAGGGTTCACCTTTTGTAACATGTTACATGTTATACCCATATTCAGGGTGTAACATGTAACATGATACAAATCCACTGACCTCCAAACTTCCTCAGCTCCCTGATGTGACAGGCGGCCAGCGATCTTCTTCCCCAGCTCTCTGTCACACTCTGTAAAGAATGTGGCAGTGTGGGGCTCCGCTCGCCTGGCCACATCACTCAATTACAGAGTTCTGCTATTAGAAAACAACAAGGTCCGGCACCCTTTGCGGCTGTCAGCTTATAGTTCTCAATGAACTACCACGGCCAGGGGCAGACTGGCAACTTACGGCCCAGGGGGCAAGTACAAACCAAAGGCCCATGGTGCAGCGACTCGGCCCACTCCCTCTCTCTATTTTCCCGTCCTCATCCTGACCCCCATTCCAAGCTGAAGCTCCGCTCCAAATACTCTCTACTTACCAGCTGAATCCGGGTTCCTGACCTGGCCAGCAGGGGGTGGTTGGGTGGAGCTGGGGGAGAATAATCTCCAGTGTGGCATGGAACCGGCCTCTGCTCAGACACAGTTTACACCATCCATGCTGGGACGAGGAGGCCTGCGCTCTGTCCTTGTCTTCAACCCACACTCAGTAGGTCAGTGGTGGGGACTTTTTACTTCTCTTCACCAGGAATCCTTTAAGCATGTCTATGGCAGAAGCAGTGCAGCCTTTTTACAGGACATCAGAATGGCCCAGGGGGCAATTGCCCCCCTGACCCCTGGCCCAGTCCTCCCCTGACCACGGCGCTGTTGAGCACTGGGGTAGTTCATTGATGCCAAACAGCTTACACAGAGTTTGCAAGAGCCCTGCATAGCATCCACGATCTGTTGATCATGGGTGCAATACTTTCCAGGCTCCCAACCAAAAAAATAATAAATGCACATTTTTTTTTACCTGCAAAAAGACTTGCATTTATTATTATTAAAAAAAAAGGTGAACTTATTGTTTAATGTTTACAAATGTTACACTGAATGATCACTTTAATTGGCTGTTACAGTGATCATTCAGTGAGGAAGGCTTCTGACTGGCTCCCAATCCTGGGATTGGCAGCTTATCTTCCTACAGACACCGGGTCTCATGGGGCTGTGCAGGGAGGGAGCAGGGGAGATAAGAAACTGCAGACAGTTTCCTGGGCATACAGGAGATGCCTTGTCTACAGAGAAGGAGATTTTATGGAAATGTGTAACATGCTTAAGGTAGGCAACTGGTTAATAGTGGTGCACATTTTGTCCCGCAGAAAAATATGGGCTAACAGAGGTGAAGGAAGAAATGCCGGGACATTTGTGTGTGGTAAAAGTGTCAGAGAATCTTTGCCCCAGCAGCTATAAAAGTCCTTCTAACAGGAAGGAAACTGCAGTGTCAGTGGTGCAGCTGGAGAACTGAGCTGCCTTAAGCTCCCAGTGCACCCTCTCCCCCACTACATTGTATTGTGTCAAAGGAACATGCCTGTCACCATTAGGGGTTGGGCTCGAAGACCAGTAGCTATAGCAGTGTAAGCTGAAAAACAAGATGGGATAAATGAGGGTGTGTGAAAAACAGCCGATCCCAAGTTTGAAATACTTACCCACCAGTCTGCTAACAAACCAAAATAAACCTGTCTAACAAATAAGTTAAAAGCAGGAGTTTAGTTAACACATATTTGCAAATGCATGCGGAAGCTGCAAGGCCAGCGACAAGGCATCCTGCGTTCTTGCAGAACCTAACACTAAATAACACTGCTCAACCTGAGTGTATAAGTGTCTTCACAAAGGGAAGTACATGCTTGCTAATAGGTGGATTGGAAACAGATGGGATTGGAGAACGCCCAATCCTCCCCCACCTGCTCCAATCCACGACTGGCAATGAAAAACGCATGGCTGCACAAAAAAGCCATGGGGTGCAAACTAAATGTGATCAGCTGGGAGACACACACCCCCATCCCTTTAGTAAAGATGCCATAGGCAAATGGGGACTTTGAGTGAGACACCCGCCTGTAAAGCAAGCGTCTCCATCCCTAGTAGGATACAAGAAATGGGCAATTTGAGACTTTATATGAGAACTGGCGAGCACTGCACAGTGTCTCCATCCCTGTCAATTGAAAAACAAGATGGGATAAATGAGGGTGTGTGAAAAACAGCCGATCCCTAGTTTGAAATACTTACCCACCAGTCTGCTAACAAACCAAAATAAACCTGTCTAACAAATAAGTTAAAAGCAGGAGTTTAGTTAACACATATTTGCAAATGCATGCGGAAGCTGCAAGGCCAGCGACAAGGCATCCTGCGTTCTTGCAGAACCTAACACTAAATAACACTGCTCAACCTGAGTGTATAAGTGTCTTCACAAAGGGAAGTACATGCTTGCTAATAGGTGGATTGGAAACAGCAGTGTAAGCTTACACAGGAACCCGCAGGATAGGAATACAAGCAGGTCAACCAGGCAGATGACGCAGGCTTCCCTGAGGTGCGGTGTAACTGTACCTCAACCCACACTGTGCTTGTGGACTTCCATCAGTATACGGCTTCCTACAGTCTTGAATATATATACCAGATTTTACCAGCCGTCCTACATACAAAGCTAGCCAACAACTTAGCTTGTACTAGAATCTCCATTTATTGAACAGTCACACTGTTATATATAGCATGGGCCTCCCCTTCCTGATCAGATTACCACACACAAGTAAGGGGTTGCCTGATTACATTATCATATGCAGATGCAATTGTATACAGAAATAAAATTAACATATCTAAAGAACAATCAGCACAAACAGTATACTTTTTCCACCCAGCAACTAATAGATGGCAATGATTCAATCAACCTTAGCCAATTAACTAGCAGACTTTCTGTCCCCGAGCTCCTCAAATACAATACACATTATCTCAATACACAAATGATAGGGAAAGCCTGTCTCTGACATTGAAGGACATGGAACAGAAGCCAATGTGATTAGCTCTTTAAATGATCATGTTCAGAATCAAACAGAAATAGTCCTCACATATTTCTTGAGAGATATTGTTGATAAATGTTACTCTCCCATTTGAAGTTATCCAAACCATAAAGTATCTGTCTTCCACTCCCAGTGACGGTTAGTACCGTCACATGCGGAATCTAAGTACTAACCGGTGTTCACCAGAGCTCCCGATGGTGGAGATGGATTTTGCTGCATGTTAGCACCAGGTCACGGTCCTCACCAGGAGGTGAGCAAGTCAAATGTCGATAACAGATGATAGCGAGGATACGGATGGCAGCAGGAGAGACAAGCGAGATATTGGCTGGTGAAGGCACAATACTCTGGCAACCAGGAAGTGCAGATACATGGCTTAAATCAGGAAGTTCATGGGAGCAGCAAAGGGTTCAAAGTTCAAGGCAATTAAGATTCATGGCAGGATCATTCAAGGATTTGTCCAGGGAGCTGCCCAGGGAGCTGTCCAGCATTCCAGGTGGCTCAGTAAGTAGAGTCATTGCCAGACACAATGGAAGTCCCAGGTTCATGTACGGGTCCTGACAGTATTCCCCTCGCTGGATGTCTTAAGACCAGGTTTAAGAGGAAACCTCTGGTGGAATTTGTTTGTCAATCTAGGGACATGAACATTTTCTGCAGGCTCCCAAGAATTTTCTTCTGGACCATATCCTTCCCATTGAACCAGATACTGTAATTTGTTCCTAAAGATCCTGGAGTCAAGAATTCTCTCCACCACACATTCTTCTTCACCCTGTACATCAACAGGTGGAGGAGGTGGAAGAATTCTTCCAGAAAAAGGATTTTCCTTAAATGGTTTGAGTAGCGATATGTGAAAAACTGGGTGAATTTTCATACTGTCAGAAAGTTTTAAACGGAAAGTGAGCAGAAATCTGGAAAGGTCCCACAAACTTTTGTCCCAACTTTACAGATGGAACATGGACCTTCAAATTTTTGGTTGATAACTAAACTTTGTCACCCATCTGGAAGGTAGGAAGTGATCTGCGATGTCTATCAGCAGCCTTCTTGTAACATTCCTGAGCCTCCCTCAAAGTCTCAGTCAATGTCTCCCGATTCTCTTGCAGCATAGTTGATCTGTTAGCTACAGCAGGAATTGGAGTTGAGATAGGGTGATCAGGAATAAAAACTGGATGATACCCATTGTTTAACAAAAACAGGCTTTGAGAGGTTGAGCCATGTCTAGAATTGTTATAAGAAATCTCTGCCGTCGGAAGATAGTCCACCCAGTCATCCTGAAGATAACTAACAAAATATCAAAGGTACTGCTCTAAAGTTTGATTGGTCCTCTTGGTCCTCTCGGTCTGGCCATTAGACTGAGGATGAAAAGCAGAAGACAGGTTGATTGCTACTCCTAAAGCTGAGCAAAAGCGTTTCCAAAACTTTGAAGTAAACTGTACTCCTCGATCTGACACCACATCTTCAGGAATTCCCTTTAGTCTGAAGACTTCTCGAACCATCAACTCTGCAGTTTGTTCAGAAGAGGGTACCCCCTTTCTCGGTATAAAGTGAGCCATCTTGATGAGCTGATCGACTACCAAGATAGTGGTCATTTCTTTTGAGGGGGGTAAATCAAACACAAAGTCCATAGAAATTGACCCCCATGGTCTTTATGGGATAGGAAGTGGTTGGAGCAACTCCAAAGGAGAAGCTTGAGGTGTCTTTTATTGCGTGCACAGGTCAGGCACAAGGCTACATACCTTTTATATCTTTCTTGTACCCAGGCCACCAAAAGGAACGTGATAAAAGTTCCTCTGTTTTAGAAACTCCAAATTGTCCAGCAAGTTTTGAGTCATGACTCAACTGTAGGACTTCCACCCGAGCAGACTCAGGTACATAGAGGCGATGTGTTTGAATCCAAAAGCCATTCTTGTACTCAAGTATGATGTTCGTAGGAGGATTATTGAGGAGTGAGTCATTCTTGTACCTTTCTTTGAGGAAACTCAAGAATGCCTTTGAAGTTACCTAGGAAGGCACTTAGGAAGTTCTTTTGAGGCAGGATTGTGCATTCAGAGTTGTTTTCCTGGAAAGTCCCTGATAACATCAATGATAAGGCATCAGCCTTACCAGTTCTTGATACGTCAATATGAGATAATAAAATTAAATCTAGAAAAGAACAGCAACCAAGGTGCTTGTCTAGAAGAAAATCTTTTGGCAGAACAAATGAATTCTAGATTTTTGGGATCAGTGAGAACAGTCACAGGATGCTTAGTACCTTCCAGAAGATGCCTCCATTTAGAAAAGGTTTCCTTAATTGCCAGTGCCTCTTTATTCCCGATGTCGTAGTTCCTCTCGGCTGAAGACATTAAACGAGAGAAGTAAGCACAAGTAAGAAGCTGCATCTTTTTACCGCTTAAAGATAGTGCCCACAGCAGAGTCAGAAGCATCCACTTCCACGACAAAAGGTAACTCAGGATTGGGATGTACCAATACTGATGCACAAATAAAAAGAGTCTTTAACTTAACAAAAGCAGCCTGAGCATCAGATGACCACAAAAGGGCCCCCCTTTCTTTGTCAGCTGTGTAATCGGAGCTATCACCTTAGAGAAATTTCTTATGAATTTCCTGTAGAAATTGGCAAACCCGACTAATCATTGAATTTCCTTAATGTTTCCAGGGACAGGCCAATCTACTACTGTTTTAATCTTCTCAGGATCCATGCTTACTCCATCTGGAGAAATGATATACCCCAGAAACTGCATCTGGGATTGTTCAAACTCACATTTCTCCAATTTGATATAGGGTTGATTCTGCCTTAATCTTTCAAGGACAGTGCAAACGAGCTGGCGATGCTCCTCTAGGTTATCAGAAAAAATGAGGATGTCATCCAAATAAGCATGTACAAACTGTTCCAACAGATCTTGAAAAACATCTTTGATGAAGTGTTGAAAAGTTTCAGGGGCATTACAAAGACCAAAAGGCATAACCAAGGACTCGAAATGTCTGTATCTGGTTCTAAAGTTCCATTCATCTCCTTGACAAATACGAATAAGATTATATGCCTCCTCGTAAGTCAAGCTTTGTAAAAATTTTGGCAGAACGAAGTCTTTCCAACATTTCAGAGATCAACGTGAGAGGATAACGGTTTTTAACCACTTGCCGACTGCCTAACGCCGATCTACGTCGGCAGTCAGCCCCTCATAGGCAAAGTGACATAGGGCTACGTCACTAGCTTGTGAGGGTCTAGGGAGCGAGCGCGCGCCCCCGGAGGCGCGCTCCCGCTCCCGCGTGGTCACGGACCCCCCCACGCGTGTGACCAGCGGACCCGATGTCCGCTGGTCACTCGGCGATCGGCGGGGGAGAGGGAGAATGTCAGGCAGCTTGTGTAAACAAGCTGCCTGTCATTCTCCTCGCTGTAAAGACACTGATAAAAAGGATCTAGTATGTAGATCCGTTGATCAGTGTCCTTACAGCTCAAGCCACAGCCAATCACAGTAGAAAGCACGCCCCTAGGGATACACACAGCCCCTCCCTTCCAAATAAAGTTAACCCCTTCACAACCAGTGTATTTTTACAGTAACAGTGCATATGTATAGCACTGATTACTGTAGAAATGTCACTGGTAACCCCAAAAGTGTCACAAATGTCAGTCAAGGGTCCGATCTGTCCGCCCCAATGTCGCAGTACCGCAAAAAAAATCGCAGATCGCCGCCATTACCAAATTTAGATTTTTACTTTTTTTTGGGGGGGAATTTCATATAAAAAAATGTGAAAAATATTGTTATTTTTGCAAAATTGACGCTCTTTTTTTGTTTATAGCGCGTGATCAAAAAATCGCACAGGTGATCAAATACCACCAAAAGAAAGCTCTGTTTGTGGGAAAAAAAGGACGTCAAATTCGTTTAGGTACAGCGTCGCACGACCGCGCAATTGTCCGTTAAAGTCACGCAGTGCCGAATCGCAAAATACCCCCTGGTCAGGAAGGGGGTAAAATCTTCCGGGGCTTAAGTGGTTAATAGTAATTCTATTCATGTGCCTGTAATCAATGCATTGACGCAAGGTGGAGTCTTTTCTTTATACAAAGAACAGGGCTGTTCTGTTGAAACAGGGATGTTGAGTGATAAATAATCAAAAGTGATCAGCGCTGCTATCTTTGTGACAATTTCCCGAATAGTTTATAAAAGTCACAACTGTGCAAATGATGTATGTGCAAAATTGCCAATATTAATCCAATAATCAACGACAATCAATGGATAATGCAAATAAAGTCCTTTGTGCAATAGAGGATAAATTATATGCCTAATAGATAAATAAATAAATAGTGCTTAGGTGCATACATCAATAGTCCTTAAGTGCATATAACCAAAGTACTGTTGTGCTCCACTTGCTTGAATCAAAGTGCTGGTGCTCCCCCTTATGGTTCCCTATTTACCAGAGGTAGATGGATATCAAGCTTTGAATTGTATGTAATCTCTTAGTGTATGTCCAGAGATCCTAATAGGAGCAGCCTTTTGGATATCAATTGTTGGGGGAAATCCTTTGTAACAGTAGCTCATGGATCCAGAGTGCCCTCATGAAAATATAAAGCCATCCATGGTGAGGTACGTATAAATGGTATGTTTATTTAAATAAAAGAAACCTTCTTACAAACATCTATTTAAAATAAGCAAGGCACGGCTCGGTGGTTGCGCGGGACGCTTCAGCCAATTGCTAGATGCGTTTCGCCCTCCTCCCAGGGCTTCATCTGTAGCTCAGCAGGATGAGCAAAACAAAGGACTTTATTTGCATTATCCATTGATTGTCGTTGATTATTGGATTAATATTGGCAATTTTGCACATACATCATTTGCACAGTTGTCACTTTTATAAACTATTCGGGAAATTGTCACAAAGATAGCAGCGCTGATCACTTTTGGTTATTTATCACTTTAAAGGCACTAGCACTTTATTTTTCAGCAGCAGCTACAATTGCACATTAACACATTATTTACATTTATATATCCACTATTTACCATAAGACTCCGTTCACACTATGTCGGATCCGACTTTGGGGCGACCTGTGAAGTCGCGTGCAGGGCGACTTCGGCGCGACTTGCACTGACTTCATAAAATGAATGTCTATGCAAGTCGCTCCAGGTCGCCCGAAGTAGTACAGGACCCTTTTTCTTGTGTCGCTCCTATTAGAACCGTCCCTGTACTACACTATGGGACGCGACGGACCGCGACTTGTCAGGCTGACCAAGTCGCGGTCCATGTCGGATCAGTGTGAATGGGCTGTAAGCACGAGGTTATTTATCTCTTTTTCAGGGATGTTGAGTGTCTAATAAATCCCTTCTCCAAATTTTCATCAAGCCACTCCCTGAGCACCTTTAATTCAGGTTCTGACAGATTAAATAGACGGCTGAAAGGTATTTCTGCCCCTGCCCCAGCTCAATGGGGCAATCATACAGGCGATGAGGAGGTAACTGGTCAGCATTCTTCCTTTTACAGACATCCTGAAAATAATGATATTGTGGAGGCAGGTTGTGAAAAGACTGTGTGGTAACCACATCCAACGGTGACTCCTTGATTGGTGGAGAACTAGTTTGACAAGGCTCTCTACTGTATTCCTCACAATGGGGGGGAAGTAAAATGTATAACCCGTGCGTCCCAATTGATTGAGGTATTATGGGTGGAGATCCAAGGAATGCCCCAGATGACAGGAAATTTAAGTGATGTAATTAACTTTAAACTGATGGTCTCACGATGGTCAGCCTCAAATTGGAGAACCTGAGGGACTGTTTCATGGGTAATAGGTCCTGAATTTAAGGGTGAACCATCCACCGTCTCCATATCGATAGGGGCAGATTTATTTCTTGTTTGAATATTATTGTTTCTGGCAAAGTCTATGTCAATAAAGTTTCCCCCTGCACCAGAGTCCAGCATAGCAGAGCAAGGAATCTCAACACCCTCAAAAATTAGTTTAATAGGGAGGACAAAATGAGGTAGTGAAGAATTTAATTTATTTTCTTCCTGGACCAATGGGGAGATTGGAGACTGGCTAATGGAGTTTATTTGTTCAGGCATGATCACATCAACTGACGCAATTGTTCTTCTAACTTTGTTAGGACAGTTAACTGCGTAATGACCAGAATCTCCACAGTAAAGACATAGGTTCTCAGAACGTCTTCTTTCTATCTCCTGAATGGAAATGGATCACTCAATTGCATCTACCTGCATTGGCTCAGGAGTGTTGAAATCCAGAGAAACGTTGAAATCCTGCAGAACAAATGGAGTAACAGAGAAACGCATGCCACTCTTACTTGCAAACATTCCCAGCCTCTCCTTCCTCCTTTCTGTAAGTCTCTGATCAATTCTGATACATAACTGGATGAAGGCATCAAGATCTTTAGGAGTCTCAACTCTAGCAAGCTCATCCTTAACCTGTTCAGAAAGCCCTCGTGGAACTGGCTCTTTTGTGCAGCAGGGTTCCAAGTAGTATCTGGGACCCAACATCTGAATTCTGCTGTGTTCTCAGCGACAGAGCCTTTACCTTGCCTCAGACTATGCAGCTTTGCTTCGGCAGTAGCACAGCGGTTGGGATCATCAAAAACCTGATTCATTGCGGTCAAAAAGGTCTGCAGATTATTTAAAGTGGCACTATCCTTTTCAATATATGGGGAAGCCCAAGCTAGAGCTTCTCTAGTCAGAAGTTCAAGAATAAAGGTTACCTTCCTTTTCTCAGAAGGAAATGCAGCAGGGTGCGTTTGGAAATATAAACGACACTGATTTAGGAAACCTCTATAATGATGGCCGTCTCCATTAAACATACTGTAGATGGTAGAGGCTGAGGCATATGTGTGCTAGTATAAACCAAGATATAGAAATCGGCGCAACTGTACAAGTATGTGTCCTAAAGTGACAAGTGCATAACTAATTATATATTTGTAAATTGCAGAAAAAATATATATAATAAATACAAAAAAAGTGCACAGTGCTAGATGATAAGTGATACCAATATACACCTACACAAGACTATACAGTGGTGATCGAAAGTTTGGGCACCCCAGGTAAAAATTTGTATTAATGTGCATAAAGAAGCCAAGGAAAGATGGAATAATCTCCAAAAGGCATCAAATTACAGATTAGACATTCTTATAATATGTCAACAAAAGTTAGATTTTATTTCCATCATTTACACTTTCAAAATAACAGAAAACAAAAAAATGGTGTCTGCAAAAGTTTGGGCACCCTGCAGAGGTAATATCTAGTACTGCCCCCTTTGGCAAGTATCACAGCTTGTAAACGTTTTTGTAGCCAGCCAAGAGTCTTTCAATTCTTGTTTGAGGTATCTTTGCCTATTCTTCCTTACAAAAGTCTTCCAGTTCTTTGAGATTTCTGGGCTGTCTGTCACGCACTGCTCTTTTAAGGTCTGTCCATAGATTTTCAATTATGTTGAGGTCAGGAGATTGTGAAGGCCATAGCAAAACCTTCAGTTTACGCCTCTTGATGTAATCCCTCGTGGATTTTGAGGTGTGTTTAGGATCATTATCCACTTGTAGAAGCCATCCTCTCTTTAACTTCAGCTTTTTCACAGATGGCATCAAGTTACCATCCAAAATTTGCTGACGTTTTATTGAATACATTTTTCCTTCTACTCGTGAGATGTTCCCTGTGCCACTGGCTGCAATACAACCCCAAAGTGTGATTGATCCACCCCCATGCTTAACAGTTGGACAGAGGTTCTTTTCATTAAATTCCGCGCCCCTTTTTCTCAAAACGTACCTTTGCTCATTTCCACCAAAAAGTTAAATTTTAACCTCATCGGTCCACAGAACTTGTTTCCAAAATGCATCAGGCTTGTCTATATGTTCATTTGCAAAGTTCAAACGCTGATTTTTGTGGTGAGGACGTAGAACAGGTTTTCTTCTGATGACTATTCCATGAAGACCATATTTGTACAAGTATCTCTTTATAGTGGAATAGTGTACCACAACTCCAGTGTCTGCCAGATCTTTCTGGAAAGATTGTGCATTCAAACGTGGGTTTTGAATTGTTTTTCTCACAATCCTGCGAGCTGTTGTGTCTGATATTTTTCTTGGTCTTCCAGATTTTGCTTTAACTTCCACTGTTCCTGATGACTGCCATTTCTTAATTACATTCTGAACAGAGCATATTGACATCTGAAAACGCTTTGCTATCTTCTTATAACCTTCTCCAGCTTTGTGAGCGTCAACTATTTTCAGTTTCAGTTTTCTAGACAACTACTTAGAAGATCCCATGGTGCTGATTGTTGGGGCAAGGTCAGATGAGTCTGGGCATTTAAAACCTTTGAGATTGACATCACCTGGTCTTCCCAGACGATGATTGAGAACAATCCATGACACTGGCAGGTCTCAACCTTGCAAAGGGGGCAGTGCATGCTATATATTCTGCAGGGTGCCCAAACTTTTGCAGACGCCATTTTTTTGTTTTCTGTAATTTTGAAAATGTCAAAGATGGAAATAAAATCTAACTTTTGTTGACATATAAGAATGTCTAATCTGTAATTTGATGCCTTTTGGAGATTTTTCCATTTTTCCTTGGCTTCTTTATGCACATTAACCACTTTACCGCTATGTACCGGAGTACTACTGCGGCAAAGTGGCTCGTTCCCGTCTGACGACGTAGACCTACGTCGCCAGACTCCTCCCCCTGTAGGCGGCGCTCGCGCGCCACCGGAGGTTCGCTCCCGCTGTTTTCATTCACAGCGGGAGTCGGGCCAGGGGAGGAGCAGCGGCGATCGCCGCTGCTCTGCCCCGATCGTCGGGGAATCCAGTTTGGAGATCCGCCCGCCTGTGTAAACAGAGCGATCGGATCTGCTCAGTGACAGGGAGTGACAGATCGGAGTGTTCAGCATAGCTGGACATCCGATCTGTCCCTGTCTCACACAGTCACCTCCCCCCCCCCACACGTCAGTAAGCACCAGGCATACATTAACCCCTCCCTCTCCAATAAAATTAACCCCTTCCCTGCCAGTGTAATTTTTACAGTAACAGTGCATATTTATAGCACTGATTACTGCAGTAATGTCACTGGTACTCCCAAAAGTGTCAAAAATGTCAGTCAAGGGTCCGATCTGTCCGCAAAAATGTCGCAGTCCCGCAAAAAAAAACGCAGATTGCCGCCATTACTCGTTAAAAAAAAATCCACCAAAAATGACAGAAATCTTTCCCTTTGTTAGTAAACGCAATAACTTTTGCGCAAACCAATCAAAATACGCTTATTGCGATTTTTTTTACCAAACATGGGTAGCAGAAAACAAATTGGCCAAAAATTTAAAAAAAATTGGTTTTTACATCTTTTTTGGGGGGAATTTCATATAAAAAATGTTAAAAATATTGTTATTTTTTCAAAATAAACGCTCTTTTTTTGTTTATAGCGCAAAAAGTAAAAATCGCACAGGTGATCAAATACCACCAAAAGAAAGCTCTGTTTGTGGGAAAAAAAGGACGTAAATTTAGTTTGGGTACGGTGTCGCATGACCGCGCAATTGTCAGTTAAAGTCGCACAGCGCCGAATCGCAAAAAGTGGCCCAGACGTAAGACAGCAAAATGCTCTAGTGGTAAAGTGGTTAATACACATTTTTACCTGGGGTGCCCAAACTTTCGATCACCACTGCATGCATGGGATCAAATGTTCAAACATGCAATAGTTGAAATAATTAATGCAATAATGTGCTTGACCATGAACTAATAAAATTATCTGTGCAAAATACCACTCAGAAAATTAAGTGTCAAATTGTGCAATGTCACTGAATAAATAAATAAATAAATAAATAAATAAATAAATATCCACAATTCATAACAAAATCAATAAAAAACAAACAAACAAAAAAAACAATATATGTAGATTCTCATAAATAGTGATTTAAATCAAATTAATAATGGTCCTCAAAAGTCCCAAGACAAAGTCCAATGAAGTGCAACAGAAAAAATATTGTGCAAAATGTGCAAACTGTGTGACTCTTCAGAGGTAAAGTGCAAATTGTGCCAACTCTTCAAAGGTGGTGTGCCCAGTGAGGCGCCCTTTGTGCTGCTTCCACCAGTCACCCACTAAAATGACTCACCGGATGGAATGGCTGGTCAAGCTATGAACCAGCAGTAGCGCTTTTTGAATATATAGATCTGATTTTCACTTCACTCAGTCCTCCTCAGACCCACAGCCGTATGGATCAAGGTAGGGATGTATAGGAGAAAGGATATGCTAACATAGTGTGATTCCATATATATAAAAAACACTTTTATTCAATATAAAGTACACTCACATTTTAAAATTGTCTTCCTGACACTAAGATTTATAGTGGAGTTGCGATATCAGATATTCATATAGGCATTCCTGTGTTTTCTTAATTCTCCCTCTCCGGCTACACTGTGTCCCGCCGTGAGACTGAAACTGTTATGCGCAGTGTGTTCCCACTTCTTAGACACGCCCAACTAGTTTCGTCGTAGTGACGTCTTCATGGAGCGGCAGGAAGTAGGAGACACTGCGCCATTTTATATCAGGACAGCCGACCGTCCATCTTTTACCTCCTCTAATTTTAGACTATTGCTTTTTCTCAGTTGATTCCTATAATAAATATCAAACTATCTCTTCCTCAATCCCATCTATAAAGCTTCTGGATTACTTAGAAAATTACTTCATGATTTTGATATATATTATAAATATATATATATTCAGTGTGTTTGTTATTCATTCCTTATCCACCAGAGGGCAAGTTCAGAAAAGTTACTATTAAATCTATATCTGACCTCCATTCAGTTGCAAGAAAATAATCTTTATACATAACAATTCTATAAATAAATTAAAATTATTATGATTATTAAATACTAAACACATTAAAATTAAAACAGATTCCAATGTTATTATAAATACAATCTGATGAAAATTCATTATTATTTTCAATATTATGTTCTCAAAAAAACTTTTTATATATAGTATTAATTGATGCCTATAAATTTTACTCAGGGGAAACAAGTTTTTTTTCTAGATGACTATATTAGTTTAAAATAAATAAATAAATTACATGGAATTAAATTGGCTCATATATAATATTGTATATTACGTATATCAATAATTCTTCTATATTTAAAGGCACGGTAATTCAATTGGTTCATTATAATATTATATATTTTGTATGCCGATAAATTTATATTTAAAGATACAGTATCAAGAAAAATTAATCTATTCATTATACTGTTATTTTCCATGTTGTTTTTGAACATTCTGGATCTATAAATATTACTTAAAAGTTGGTGAGGAAACAGTTAAGATCTATATTAACCACTTTAACCCCGGAGCATTTTCCTGCTTAATGACCAGGCCACTTTTTTTAACTTGGCACTGCATGACTTTAATTGACAATTGCCCGATCATGCAATGCTGTACCCAGACGAAATGTACGTCCTTTTTTCCCCACAAACAGAGCTTTCTTTTGGTAGTATTTGATCACCTGTGCGATTTTTATTTTTTTGCAATATTAATAAAAAAAGAGCGAAAATTTTGAGAAAAATTTACATTTTCCAATTTGACAAAAAAACATCCAATTTATATATTTTTGTCATATATTTAGGCCAAAATGTATTTAGCTACATGTCTTTGACAAAAAAATTCTCAATGAGCTTATTTTTAACCACTTTAAGACTGGAAGATTTCACCCCCTTCCAGGCCATATTTTGCGATTTGGCACTACGTTACTTTAACGGACAATTGCGCGGTAGTGCAACGCTGTACCCAAATTAAATTTATGTCCTTTCCCCCCCCCCCCACAAATAGAGCTTTCTTTTGGTGGTATTTGATCACCTGTGCGATTTTTAATTTTTGAAAAAAAGAGCGACAATTTTGAAAAAAAAAAAAAAACAATATTTTTCACATTCTGCTATATAACATTCCCCCCAAAAATTTACAAATCAAAATTTTCTAACATTTTAGGCCAATTTGTTTTCTGCTACATATTTTTGGTAAAAAAAAAATTGCAATAAGCGTATTTTAATTGGTTTGCGCAAAATTTACTAACTACGGGAAAGATTTGGCATTTTTATTGTTTTTGTTTTTTTACTAGTAGTGGCGGCAAATTTTAGGGGGACTGTGACATTGCGGCGGACAGATCGGACCCCTAACTGCCTTTTTTTACACTTTTGGGGGGGAACAGTGACATTACAACAGTAATCAGTGCTAAAAATATGCACTGTTACTGTAATAATGACACTGGCAGCGAAGGGGTTAACACTGTTGGTGATCAAGGGGTTAAATGTGTGCCTCATGCTTACTGACGTGTGTGGGGAGTTGTGTGACACAGACAGAGATCGCAGGTTCAGCTATGCTGAATCCTGTGATCTGTCCCTGTCTGTCACAGAGAAGATCCGCCTGCTTTGTTTACACAAGCAGGTGGATTTTCTCAGTCCTTCCCCGACGATCGGGGAAGAGAGACGGTGATCGCCGTCTCTCCTCTCCTGGCCCGACTCCCGCTGTGTCTAAACACAGCGGGAGCAAGCCTCCGGTGGCGAGACAGCAGGGAATCCAGCGACGTAGGTCTACGTTTCTGTGATTTTCTTGTTATCCTTGTTAGTAGATTGACATGCCCTGCATAGTTTACATCTATAAAAAGCTTTCATGTTCAGAAATAGTTGTATGTGTTTTGGGAGGATCAAACACAGTATTCACAATCCTATTGCGTATAGTACTATTCTTCCTGTATACGAATTTGGGACATTCGGGAAGTATGTTTTTTAACCACTTGACGACCAGCCGCCACAGATGTACTGCGGCAGGCTGGCTCTCCCAGGCAAAACCCCGTACATGTAGGGCGCTCGTCTGGGAGGAGCTAGGAGGCGAGCGTGCGCCGGCAGCGGCGGGTTCCCGCCCCCGTTCGTCAGCGGGGAAGCTGGCAAGAATGTCAGGCGGCTCCGATTGCTGCCTGACACCGGCGATCTCCCTCCGCTGACAGAGAAGGACGGACGGCTGATGTCACCCCAGTGTCACCGCCCTCCCGCACCCACATGAACAGCTGTATCACAGCCGGCCACATGTATATGCGAAAGTGCGGTTTATCAGCTCTCCTCGCCTCACACTGACAGAGTGTGAGGTGAGCTGATCAGCGGCATCTCCTTGCATGGCAGACTGTAGTCAGAAATGTATCCACCGGTAAATCTGTCAGCCGCACTTTTGGGTTCGCCTATCGTGAACGTCCCAATGCCTATCATCATGGTTATATTTTTGATTGCACCTCACTGATTTTTTATTGTGGTATTTTTATATCTTCATTGCAAATCATCAACTATTATCACAATATTTTTCACATTTGTATACCCTTTTTTCACAACATTTTGTTTTACGTTTACAATATTTATTGGAGTTATACCACTCATCACATTTTCAATTTGTTTAGCGCAGCACCATACTTCCCTACTTTTATCTATATCTCTCTCAGCTTTGGATAGGCTGATTGGTAGTTGCAGCTATCACCTTGCTTTTACATTTTCATAGATAGCGCAAGGGTCACTCTCCCATTACATCAGTGAAGAGGATTGTATTTTGGGAGTTTTGGTTCCAGCCAGAAAGAACTCCAATGTTAAACCAACCCAAAAGGACTTCAAAGACCACCCTGCTGTTGTATGGGAGGGGTTATATAAATTAGAAAACATCCATCTCACCGTGTGCAGGAGCCAGCGATCATCCTGAGGCCTAGTGCTGGAGACCCAGACCTGCTGATTTCTGCTGTGACGCTGCTGAGTCTATTTAAAGGCTGTTGATGTATTGCAGAGGTACTGTGGCCTGAATACTGCAGAGGTACACCTAGAATTGTTTAATCTTAAAGGGGGCTCCCATTCTTTACCGCAGGAGACCTGCTGCTACAAATATTTTGCTGTTGGTGAGTGGAATATTAATCCTTTGTGTTACACTGACTGATTCTGTAGTGAAATTCATTGTAAGACAAACCGCACTATCCCTCTTAAAGGCACCACCAACTATCCTTTGATGTTCTGCAACAATCCTGCTATTTAGAATTTTAACCCTGAACATCCGCGATACATCTCATAATATACTCCTGATAATAAACCCCTTGCTGGACACTGCCACTCAGTGCCCTTGGGAACTCAGTGTTCCACAACCATTTCTTTATTACAGAAAACATTTTCTTTATTTCTTAAACTTCTTCAAGAGCTCCAACGTGGCTGGCCGAAGATTTACTTTGAAGACTGCATTAGAGTGCTTGTTACCCTATTTAGCCAAGAGTTTATAGTTATTTTACCATCATTGCATTGTAGCCTAAGCCCTAGCCCCCTCACTGTAAGTGACTCTAGGCGACTTAGTCATTGTTCTGTTGATACAAAATTCACCATCACCTTATGTTGTTAATTTCCAGTGGGGAAAGCTACAGTTTATGCAGCTTTATCAAAACCTAAGGAGGCACACTTACTACATTGATTGATATTTGAGACTGTATATGCTAAAACATGTACTGCATTGTGTTTTCCTGTTATTTTTGACTACTCATATTCCTAATATAACTTGTTATCATACTCCAAGGTGTCGAGTCTCATTTCAGGGTGACCCTGAGGCATTTGCCAAACCTTGTCAATTTGTGTCTGCTGACGGGTATACCCACGGTGTCAGAGGTACAGAGGTCTTTGTAGTGTCCAAGGTGAGAACAGAGGAACCAATTCAACCAGCGGCTCCTGCAGGGGTAGTGCTACATGGGTGAGCTCATCTGGGATATACTCTGTTTTGTCAGACCCAAAGACAACGAGCCAAAGACGATCAACAATTCAACCAGCAGCTGCTCCTTCGGGGGGAGCGCTACACACACACACACACACACACACACATATATATATATACATACACATGACAAACCCATGTCATCAACACATCATACTTTAGTTCATTAAGCATAACATGACACCAACATTTTTTTTTTATCAGAGCCAGAGCAAGCATATAAACCATTAACTTTATAGAACCAGAAAACATCTTTCAAAACTACAAAACCGTATGTGACATAGCACACACAAAATAATAGCTCAGAAAGATCTATGTGATACCATGGACTAATGGAATTTCTATGTAACAGCCAAAATTATAGGCAGATGAGAAGCAGACAATATTGTCTGTCTGTATAAAGAAGGGAGAGTTATGTGGGAAATAAGCAGATTTAAGTATACACCACCTTAGGGCCTATTATAGAAGGAACACCACAATACCATTTATGCCTCCTTTCCACTGAGTGGTACAGTACGGTACGGTTCGGTTCAGTACGGTACGGTTTGGAACGGTACACCTTGCGTTTCCACTGAGTGGTACGGTACGGTTCAGTACGGTACGGTTTGGAATGGTACACATTGCGTTTCCACTGCCAATAGTACCCTTTCAGGTTAGGCGTGGTGTAGCAGGAAAGCTGTGATAGAAGATTCTCTGTCAACCAATCAAAGTTCTGCAGAGTGTAGCTCCACCCTGTTGGTACGGTACTAATGTGCTTGGTAACCCAACGAAAGGGTCCCAAAAAAGTGGTACGGTATGGTTCGGAATTAGGGTACCATTCACAATGGAAACAGCAAAAGTAGCGTACCGTACCGAACCGAACCGTACCATACTGCTCAGTGGAAACGAGCCATTAGTGTACCCATACTGCAGTTAGCGTAAAAAGCATGCAACATCATAAAAATGCTCTCAAGACTGGCAACAATGCGAACAATTGCGATTCCCCCCAAAAACTCCCCGTTGTCAGGGGCATGAATTCAGATTCAGAGTTTTACCAGGGAATAGAGGCATGGCTGTATATCCCAACAATAAAATAACAAATTCCTGATACCCAACAGGACTGAAAACCATTATGAAGGGTAAGAGGTCATTAACAGTCTGTAAAAGCATACATAAACTGCAGTAAGGCAGTATAGTATATTTATAACCTTTGAACATGAGTAATTCGTACTTTATATTGTTAGCATGCAAAACGTTAGCAGAAAAATAAAATAAAAAATAACCCTCCAAAAAACACCTCATATAGTATAGAAGAAACCATTGAAAATAACCCAAACCTCTCATATTAAACTGGGGGAGTAAGAACAGCTAAGGCAGTATCTGCAAGTGCAATAACAAGCATTTTAAAGAGAAAAATAGACATACCAACATATCAAATGAAGGCAGAACAGTGACATTCAAAATAGAAGACCTAAACCTATGAGTTTGACCTTCGTTCAACATTTATCAATTCCCAAGGGCAAGTTTCTTAAGATTGAGAAGTTCATCTGAACAGGGTCCTTAGGAGAGGAAATAGGTAAAAAAGAATTACGTACCTTTAAATACAGTAAACTTAGAAATGATGTCACAGTTTTCAGTTCCCAATGCAAATTAAACAGTCCTCTTAATAAATACTACATTTGAAAATAAAATTAGACAAATCACAACGGTGGCAAAAGCAAACTATAAATCTACGTAGACATGGATTATCATTAATTTCCCTATTATACAAACCTGCATGAGATCAGCATTAGAGGCATCAGCACTACTAGCTATGTCGATTGAACTTCAGGCAACTGGCTTTGACACAAAAGGTATTGTTAAGAACAACAGCATATCCTAAACTGTGTGTCCGTCTGAAAGGCAAGGGATTTATCTACTAAAGGGATCAACATAGGGGGGGCTATAAGATCTTTCCACCCATGTTGAGGGACCCCACCATTCCTCACTATCCTCTGCCATAAAGGGTGTAGTTATTCTTACTAACTCCGCTCTTGGATCGAGAGCAGAAATCAGAGAAAAAATTCTCAATCCCTAAAGAAGGCCCGGGACAAGGGTGCATTACCATCCCTGTGTTGCTAATTAAAGGCTCTAATACTGGACGAATATCAACATCCTCCTGTATATGGAAGTAATCCTGATCCATTAGGGTTTGGGGTACTTGTAGAAGTCCCCTTTCGTCAAGAGGGGTCACTCTGTCAAGAACCATCAATTCTTGAGGTGGGGCACTAATTGGTCCATGATACTCCAGAGCACTGACATTTGGGTACAACATTCTACTTGAAGTAGGATAGGATAAGCAATTATGCTGCACAGGCTCTGGCATAGTTAGCTGTTGAGGGACATACGCAGTATTCCCAAACTCAAAACCATCCAAATTTATTGAGGAGGCAACAAAACTCCCTATTCCTGGAGTAATGGATGTATGAGCCTGGGGTAAGTTTACAAAAGCGGTAGGTGTGAGGACTTCTAATATGTCAAAGTATATATGTGTACCCCCAACATATGCTGAACTAGCCCTGAAACATTCCAAACCTTTTCTAGAATCTGAATGTTTTTAGTATCTCCTTGTGATTCTTTCCAATCATCAAGGATAGAGTTAAATAACCACTTCTGGACCGGAAGGTTTTACGATACAGCACTGCGTTACTTTAACTGACAATTACACGGTCGAACGACGCTGTACCTAAATAAAATGTATGTCCTTTTTTCCCACAAATAGAGCTTTCTTTTGGTGGTATTTGATCACCTCTGCGGTTTTTATTATAAACAAAAAAATAGCAACAATTTTGAAAAAACTGTAATTTTTACTTTCTGCTATAAAACACAGCCAATAAAAAATTAAAAAAATCTAATTTGTTTATCAATTTTGGCCAATACCGTATGTATTCTGCTACATATTTTTGGTGAAAAAAATCCCAATAAGTGTATATTAATTGGTTTGCGCAAAAGTTATAGCCTCTACAAACAATGCAATATTTTTATAGCATTTTTATTTATTTTTTACTAGTAATGGCGGTGATCTGCGATTTTTAGCGGGACTGCGATATTGCAGCAGACATATCGGACCTCTAACTAACACTTTTGACACTTTTTGGGTGCCAGTGACAATATTACAGTGATCAGTGCAAAAAAAAAAAGCTCTGTCACTGCACTAATGACACTGGCAGGGAAGGGGTTAACATGAGGGACGATCAAAGCGTTAAGTGTGTCCCTAGGGGGTGCTTACTAACTGTGTGGGGGATGTATTCACTGGATGAACACAAAGATCCGTGTTCCTGCTTAGCAGGAACACAAGATCACTGTGTTCATCCCTGACAGAACAGCGATCTGCCTGGTTTACATAAGCAGATCGCCATTACGCCTCTCCCGGGGATGATTGCGGGTGGCCGGCGGACATCAGGTGCGCCTGACCCATTGATTGACATCCCCGCTAGCCAATCACGGTGCGATCACTACAGGTAGAGCCACACTGCCGTAGTAAAAATATGGTGGGCGGTCGGCAAATGGTAGAGAGCTGAGGGTTATGTGTCTTTGTGCTCTGTATAGGAATTCTCCTGGTTATCCTCCTTAGGCTGTTTGCTTTCTGCTGTTTCATTCTAGCATTTAAGGCTAGTTTTGTGAAAAACCCATTTGGCTGTAAAGCCTGAAACAACCTTCTTAATACCTTACTCCGTGCCTTAGTATATCCTAACACTTTAAGTGATAGTAAGTGCGGGATTTTCCCCTTACCCATCCTGCAAACAAAAAGAGCCAATTATGCGAGCAGACTTATGTACCTTTGCAAATTTGCACAAAATACCCCTATTCTGACTCTCTCAGATTATCACTCGCATGTACACAAAGGTTAGGGAGTGTTATAATCTTTCAAGAGACTGAATAATACATCTGCTTAGCAATGTTCTATATGCAAGCGCAAATAAGCAATTATCAAGTAAAAGTTATTACCTTAAAGATATGTGCCACTTCTCAACTGAAAGGAAAAATTTCTAGTCCCTACCTAATCTCTACCTTTACTGCCTGGGCTCAACAATATCAGCACAAGCTCCCACAGCTCAAGTGAGTTTCTAGCGCTCCTGTCCGAAATGGGTGGAATGGCAGTATGCACTTAAGCAAACAGCTGCGCCCAACGGGATGCACCCAAGCAACCCAGCACCCGATGGTCACACCCCAACCCAACACTTCTGATACAGGCTAAAGGAAACGGAATACTATACCTGATATATAACAAGTTAGTGGTAAATATCCATATTCCCTTATCTATCTACCTAAGGAATTTATCCCTTTCTATATTATGTCTATGTAGTCTCTCTCTACTAACCTTTACCGGCATATCTTTCCATTCCACACGTCCAGACTTCAGGGCCCTGGAAGAAACTCACTCACACCCAAGAGCATAGTGAATGGCAGTGGCGTCGGCAGGGGGGGGGGGGGGGGGCTTACCTGCCCCGAATGTGCCCCCGAAAAGCCCCGGGTGTCATCTTTGGAAGAAATCGTTAGTAGCCCCGGGTCACTCAGTCCATCCTCTGCCCTGTCTTGCGGCCGTGGCCAGCCCACCACACTGGTTGCTAGCATCGCCTGCCGCCTGGCATCTAGCAACCAGTGAGGTCAGCCTTGTGTGGGGGTGTGTCATCACTCGTCATCATGTGAGGCTTCCCCTCCTCCCCCAGCATTCAGAGCGCAGGAAGATTTTCATTTCGTCCTCCGTGCCTGAAATTGGCTCCACCCACCTCCCTGCCATCAGAGAAACTGAAGCTGGACGGGGCAGGAAGGATTCAGCCGCGGGATGGATGTATGGATGGTGTCAGCGCTGGTTCCTGGACTTGGTAAGTGTTACTGGCTCTGCCCCCCTCTCTCTCACTACCCCCCCTCTCTCACTACTACCCCCTCCCCCTCACTACTACCCCCCTCCCCCCTCTCTCTCACTACCCCCCTCTCTCACTACTTCCCCCCCTCCCCTTCTCTCACTACTTCCCCCCTTCCCCTCTCTCACTACTACCCCCCTCCCTCACTACTACCCCCCTCCCCCTCTCTACTACGCCCTCACCCTCTCTCACTACCCACTCTCTCTACCCCGCTCCCCCTCTCTCTCACTAGTTCCCCCTCTCTCTCACTACTGCCCTCCTCTCTCTCCCTCCCTCTCCCTCTATCCCTCTCTCTCCGTCTATCCCTCTCTCTCCTACTCTCTCCCTCTCTCTCTCCCTCTCTCTCCTTTTCTATCCCTCTCTCTCTCCCTCTCTCTCCCTCTAACCCTCTCTCTCCCTATATCCCTCTCTCTCCTTCTATCCCTCTCTCTCCCTCCCTCTCTCTCCTTCTATTCATCTCTCCCTCTCTCCTTCTATCCCTCTCTCTCCCTCTATCCCTCTCTCTCCTTCTATCCCTCCCTCTCCTTTTCTATCCCTCTCTCTCCCTCTATCTCTCTCTCTCCTTCTATCCCTCTCTCTTCTTCTCTATCCCTCTCTTTCCCTCTCTCTCATTCTATCCCTCTCTCTCTACCTTTCTATCCCTTTCTCTCCTTCTATCCCTCTCTCTCCTTCTCTTTCTCTCTCTGTCCCTCTCTCTCCTTCTCTATCCCTCTCTCTCCTTCTCTCTCCCTCTCTCTCCTTCTCTCTCCCTCTCTCTCCTTCTCTCTCCCTCCTTCTATCCCTCTTTCCTTCTATCCCTCTCTCTCCCTTTATCCCTCTCTCTCCCTCTATCCCTCTCTCTCTCCCTCTATCTCCTTCTATCCCTCTCTCTCCTTCTATCCCTCTCTCTCCCTATCTCTCCCTCTATCCCTCTCTCTCCTTCTATCCCTCTCTCTCCTTCTATCCCTCTATCTCCTTCTATCCCTCTATCCCTCTCTCTCCCTCTATCTCTCTCCTTCTCTCTCCCTCTCTCTCCTTCTCTCTCCCTCTCTCTCCTTCTCTCTCTCCTTCTATCCCTCTCCCTCTATCCTCTCTCTCTAACCCTCTCTCTACCTCTATCCCTCCTTCTCCTTCTATCCCTCTCTTTCCTTCCATCCCTCTCCCTCTATCCCCCTCTCTCTCCCTCTAACCCTCCTTCTATCCATCTCTCTCCTTCTATCCCTCTCTCTCTCCCTCTATCCCTCTCTCTCCCTCTAACCCTCTCTCTCTCTCTCCCTCTCTCTCTCTCCAACCCTCTTTATCCCCCTCTCTCTCTCTCTCTCCCTCCCTCTTTTTATCTCTCTCTCTCTCTCTCTTTATCCCTCCCTGACTATTCTGATTCTATTCTTCCAGAAGCACATTTGTGAGGTCAGGCCTTCTCATCCAACATCTGTGCCTGTTATAGCTGCAAAGGGTGAGTCATTTTATGGTGGTGCATTGGGCAGGGGTGAGGGGACAGGCATTGGGTGGAGCTTGGGTGGGACTTGTGGGAGGGGTTATCAAATTTACCTTCGAACTGCAGCCCCTGGTCTTTTTACCACCTAGCAACACCCCTGGTGAAAGGGTTACATAACCACATGCCGACCAGCCACTGGCAGGTCGGCTCTGTCCCACTAAACAACGTACCTGTATTACCCTACGCGGGGTCGCTAGCGGGGGCTCATTCGCCACAGGAGAAGCTAATCAGCGGGTCCAGCAGCCCAGATTGCTGCTGGGCACCCGCGGTCGCTCCCCGTGGAGACAGAACAGCGGTCTGCTGTTGTAAACATGGCAGACCACTGTTCTGTGAGTTATGAACACAGGCATCCTGTGTTCCTCTTATTTAGGAACACAGGTCTCTGTGTTCATGCAGCAAGCCCATCTCCCCACAGTTAGAAAGCACCCCCTAGGGACACATTTAACATTTAATAAATTTACACTTATTGGGAATTTGTTTTACCAAAAATGTGTAGCAGAATACAAATTGGCCTAAAATTATGAAACAAATTGATACATTTTTTGGGAATGTTATATAGCAAAGTAGAAAGTAAAAAATAAAAATCGCACAGGTGATCAAATACCACCAAAAGAAAGCTCTATTTTGGGGAAAAAAAGGACATCGATTTTACTTGGGTACAACTGCGCAATTGTCAGTTAAAGTAACGCAGTGCCGTATCGCAAAAAATAGCCTGGTCATTAAAGCGGTTGTATCCTCCTAAACAAAAAAAAAAACAAACCCTGCAGGAGAAAGGCATAATGAGCTAGCATGCATCGAATACTAGCTCATTATGAAATACTTACCTTAAAACGAAGCCCCGACACGGTCGCCCGGACACCGCTGAGGGAGCTGTCATGTTCCCTCTGTGTCTCTCGGGTTCGGCGGCTCCATCGCTGTGAGTGGCCGGAGCCGCGATGACGTCACTTTTTCTTTCTGGTAAGGACCTTCAGAGCGCATGCGCCGATGGTGTTAGCGGCTGCATGCAGGGTGAATATTTCCTAAACTCTGCAGGCTTAGGAGATATTCATTTTACCTACAGGTAAGCCTTATCATAGGCTTACCTGTACGTAAAAGTTTATTAGCGGAGTATACTACCTCTTTAAGGGGTTAAATCCTTCCGGTCTAGAAGTGGTTAACCACTTAATGACCGCCTACTGCAGATTTACTGCAGCTGACAGCCGTTCCTTTGCAAAGCGACGTAGGTCTATGTCGCTCGCTCTCAGGAGGCCAGGGGGCAAGCGGAGGCTAGGGGGCGAGCGGAAGCCGATGCGTGTGTCAGGCGGCCCCAATTGCCGCCTGACACCCGCGATCATTCCCCACTGAGAGAGAAGAACGTCAGCTGTTGTAAACACAGCCGACCGTTCTTCTCCCTGGAATGATCACATAGCTCATGTGATCCTTCTATATAGGATCACAGGTTTTTATCGTCATTTCAAAAGCCACGCCCCCCCACAGTTAGAATCACTCCCCTAGGCTCATATTTAACCCCTTGATCACCCATAGTGTTAACCCCTTCCCTGTCAGTGTCATTATTACAGTAAGAGTGCATATTTTTAGCAATGATTACTGTAGTAATATCACTGGTCCCCCCAAAAGTGTCAAAAATGTCAGTCAGGGGTCCGATCTGACCGCCGCAATGTCGCCGTCCCGCAAAAAATCGCAGATTGCCGCCATTACTAGTAAAAAAAACAATAAAAATGACATAAACCTTTCAGGTAGTTAGTAGATGTGATAACTTTTGCGCAAACCAATCAAATATGCTTATTGCAATTTTTTTTTTACCAAAAATATGTAGCAGAAAACAAATTGGCCTAAAATGTTAAATAATTTTGATTTTAAATTTTTTTTGAGAATGTCATATAGCAGAATGTAAAAAATATTTTTTTTTCAAAATGTTTTTTTGTTTATAGCGCAAAAAATAAAAATTCGCACACAGGTGATCAAATACCACCAAAAGAAAGCTCTATTTGTTGGAAAAAAAGAATGTAGATTTCATTTGGGTACAGTGTCGCACGACCGCGCAATTATCCGTTAAAATAAAGCAGTGCCGAATCACAAAATAGGGCCTGGTTATTAAGGGGGCAAATCCTTCCGGTCTTAAAGTGGTTAAAGGATAAGTAAACTCAGTACAAGTACAGTTCATTTTAATGTAGGAAATTACATGTGAAAACCATAATCAAATGCAGTTGTGTGAAAGATAAAAGTTTTGTACCTTTTTGTGAGGTTTGTTCCCATGATCACATGACTGCATCGTCCTCCTTTAGTTCTCTCTGCCTCTAGAGGGGGTGTGTCACACTAGTAAGTGGGCAGTCAGTGTATGACGTCACACACAGCGGGGGCGTACATTCCCTGTGTCTACATAGCAGTCTCCTATCTGTATTAAACATAGCCTGCAGCTCTCCTTCCCCTCTGTAATCATGTGCTGGCCAGCTCCTCTCTCCCATCCTGCTGCCAATTTCCACCATCACACAGTGCCCCAACATATACTGGATTCTGATAATAGTCTGCAGTCCTCTCCCATCTCCAGTCACTTGCAATCCATTTCTTTCTTCAACTCCTGCAGAGGATCTCTACCTGACACAGTGCTCTAAATACGCTGACTCCAGCTGAGAGTCTGGCCAGTCTGTAGTCCTCCCTAATCTATTAATAAAGCCCCGTACACACATACCGATCGTCGGCCGAACGATCGGCCGTCTTTTGTCCAGGGCTGTCGTGTCTGTTGAAAACTGCAAAAGACTGCACACGAATTTTGTCGGCCAACAACAGCCGACTGCAGAAGTGATGTCATGTGATGGTTAACTTTCCTTGTCTTTTTTCTTTTCTGAGCATGCCCAGTCTTGCAAATCTGCTGTCTGTCGGCCGAATTCTGTACTGACTGGCGAACAATCGGCCGTTCTGGTGTTGGCCAACAAAAATTTTAATGCTTGCACGACAGATTCTGTTCGGCCGAAAATGCGCTGTCGGCTGTCGGAAGCATCATACTAACAAGCCTACAATCAGCCGATCGGTCGTCGGCCGAATATTTACGGCCGACAATCGGTACGCGTGTACGGGGCAAAAGGCTTCAAACTCTCCCTGCAGCCGTTCTCACACACAGTATAAAGAAACTTGACCGCTGAGACGCATAGGCCCAGGAAACATTACTAACATAATAACAACCCCCCTTGCCCCCTCCCCTTATAAAAACCACACTTACAACCATTAAGTTGGAAAGGGCAAGGCCACAGCTTTATTTCATTTCCAACACCAGAACATGTAAACCTCTAGACCAGTGCCATTCACAGTTGTACTGTGAATACTCTTTGACATTGTTAATTGGTGGTTGCAGCGCTGCTTATAATATATACTGTGCAAATTCACTTATAAATAAATATTAGACAATAATGTCTCCAAAATTCATAGCAAGTTATAAAAAGTGAATAAAATCATAAAATATAAAATATCAAAAATAACATATAGTGTCCATAATCAAGTCCATCAAAGAAATATAAAGTGCTTCGGTGCTTAATCCGTGCTTGCTGAGGGGTTGCCCCCCGTGGTTATCTACTTACCACAATGTGGTTTAAAGCAGGCATGAAATGCTGATCACACTCTGTGCATAACTTCTCTGGTGCTGTTGGTAAGGTTATTGCGGGTAAGATCCTTGTAAATGGTTGTTAGTCCCGGGTTTCCTCATGAAAGAAAGAACTAATCATGGTGAAGATCGTTTGAACAATCGTTTATTGGGGTAAACAGGGGTATACTCACAAACATAATAAGATCACACGCATGTAAAACTCAGTACGGTGGTTCGCTGCTCCCGCAGCGTGCGCTCCACCGGCCAGAAGTGAGGTGGCAATACGCTTGGCCAATCGCTAGACGCGTTTCGCTGTCAATCACAGCGTCATCTGTAGCTACCCCTCAGCAAGCACGGATTAAGCACTGAAGCACTTTATATTTCTTTGATGGACTTGATTATGGACACTATATGTTATTTTTGATATTTTATATTTTATGATTTTATTCACTTTTTATAACTTGCTATGAATTTTGGAGACATTATTGTCTAATATTATAATATATAATAATAATAATTATTATATATTATATATATTATAAGCATATATATTATAAGCAGCGCTGCAACCACCAATTAACATTTTTATAAAAGAGCACTAGCACTTTTTCTTGCAGCAAGCAGCTTGCACATGTTATAGTATTATTGAATTTACACAAAATTGAGCACTTTAGTCACTCAAACTTTAACTACCACAAGCGCGAGGTTCTATAGTCTTACACTCTTTGACATTACCTAATTACATCCCAAAAGGGAGGGGGGGGGGGTCTGTCCTTACCATAAGTACTGGACAGACAGCCTACCTCCAATTTACAATCAAGGGCATAGCCCATTACAGGAACTTTAAATGCTGACAAGGTCAAAAACCACTGCTAAAGCTTTGACAGAGCATCCAAAAAAAAAAAAAGGCGGGGGTGGGTGTTCAGCTCTTTTAGCCACTTTATTTAAAAAGACCCAGAATTCCCTGGGGGGGTACTTTTACTGAGCTCAGGCCCAACCCCATACCAGTGCCTCCATCCAATCTTCTTTTTCCATTTTTCCTCCTGCTTAATCCAAGCTCCTGGCCATCCCCCCCATCAGTCAAGGCTCTCTTTCCCTAAAGGGATCAAGAGGTCTTCATTCTACTCTTTACAACCGCTTCCTTACTGATCTCTATCCATCTGGGAGATGTGGGATTAGGGGCTAACAGATCAGAGACGGAGGGGAAGAACATCTCCGTGTGTGCACTGTAGTGTAGGCCGGTGTTTCTCAACCTTTTTTCAGTCAAGGCACCTTTTAAAATTATGCACAATCTGGAGGCACCCCATTCTAAAATGTAAAATAAACGAATAGTTTTTACATAATGCAGCGGCATCGGCACACATAGGACACTCAACATTACAGATGATTTATTTTGAACACATTTGTTCACTAGTACTGACTAGTATTCCAGTGTTTCTCCTCTCCCTCAGTTTCCCTCCCTCATTCAGGTAATGTGACCCCAGTGCAGATGGAGAAGGGCATACAAGGACATTCTCAGGTGCTCAATGTCTACCTTTTAAATTCTTTACATCATCATTTATTAGAATCCCAACAACAGGCTCACATGGTGCAAATAGCTGTAGTAGTGAACAAATTAAAACCTGTGGCTTTGTGTAACAAAAAAAATGCAGGTGAGATCCACCTGCCAGCTTGCTTACAATTTTGGACAATTTTTTGCATTTTACCAAGGCGCCCCTGAAGAGCCCAGAAGACACCCCAGGGTCACACGGCACCCTGTTTGAAAAAGTCTGGTGTAGGTAGTGAGTCTCCACTGTCTATGCGTGCAGAGCAGGGCTGGGAGGGGACATGGCACTACACAGACTGCAGCAGATAGAGGATGCCGAGCGTAGGTTCGGCCCCTCTATATCTCCTAGCAGGCAGGAATGCAAGGGACACAAACTGACCACGCTATGAGGGATCTGCCATCATGGCTAACGTGGTCAGTTTGAAACAGGAACTCAGGGAACTGTCAGAGTGAGCAGGTATTTTTTCAGCAACCTACTCAATAAAAAAGTTACAGACAACACTTGCTAATCAGTAGGCATAGTAGAAAGCATATTAGGGTTTTTCATTTAATTTTAATTCCAGTCTTTGGGGTCTTATATACTGTATATAAAACAGGATGTAACCAGGATATATTGACAGTCTATACGCGTCATATATAACAGGATATATTTACAGTCTATACGCATCAAATATAATAAAAATAGAATCATGCATAACAGGATAAAGTCCTTTACCCTAATCGTCAACAAGAGACACTTAAAAATATACCTTTACATAAAAGAAACAGATGTATATACAACAGGAAAGCAAACTAAAGAAACCACATTTCAGAATAGCAGAATACCGTGCAAACAAAAACTGTTCTCACAGCTCAGATAAAAATGGGAGGAAATTTACATCCTCAACAGCAAAAATATCTAAGTTGCAAAGGGAGAGATTTTCATTAGAATTAGGAGTTACAAAAAAAGGAGCAGGTTGGGCGTTTAAGCAGGGGACTTTAGAAATGGGTGCTGATATATAGATAATACAGGAAAAAGATAGATATAAAAGTATCAAAGAAATTTATTTTATTTTGGAAAAAGACAAGGTTATAAAATGCATACTGTATTGACAGGATATAGTGACAATATAAACATATTGTATTAAGAACAATTGCAGTTAACAGACGTATTCCATTATATATCAGTTAAAGGTAGATATCGAATCCTACACAAGGGTAGATAGTAAATACTGTATACCCTAGACCCATCCAAAGGAAGATGTCTGTGCAGAAAACGATGTCGCCCACAAATTTTAACCCGACATGTTTCACGGCCGTATAGCCGCTTCCTCAGGGGTATTTGAGGGTTCTCTCTATAAGTGGTTCACATGAGAACACTAGGGTAAAGGAAAAAAGCAATGAATACATACATACAATAACATGTATATTACTAATACAAAAAATTATTATCTTGGTATTGTATATATATCAAGAAAAGTACTTAGTGTATCTATACCATTGTGCCTAACATATATCTGTTGGACATGAAAAAAAACACACAGTCACAAATATGTATCTCACACCTGTCTGGCATAAGGTCAATTGCACAGCAATGCAGATCCTGGACCACAAGGTAGGGGGAAGACCCCCCCGGGGCGAACACGGGAGCCCGACCAGAAAAAAGGGGGGTAAAACTGCAAATATGGAGTACTGGTGTCTGAGAATTAAGAAGAAATTAATAGTATATGAATATAAGCATAAATAGCTCTGTGTATATGAGAGACGTCTGGATATATCAATATTGTTGATATATATTGCGAGCATGTAATATATAGCATAACATAGGTAAGCATCTCTATAGTGGTCTTACCCAAATTGTTCCAGATAAAGTATATGGGCAGGGACCGGGTTAGGATACAGGAGATGTAATGGGACCGATAGAACAAAGGTTGGTCCACAAACGATCATAGGAATACTACCTATGGAATACAGATTATATATATATATATATACACAACCATATCTTCTCATATTAGATAAGACAGCATATGAATATGGCATTAATTGCATGGTTAGAGAAATGGTAACGGATGGCATTCATGAATGAAGCATCCTAATAATAAAATAATTGTACCAACAATAGGTGCAAAAATAAAAGGGAGTATGCACCGACAAGAAGATTTACAATCAATTATAAAGTGGCAATGCTGGCCATAGTGAGTGATAAATGTAAAGATGATTACCTGTTGCAGTAAATACTTGAGCATCCCGTCCCTGCAAATGCAAAGGAGAGACGCCGAGTTGCCGCTTAAATGATCGTAGGCTCCACCCGGATGACGTACAAGCGCAACGTCTTGACGGACATCCGGGCTGACGTCAGGGATGCGCACGTCCAACTGCGCAGGCGCACCCGCCAGGCGTCCACCAGTCAGAATGCCGGCCGAGCGTGCGTCGCAAAAGCGGCATCGCGCAGATAGGTCAGGAAGTGACGGTGTCGGCCAGGCATTACGCCCCAACCACACAAAGGGGAAAGGGGGCGTACCCGACATCACATGTCTGCCGTAGGGGGAGGCACCCAAAGTAGTCCCTCCTGATGGAGGAGATGGATCCATTCGTCAGTGAGGAAGACCAAAACCAGAAGGTGTGGATTAATGGACTGTATTCAAGTGGCCAACATGGACCTAAACAAGACATAACAATATACATGTTAGATATACATGCAAATATATTTATATACATGGAGCAATATGTTTAACATCCAGTTACATGAAAAAATATATATGACAATATAGAGTAATTAAATTACAAACAAATATAGAAAAATTGTGCAATGAGATGTTAATCTCATGACCAAAAATCTGGGTTTTGCCAGAGTACAAAGGTCTATGGAAAACCAATCCCAGAGTGTAAATATAACAGCTAGTATATATTGATCAAGCATGGATCTATAGTGGAGGACAGGAAAAAAGGAAGAAAGGGAAAGGGGGCAAAAGGGAAACGGGGAGGGGAAAGTGGAAAGAATAAATAAAAAAGGGGGAGGGGAAAAAATAAAAAAGGGAGGGGGGGAAAGAAAAAGAAAATGAAATTGGAAAAATAAATAAACAATTAAAAATTGAAGATAGGAAAATAGGACAGTCATCCAGCCGATGACATTCTCTCACAAAAAAGATTTATATGAATGAGCTTCATTAAGTCCAGGAGGTACAATAGCATTTAGTCTCTCTATCCATAGAGTTTCGCGTTGTAAAATACGCTGATCCCAATTGCCTCCTCTAGGGTCTGGAGGGATAATCTCCAGAACCCTGAAGGATACACAGGAACGATCGAATCTGTGATGTAAACCGATGTGTCGAGTAACTGGGGTGAGGATTTTTCCCCCACCTGAATAGTACACATGGTCTCCCACTCTTTGTCCAAGTTGCCTAATAGTTTTGCCAACATAGAAGGCTGAACATTGGCATTGCATAAGGTATATTACCCTGCGCGTGGAGCAATCCGCAAACCCACGGAGTTTGTGATTGTTTCCATTGGGCAAATGTGTAATAGGGCCCTCCTCAATCCAAGGGCAACGGGCACAGTTACCACATTGGTATGTTCCAGATATGTCCTTGGACTGGGGGAGGGGTCAGAAGTATAGTGACTTTTGATGAGAAGATCCCGTATGGATGTTGCTCTTCTGAAAACTAATTTGGGGTATTCTTTAACATATTTAGAAAGAGTTGCTTCCTCACTAAGGAGGTGCCAGTGCCTCTGGAAAACGGCTCTTAGTTGTTGATGGTTATCTGAGTATTGAGTGATCAATTTTACAGTTTGGTTGGAATTGGTCTTATTCTTTTTTAGTAAGATGTCCTTTCTGTTCAGTCCCTTAACCTTATTAAAGGCCTTTCTCAGAATCGTCCGAGAATAGCCTCGTGACAATAATCTAGTTTGCAATTTTTTAGCTTCCCGAAGGACGTCTATATCTAATGAACAGTTCCTCCGTATGCGCAAATACTGCGCATACGGAATACTGTTCTTCAAAGGGGTAGGGTGAGCGCTGGACGCATGCAAAAGCATGTTCCCAGCGCTCGGTTTCCGATATAAGCAGGTAGTAATGTGACCATTGGTATCCTTTCTAATTTCAACATCCAAAAATACAATGTATTCAGGGTGGAAATTATAAGTAAATTTTAAATTGAAATGGTTAGTATTAAGCGAAGATAACATTTCCTCAAGTTTATACTGTGGACCTGTCCATATTAAGAACAGGTCGTCGATATAACGGAACCAATGTGTCACATATTTGAGCCAGGGGGCATAGGAGTCGCTAGAGAAGATGTGCTTTTCCCATTTTCCTAGGAATAAATTTGTATAGGAAGGTGCGCAACATGTCCCCATAGCGACTCCTTGCTTCTGTAAATAAGTAGTTTCCATAAAAGTAAAAAAATTGTGTGTTAAAATAAATTTCAAAAGAGATATAATAAAGCTGTTATGTGGCCACTAACAGTACATACAGTTTTTTGGTGCAAAGCACCCGTGACCTGCGCTCGGAGTGGTGTGAACTTTAGTCCACCTTATTAAGGTATTAAAGGTATTTCTGTAGCTGTGGACACGTCAACCCAGGAAAAATGCTACGGCCTTGCTGCCCCTTACACGACCAGGGAAGTCTGGAAACACTGCAACAACAAACAAACACAAGGGCGCACCGGCCTAGTGCATTATAATATAGATGGTTTATTTAAAAAAAGGATTAAAAATACTCACAAACGAGTTCTTGTTAAAAGCATGTCACAAAAGGAACGCAGTCCTCAGTAAAAGGTATCCAAGGATGAGTAGTCCCTTAGATTCTTGAAGGCTAATGCGTTTCGAGGCCTAGCGTCTTCCTCAGAGCCTAAAATCGCATGTCCAGGCCCTTGCTTAAATACTAGACAATGATAGTTGTAACGAGACACAGATTGGGGCAAGGCCCTCCTCCTGGGGGCGTATACATGGGGTACCCTCCCACAGCATCAGTGGGCAGTAGTAAAATCAAATACATTGTGGAGGGTGCCTCCCCCTAGGAATATTCAGGTCAGAGGGTACAACACAGTACAATGGAACCGTGTAATGATGTTTAGAGTGTTGGTACAACAACGTGCAGTAGTATAACATATATATGCAACACAAATATATATAGAGAAAATTGTGGAATACATGACCATAGATTTGCATTTACAGCTTACAGTCTATGGTCATGTATTCGCGTTAGCCTTCAAGAATCTAAGGGACTACTCATCCTCGGATACCTTTACTGAGGACTGCGTTCCTTTTGTGACATGCTTTTAACAAGAACTCGTTTGTGAGTATTTTTAATCCTTTTTTTAAATAAACCATCTAAATGATAATGCACTAGGCCGGTGCGCCCTTGTGTTTGTTTGTTGTTGCAGTGTTATGTGGCCACGTATGTTCATGTTGATCCTGAAAAAAGGATCCCACCGAACGGATGCCCGCCTCGTGCGGTATGCTTGAGTACAATGCCTCAATATCCACCGCCACGAGGAGGGCATCCGGGGATGTCTGAATCCCATCAACATGTCTTAATAGGTCCGGAGTATCCTGAACAAAGGAAGGCAAGGACTGAACGAAGGGACGCAAAAATAAATCAACGTACTTGCTAGCATTTTCCGAAATAGAGACAATCCCAGAGACAATGGGTCTCCCTGGGGGTTTATTCTGGTTTTTGTGCACTTTGGGTAAAGTATATAGTGTGGGGGTCCTGGGATGTTTGACTATTATGAAGTCATATATATCTTTATCAATAATGCCCAACAACAGGGCTTCAAGACACAGATTCTTTAGTTCCTTCTGAAAATTAATGGTAATGTCAGGATGAATAGGGGTATACCATTGACTGTTGTTCAATACGTCCAGGCACATAGTCTGGTACTGTTGATGTGACATTATAACTACGTTGTCCCCTTTATCAGAGGGTTTTATAACATAGTGAGGATTCTTTTGAAGGTGTTTTAAAGCTAAATTTTGAGAATGCGTCAGATTGTTCGATACTGGTTGCCAACGTATACGTTTAAGGTCCCTTATAGTCTGGCAAACAAATGACCAGATATGAGGGCAAGTGGATAAGTCAGGGAATCATTGGGATTTGGATTTGAATGTCTTTTGTGGAGGCCTGATCTGAGTCTCAGGCTCAGCAGAGGAGGGTTCTGATCCCACAGGGTCCGTAGATCCCTCCTCATACAGGAGCATAAGGTCCCTCAGAGCACGAAATTCCTCCATAGTGTAATATTTAAGTCGTTCTGTAAGCTCTATTTCCAATTTTTTCTGTTGGCGATTTTGGTCAAAAATAAACTTGTATGTAAGATTTCGGGCGAATAGATAGACGTCCTTAATAGTGTCAAAGACGTCTAGTTGCTGTGCCGGACAAAAGCCCAACCCTAGTTGTAGAACTTGGATCTGTTCAGGTGTGAGGGGAAATTCCGTGAGATTAATAATATTGAGTGTGTTGGGATCATCATTTAGGGGAGTGTGGCTGTTGTAGGAGTTTGACTGACGAATCCCGTTAGTTTCGTCTGTTTTTTTTTGTTTTTGGAGTGGCGCCAAGTTGTGGATCCAAAAAAGTACCATCATCATTGGGGGGGGGGGGGGTGAAGTGGTTGAGATGAAGGGGGATTGGTGAGGATTTTCTGTAGTGCAGGAGTGAGATCGCTAGTCTGAGTATGCTGAATAGAGGGACGTCTCTTACCAGTGGGATTATTAGGTGATCCACCACTGTGTTGGGTGCGCTTTATGGCTCAGGTGCGTGGAGCAGCTGGTCGTGTATTGACTTGTGAGTGAGTGGAAGAAGAATTAGGTAAGTTATATTCAGAATCCTCATCCAACTGAGGATGTTGGCCCAGATTGGTGGATTTATCAAATTGGGTAGGATGTTTAACTGTCCATCTATAGGCGTAACCGCCCATGAAGGCAAGTTTGTCACGGTTAAATTTAGATTGCTTTTTAAAAAAGATGTCCTGATTCATATTTTCTAATTTTGATTTAATCTCAAGCCATTTCGCAGAGAAATCTGGGTGTTCGGTGACATGTTTGTATTGTAGGTTGAGATCATTGATCTCATCATCCAATAGCTTCATGTCTGATTTGTATTGGTTTATTAGAATATTCATAAGATTTTTAGTACATTCATCCAAGGCTGACTCCCAGCTTTTCTTAAAGGTCTCTGATGGGTTTTTGATAGTGGGAAACGTGTGAAGTCGTAGGCCCTGAGGGTTTAGATCTTCACTAACGTATTTCTGGAGAAAATTAATGTGCCAATAGAGGGGAGACTTCCTCTTTAGTAACCCGAAAATTTTTTGAGAATATATTTTTAGTTCTTCAATGTCTTTGTGATTGGACGTATATGTCAGCTGAATTTTAGACATGAAGCCTGTCCAGGCTTCACCAGAAAGATCCATGCTAGCAGATTAGTAAAGGTATTTTTCAGACAAAACGTCAATATTAATAAAAAGAAAAAAGAAGGTGTGAATAGAAGAGAAGAGATTGAGCTGTCAATTAAACGAGAAACGCCCTTGGTGTGTTATCCACCTATTGACTATGAGACAAAAGGAGACAAGCTCATACAAATGATAATTTCTAAAGGTATAAGCACCACGTCCCAGTATGGATATTCAAAAAAGGAGCAGGTTGGGCGTGTAAGCAGGGGACTTTAGAAATGGGTGCTGATATATAGATAATACAGGAAAAAGATAGATATAAATGTATAAAAGAAATTTATTTTATTTTGGAAAAAGACAAGGTTATAAAATGCATACTGTATTGACAGGATACAGTGACAATATAAACATATTGTATTAAGAACAATTGCAGTTAACAGACGTATTCCATTATATATCAGTTATAGGTAGATATCGGATCCTACACAAGGGTAGATAGTAAATACTGTATACCCTAGACCCATCCAAAGGAAGATGTCTGTGCAGAAAACGATGTCGCCAACAAATTTTAACCCAACATGTTTCACGGCCGTATATCCGCTTCCTTAGGGGTATTTGAGGGTTCTCTCTATAAGTGGTTCAAATGAGAACACTAGGGTAAAGGAAAAAAGCAATGAATACATACATACAATAACATGTATATTACTAATACAAAAAATTATTATCGTGGTATTGTATATATATCAAGAAAAGTACTTAGTGTATCTATACCATTGTGCCTAACATATATCTGTTGGACATGAAAAAAACCACACAGTCACAAATATGTATCTCACACCTGTCTGGCATAAGGTCAATCGCACAGCGATGCAGATCCTGGACCACAAGGTAGGGGGAAGACCCCCCCGGGGCGAACACGGGAGCCCGACCAGAAAAAAGGGGGGTAAAACTGCAAAGAAAAGGGGGCAACGTAGTTATAATGTCACATCAACAGTACCAGACTATGTGCCTGGACGTATTGAACAACCGTCAATGGCAGGGCTCAAAATTTAAAGTCCTGAGCTACTAGCCAGGCCTTAAGGGTTACTCGCTACCAGTTGCCCCACCCAACTCCTACCCTGCCCCGCCCCTAAACACGCCCTAAAATTATACTGTTAAATGTTTTTGCATTAATGCAGAAGTTACAAAAATAAATATTAATAACAACGTTTTCAGTGCCCATCAGTGCAGCCTAATCAGTGCCCATCAAGGGTCTGGAACCCCCAAATCACCATCCTAGTACCCCCCCCCCCCCCCAAATTTCACCTCCTAGAACAAATCCTACCCGTCAAATCCTCCCCCCATCAAAATTTTCCCCCTAGCACAAAAAAACCCATTATTCCTACTGGCACAACCCCCCCCCCCAATACCCCTTTTTAACAGCCCCGAGACTTCCATGTTCTTTCCACATTCCCCTCCCCGTTTCCCTTTTGCCCCCTTCCCCTTTCTTCCTTTTTTCCTGTCCTCCACTATAGATCCATGCTTGATCAATATATACTAGCTGTTATATTTACACTCTGGGATTGGTTTTCCATAGACCTTTGTACTCTGGCAAAACACAGATTTTTGGTCATGAGATTAACATCTCATTGCACAATTTTTCTATATTTGTTTGTAATTTAATTACTCTATATTGTCATATATATTTTTTCATGTAACTGGATGTTAAACATATTGCTCCATGTATATAAATATATTTGCATGTATATCTAACATGTATATTGTTATGTGTAAAACAATAAATTATTATCCGCGCTGTGATGTATAATTTAGTGACAATAGGGAAAATAAGAAAATTAAAACCTGAAGATGCTGCTCACTAGGTGAAATACCAGAAAAAACTACAAACATAAATAGACAGTGCAACAGGTGACAAAATATAAATATATATAAGTGCTATAAAAATTGGTAAGTGCTCTAAAAAATTGATTAATATAATATAGCCAAAAGTGCTTTCATAAACAATGAATATATAGTAAAGTGCTATATTTAAGTGTCCATAATATGACCATATAAAGTGCAGAATAATTTGTTAAGGTGCAGTCCAAAAAATGTTTCTTCAACAGAAACTAAAGTGCCAAACAGGTGCTCAAATCCATAAAAGTGCCCAAGTGCTCTTCAGGAAAAAAGACCCCCAATGGGGATGCACTCACCAGACTTTGGGATGTTCAAGGCTCATTTATACCCAAAGTCTGGTGAGTGCATCCCCATTGGGGGTCTTTTTTCCTGAAGAGCACTTGGGCACTTTTAAGGATTTGAGCACCTGTTTGGCACTTTAGTTTCTGTTGAAGAAACATTTTTTGGACTGCACCTTAACAAATTATTCTGCACTTTATATGGTCATATTATGGACACTTAATTATAGCACTTTACTATATATTCATTGTTTATGAAAGCACTTTTGGCTATATTATATTAATCAATTTTTTAGAGCACTTACCAATTTTTATAGCACTTATATATATTTATATTTTGTCACCTGTTAGCGCTGTCTATTTATGTTTGTAATGTATATTGTTATGTCTTGTTTAGGTCCAGGTTGGCCACTTGAATACAGTCCATTAATCCACACCTTCTGGTTTTGGTCTTCCTCACTGACGAATGGATTCATCTCCTCCATCAGGAGGGACTACTTTGGGTGCCTCCCCCTACGGCAGACATGTGACGTCGGGTACGCCCCCTTTGTGTGCTTGGGGCGTAACGCCTGGCCGACACCGTCACTTCCCGACCTATCTGCGTGATGCTGCTTTTGCGACGCACGCTCGGCCGGCATTCTGACTGGTGGACGCCCGGCGGGTGCGCCTGCGCAGTTGGACGTGCGCATCCCTGATGCCAGCCCAGATGTTCGTCAAGACGTTGCGCTTGTAGGTCATCCGGGTGGAGCCTACGATCATTTAAGCGGCAACTCGGCGTCTCTCCTTTGCATTTGCAGGTACGGGACACTCGAGTATTTACTGCAACAGGTAATCATCTTTACATTTATCACTCACTATGGCCAGCATTTCCACTTTATAATTGATTGTAAATCTTCTTGTCGGTGAATACTCCCTTTTATTTTTGCACCTATTGTTGGTACAATTATTTTATTATTAGGATGCTTCATTCATGAATGCCATCCGTTACCATTTCTCTAACCATGCAATTAATGCCATATTCATATGCTGTCTTATCTAATATGAGAAGATATGATGGTGAATATATATATAATCTGTATTCCATAGGTAGTATTCCTAGGATCGTTTGTGGACCAACCTTTGTTCCATCGGTCCCATTACATCTACTGTATCCTCACCCGGTCCCTGCCCATATACTTTATCTGGAGCAATTTGGGTTAGACCACTATAGAGATGCTTACCTATGTTATGCTATATATTACATGCTCGCAATATATATCAACTATATTGATATATCCAGACGTCTCTCCTATACACAGAGATATTTAATCTTACTATATATTCATATACTATTCATTTCTTCTTAATTCTCAGACACCAGTACTCCATATTTGCAGTTTTACCCCCCTTTTTTCAGGTCGGGCTCCAGTGTTCGCCCCGGGGGGGGTCTTCCCCCTACCTTGTGGTCCAGGATCTGCATCGCTGTGCGATTGACCTTATGCCAGACAGGTGTGAGATACATATTTGTGACTGTGTGGTTTTTTTCATGTCCAACAGATATATGTTAGGCACAATGGTATAGATACACTAAGTACTTTTCTTGATATATATACAATACCAAGATAATAATTTTTTGTATTAGTAATATACATGTTATTGTATGTATGTATTCATTGCTTTTTTCCTTTACCCTAGTGTTCTCATTTGAACCACTTATAGAGAGAACCCTCAAATACCGCTGAGGAAGCGGCTATACGGCCGTGAAACATGTCGGGTTAAAATTTGTGGGCGACATAGTTTTCTGCACAGACATCTTCCTTTGGATAGGTCTAGGGTATACAGTATTTACTATCTACCTTTGTGTAGGATCCGATATCTACCTATAACTGATATATAATGGAATACGTCTGTTAACTGCAATTGTTCTTAATACAATCAGGGCCGGATTAAGAGCATCATGGTCTTGGTGCTGAGGATTTTGAAGGGCCTTAAGGGCCGTGCCTTGGCATGCACCCAGAGGAGGAAGGGTGCAGCCATGCATGCCTAATTCAACATGGGATGCTGTCTCTGAAGCCCATAAACACATCCATGCATCGGCAACTGTCCCTCCTTGTCCAGCCTTCGCGCTGTGTGGGGAGGTTCTGAGGGTGCTGCCTGGGGAAGCGAGCATAGAAGCCAGACTTCTGTGTTTACAAGTGACAGAAGAGCGGTAACAGTGAATATGGCCAACCCGGGGCCTATATAAAAGGTAGGGGCCTGGAGCTGCAGCTCCAATAGCCCCTACGTTAATCTGGCCCTGAATACAATATGTTTATATTGTCACTGTATCCTGTCAATACAGTATGCATTTTATAACCTTGTCTTTTTCCAAAATAAAATAAATTTCTTTGATACTTTTATATCTATCTTTTTCCTGTATTATCTATATATCAGCACCCATTTCTAAAGTCCCCTGCTTACATGCCCAACCTGCTCCTTTTTTGATTATCCATACTGGGACGTGGTGCTTATACCTTTAGAAATTATCATTTGTATGAGCTTGTCTCCTTTTGTCTCATAGAATTAGGAGTTAACCACTTAAGCCCCGGAGGATTTGGCTGCTCAAAGACCAGGCCCCTTTTTTCAACTTGGCACTGCATGACTTTAACTGACAATTGCGCGGTCATGCAATGCTGTACCAAAACCAAATTTACGTCCTTTTTTTCCCACAAACAGAGCTTTCTTTTGGTGGTATTTGATCACGTCTGCACTTTTTACTTTTTGCGATATTAATAAAAAAAGAGTGAAAAGTTTGAGAAAAAATAAAATTTTCAACTTTGTCTTTTAAAAAATATCCAATATACTCAATTTATGCCATATATTTTGACCAAAATGTATTTAGCTACATGTCTTTGACAAAAAAATCTCAATCATCGTATTTTTATTGGTTTGCGCAAAAGTTATAGCGTCTACAAACTATTGTGTAAATACTGGAATTTATGCAGCTTTTACTTTCTGACTGCCATGAAGTGCTAAAATGACAGGGTAGTACAAACCCCCCCCCCCCCCCCCCAAATTACCACTTTTTGGAAAGTAGACATCCTATGGAATTTCCTGAGAGGCATGCTGAGCTCATAGAATATTTCATTTTTTTTGTCACAGGTGTTTGAAAAATGACTAAAACAAACATTTTTTTTACACAAAGTTGTCATTGAAATGATATATTGCTCACGCATGCCATGGGTATATGTGTAATTACACCCCAAAATATATTCTGCTGCTTCTCCTCAGTACAGGAATACCACATATGTGAGACTTTTTGGGAGTCTAGCTGTGTACGGGACCCCGAAAACCAATCACCACCTTCAGAATTTCAAAGGGCGAGTGGCGCATGCGCGGCGCGGAGCTGGACGGTTGCTAGAAACTCGGCTCCGTCGGAGGGGAGAGAGATCGGCGTGATTCCCGGGGCCATTCCTGCTCACATTAGCCCGAAACTTACAGCACCCCCATGGGAATATCACGTGCATGCCGTCAGCAAAGAAAAAGAACCGGGGAGGTCCTCCAAAGCGCTCCTTGACGACCTACCTTCTGCGCACCAAGGAAATCAGCAAGATGTCTCAAGATGGCGCCCAGGCTCTCCCCTCGCCACAGACAGAGACCATGCAGCCACCTTCTACACCCAGCACTCAACTTGGGACTCGTGAGTACTCCTGTGGGGTCACTAAGGCAGACTTGGATGCAGGGTTTGCTGCAATTTATGAGAAATTGGCAGATAAATTCCAGTCTGAGATTCACAAATCAACGAATACATTGACACAGGAGATAGCTGCATTAGGGGGCCGCACAGACCTATTAGAGGCCAAGCACGATGACCTTTCTATCGCTCACAATGACCTTAGGAAAGATTTTGAGCTGCTGTCAGACAATTATAGTTTATTGCAGGCACAGGTGGAGGATTTGGACAATAGGAATCGCAGGAATAACCTGCGCCTTAGAGGCATCCCAGAATCGGTTACTGAACTGATACCTGCAGTGTCCAAGCTCTTCACTGATTTACTGCCTGACAAGCTGGAGACTGATTTCATCTGTGACAGGATTCATAGAGCCTTGCGCCCCAAGCCACCTTCTGATAAGCCTCCAAGGGATGTAATCCTGTGCCTCAAGGACTTCCTGATCAAAGAGGATATCTTGCGGGCTTCCAGGAATACCCCTAATATTTTAATGGAGGGCACTCGTATTCAGATTTTTCCTGACATATCTCAGGCCACTCTGGAGAGGCGCCGCAAAATGAAAGAGGTCACCTCTGTACTTCAAGCTGCTCGAATTCGGTATAGATGGGGCTTCCCCTTTAAGCTGTCTGTTCCTCACAATGGCATTGTGAGCAGTGTATGTGGTTTATAACCTGGCAGAAGGGAAAGAACTTCTCTGTAAGCTGGGCCTCCTGGAGACCCCCCGGATGCTCGTCCGCAGACCACCCCTAGGCCCTCGCCTACCTGGTCCACTCCAGCAACCAGAAGAGATCAGCGAAGATGGCGCAATCCCTTCAGGGATGGAGCATTCTGACCATGTTTGCAGAGGATGGGAACTCTTCTGGTGGTACAATAAAATTTGTGCGCTTGAATCCTATGATCCGTGGACACTGGTGGACCCTTGTCCCTGTATGTCCGCTCCCCTCAGTTTGGGGCAGGTGTGCTGGGACGACTGTGCCTGCCAGCGATTTTACATTAGCACGCCGATGGTTTATTTTCATTAGTGCATACTGTTGAAGTTTATTATGTGCCTTTCTCTCTCCCCCCCTCCCCCCCGCTGGTTTGTCCTCTATGTGCTGTTTTGTGGGAATTCGGGCACCTGTAAGGCGCGGTTGCTGTTCGGGGCTTCCGAGCATGTGGGGCCCGGATTTCTGCACACGGCTATTGGACGGTTCTGTCCATTGGGCGGTAATTTTTTGGATGGGTTTTCTTTTTCTGCCCATCTCCAAAAAGTATTTTTTTTGTTCAATACATTTTGACGATCTTTTCATGTATTATTATTAGTTGTTTTAAGAGAAATTCATGGGAAAATAGAAAGTCATATTTTCAGGTCCTTATATTTAAAATGCTGGTACATTGGTCAAATCACACGCCTGGGGTCTCTGAGATGGGGACTGGCTCGCATTCCATTATAACGGTGAGTTCACCCTCTTGTGGATCTGAGCCATATCCCTATGTATCCCAGGTTTTTTCTATGTTTGCTCAACCAAGATCAGGACTGGTCCTTCTATCTCTGACTCTAAACCCCATCCTGCAGTTGTTTCAGTTTGATAGTAGTTCTCCTTATATTTACCATGGGTCTTAAAATTTTATCACACAATGTCCAGGGATTCAATTCCCCCAACAAGAGACATAAAGCCTTTAAACAGTATAAAAGACTAGGCGCAGATATACTCCTGTTACAAGAAATTCACTTTGCAGTAGATAGGCACCCAAAATTTTTTGACAAATCTTTCAGACAATTTAAATGTTCCTCCTTCCAGAAAAAGACTAGAGGGGTTGCTATTTTCATTCGAAATAACATCATATTTGATATTTCCTCTACATACAGAGACCCAGAAAGTAGATTTCTTATCATAAAAGGTAGTGTTGCTGGCAAAACAATAACAATTGCATCTCTCTATGCCCCTAATGATACGCATGCCACATTTTTTAAACACTTTTTCGAAGTGCTGGGTAGGTTTGAATCCCCCCATATGGTAGTTGGGGGGGGATTTTAATCTAGCTGCTCATCCATCATTGGATAGGAGTAGCATTACAGCCTCATCTAAAGCCTTCCCGAAAAGCCTGACCCGCGCTCTTAGTGATATGCAGCTGATAGATGCTTGGCGTGCGCACAATGTTGGAGTGAAGGGTTATACCTTTTATTCACACCCACACGATAGCTCTGCCAGACTGGACTATATTTTTTGTACTCCAGTTTGGTTGGCGAATTCTTCAGATGCACAGATTCATGTTTGCCCATGGTCCGATCACCAGATAGTAATGTTTGAGGCTGGAGGAGTGGGACTAGGCAGCACGACGTATAACTGGTGATTAAATGATTCATTGCTCAATGATCCTGCGTTGGTTGCCCAGATTTCCTCTTCTCTGGTTGACTATTTTGAAATAAATGAAGGCGGCGGTTCTCCTGAACCTATTATTTGGACTGCACATAAAGCGGTCATTAGAGGTAAATTGCTTGCACTTGCCTCAGCCAAGAACAAATCTAGATTGTCTGATATTAAATCCCTTACAAAGGAGTTGGACCAGTTATATAGCCTGCATAGTCTCTCCCCCATCTCTGCCCTTTTAGACCAAATTCACGCTAAAAGAAAGGCCCTAGATGAAATCCTCTCCAATAATACAGAAAAGGCTCTTAGGTGGGCTAAAGCCAAATTTATCCTTAACAGTAATTCCACATCTACTATGTTTGCTAAAAAATTAACTCAAGCGACTAAACCCACTCATGTTTACAAGCTTAGAAGGCCTGATGGAAAGGTTGTCTCACACCCTAGAGAAGTTTTTGATATTTTCACGAACTTCTATAAAGATCTTCTTTCAGTGCCTTCTACATTACCCTTAAACGAGTTTCACCCCTGGATTGATGGTCTATCTGTTCCGGTCCCTTTCGGATACTCAAAAAGATTTATTGGAGGCACCTTGTTCTGTGGAAGAGGTTTTAGACATGATTAGATCACTCAAATCATCCACTGCCCCTGGACCAGATGGATTCTCCTCCTCTTATTATAAATCATTTGCCTCAATTTTAGCCCCTAGATTAGCTAAGTTATTTAATCATGTCCTACAGGGGGGTAGTTTTTCAGAGGAGATGCTCCTCGCGAATATGTCCCTCATCCCGAAACCCGATAAAGATCACTCCCTACCACAAAACTACAGACCCATCTCGGTCATGAACAACGACCTTAAACTTTTTGGCCGACTTCTAGCTAATAGATTGTCCACTAACATTCACCAATTGATACACCTGGATCAGACCGGTTTTATTCCAGGGATACAGCTCTCAGACAACATTAGGTTGGTCACAAATATTGTCCATGATGCTAGCCTTAGCAAATCCCCTACCTGCCTTGTGAGCTTAGATATCCACAAGGCTTTTGATAGCGTTAGCTGGCCCTATCTAGAACATCTCCTGCCTAAATACGGTCTGGATGATAGATTCATTCATTGCTTTAAAGCTCTGTATGAGTCTCCGCAGACAAGAGTTCGCCTCCCTGGGTGTAATTCCGACTTTTTTCATTTGAAAAGGGGCACAGGACAAGGTTGTCCGCTCTCCCCCCTTCTGTTCGCTCTAGCAATCGAACCTTTAGCCACTGCTATCAGAAAAAATGCTCATATCAATGGTTATCACAAAAGGGGGGAGGAATTCAAACTTAGTCTTTATGCAGACAATGTTTTGTTGTTTCTGTCCAATCCTCATGTATCATTGCCTCATCTGCTAATTGAGTTGGAGAAATTTCGTTCCATGTCAGGCTTAGGGGTGAACCTCTCTAAATGCTCTCTTATGCCGATTAACTTACCTAATTGGATGCAGGTCTCCATAAGGGAGAGTTTTTCGTTCACATGGTGTAGTAGATCATTTCGATATTTAGGGGTTCAAATCACTCCCCATTATGAATCACTTTACATATCCAATTTCCCTCCAGTGTTTAAAAAACTTGGATTGTTATTAAAGATGTGGTCCGCGTACCACATCTCGTTCCTGGGTAGAGTCTTAGCTATAAAAATGATTATTTTACCAAAAATCTTGTTTTTCTTCAGAGCTCTCCCGGTCAACGTGCCTAAGTCCCATGTCATCTCTTTTCAGCGGGAGATCTCTAAATTCATCTGGAATGGTAAAAGATCTAGATACAATAATCACATTCTTTATGCCCCTCAGTCCCTAGGTGGTCTGGGCCTCCCAGACTTATGGTCCTACTATCTCTCAGCTAAACTCGTACAAATCTCACAATGGAATGCAGATTCAAACAGCATACCTTGGATATCTTTTGAACAGGCCTCAGTCACCCCGTGCTCCCTTCTTGCTGCTCTGTGGAGTGGTTCACTTCCGGTTAACTTCAGACCATTGGCTAATAAAATAATCAATCATTTATACCAGTTGTGGTTAAAATTGAAGGCCCCCTTAATTTGGTTTCTCAAGTTTCCCCCCTGACGTCTTATTTGGGACATATAGGCTCCCAATCACTCCCGCTGAGCAGGGATGACCTGTCTCCATGGATATCCAGAGGCATAGTGAGCTTTAAATCACTCTCTGTTGGTAACATATTTTGTACCTTTGAACAACTAGTCGACCTGCATAAACTACCTAACTCGGAGAGGGACCATTATACCATTTTAAGAGCATTTTTTCAATCACAAGGCCCTCTATCATTGAACCCACCATTCACGGTTTTTGAGAACATTTGTTCCTCCTCCCCTAGAAATAGAGGGCTTATATCATTATTGTACTCGCATTTAGTTACCCTCACAATCCTGGCTAAACACAAATATATGATCAAATGGGAACAAGACCTTAACTGTGTTTTCTCAATCACTGAATGGCATCGCATGCTGTCCAACTTGCGTAAATGCTCACGTTCTAGTGCCTGCAGAGAGACTCCTCTTAAGCTCTTTACTAGATGGTATTTGACCCCCTCTCTGGTACACGCCTTCTACGGCTCAGTATCCCCTCACTGTTACAGGGGATGTTTGGAAGAGGGTAATCTGCTACATCTCTTTTGGAGCTGCAATCTCCTGCGGCCCATTTGGGATCAAGCTCAAAGACTCATATCTAAATTGGTGGGTTCCTCAGTTTCTCTCTCACCAAAGATGTGTCTACTTTTTGCGAAAGTTCCAGGTGTTCACAACTCTACATCCAATCTGATTCACACATTGATGTGTTCCATTCACTGGATGATTGCCCTTAACTGGCGTTCTGACACCTTATTGTGGCCTCAGGTGCTTTCGCGAATGGAATGCATCAAATTAACAGAGAGGATCTTTCATTCCCTACATGGTTCAATGACGACATTCCATGCTAAATGGGATCTTTGGGATGCGTGCTCATAGGTATAATTATGCAGCAAAATACTTGTGTTATATTTTATATAACGGTTTTAGACCCTCTGCTGGTAGCGGTCTGTTTGATATGTTTTTATAATATGACCTTTGTTCTTTTGATATGTGCACTTTTTCTATATATAGTGTATATTTTTGTATGATGATATATGTTTGACCTGTGTTGTTTTTTATATGACTTTCTGATAAAAATCTTTTGTAAACAAGAAAAAAAGAATTTCAAAGGGCGTACATTTTTCATTGCATTTTCTAACTACCTATCACGGTTTAGGAGGCCCTGAAATATCAAGATACCACAAACCCCCCCCCCCCCCCAAATGACCCCATTTTGGAAAGTAGACACCCCAAGCTGTTTGCTGAGAGGCATAGTGAGTCCATGGAATTTTTTTTAACACAAAGTTGTCACTAAAAGATACATTTCTCACACATGACATGGGTATATGTGGAATGACACCCCAAAATACATTTTGCTGCTTCTCCTGAGTATGGGGATACCCCATGTGTGAGACTTTTTGGGAGCCTAGCTGTGTAAGGGACCCCGAAAATCAATCACCATCTTCAGGTTTTCTAATGGCGTAAATTCTTGATTTCAATCCTCACTACCCATCAAAGTTTCGGAGGCCCTGAAATTTCAAGATAGCACAAACCCCCCCCCAAATTACCCCACATAGATACCAAACATGACATGCTTTAAAAATTGTGCACGCCTGTGCAGCGGCAACAAACTACGTACATTTTTAAAAGCCTTTAAAAGTCTTTACAGGTTACCACTTTAGACTTACAGAGGAGGTCTACTGCAAGAATTACTGCCCTTGACCTGGCGATACCTCACATGCATGCTGCAATTGCGGTTTACATATGACACTTGACCAACGTTTGCATGCGTCTTTGCGCGCAAGCACGGGGGGACAGAGGAGGATTGATTTTTTTTTTTTTTTTGCTTTTTTATGTTATTTTGACACCTTTCCTTTACTTTCATTTTTTTTTATAATTTTTATTGTTATCACAGTGAATTTAAATATTCCCTATGATAGCAATCTGTAGTGACAGGTCCTCTTTTTTTAAAAAATATATACAGTATACAGTGTGTGTTGTGACAGGGGGTGTAGGGGTTAACTGGGGGGGCAATCGGGGGTTAAATGTGTGTGTGTGTGTGTGTGTGTGCTGGTGCAGTACTCACAGTTTAGACCTGCTCTCTCCTCTCGATGAATTAAAAAAGGATCATGGGAGGGGAGAGCGGGTCTTTTCTGTGCCTATGTTTACATTACACAGGCACCGATCAGTATCTGATTGGGCAGGACTGATCAACAGGTCCAGGCCAAAAATAATTGGCCTGGACCTGATGACTGATCGGTTTTGAACCCAATCAGACCATCAGCAGGGCCGGGGGCGTGCGGGAGCCCACCCCAGAGCGGCGGGAGTGAGCGACGTACCGATACGTCGCTTTGCCTGTAAGGGGCTGACTGCCACAGTATATAGTCGTGCGGCAGTCGGCAAGTGGTTAAAGTATAACTCCAACATTCAATAAAGCATGACTATATAACATTTAAATAAAGCATAATTCTAACATAATTCTAACAATGAGGGTCAGATATTACCCAGGGTTCTCATGTATGCAAGCTGAATTGCTCCACGATGTCTATTCTGAGTGGAGAAAATGAGTTTAGCAGTTTTATTCATGATTGGTAACTCTTGGATTGGGTTTTTAAATCCAGAGACTTTGCAGAGATTTAGGAGTGATGAGGCCTCTAAACTGTCCTCATTTTACTGGAAACCAGCATCCTGACAGGACAGGCATGCACAGTCCTTTTAGTCAATGGGCTGTCTATGGTTCAGGGCTCCTTCCCCTGGGGACAAACTGCTGCATGAGCTGTGTGTGTGAAAAGACACTGGCCTCTTAAAGAGATTACCTAAGGTCCAGACGAAGCTACACAATTCCCTTACTAAACGCGTTGACGTTACCAGCAGCCGAGATACCGCTACATAGATCCTCGTCAGGTGGCAATCTGCGGGATGGCGGAAAGTATAGGAGGCTCACAAATTGCTTTATCGGCACCCATGGCTTCCGATATGAAGAGACTTTAATTCTGGTATTCCATTAAGGAGCCGCCGATTGGGGAAAAACAGCTTTATCCACCAGCATGGAGGTACATGACTAACTATTAGAGCCTTATAGGGTTGTATCATTTTACCCAGCTTGAATATATATATATATATATATATATATATATATATATATATATATATATATATATATATATATATAGAAGCATATTGTTACCTCCAACCTTATGAACTATTTGCCATTGTGTAATGCTGTTAGATTCCAGATGTATATACATACTTCTTCCATATACACTTGAAGACTGAATATTTTTAAATTGGTAATCCCTTCTCACAGGACATTTTACATCCAGTTATCCTGCATCCCAGTGGACATTTATGAAGAGTCATCACTACTGTTAAAAGTAACGGTAATCACTGCATATTTGATATTGTGATGATCGTTTTCCACCGGCCCTTCATTATTTATAGCCCACTAGCACAGGACCTTCTGAACATTAACACTCCATCCCTCCTTATCCATACCCCTCGCCATTTTCCATCTCCTGCAGCTCGAGCTCCTGGGGGCTTGCACTTAGGGGGACCCTCCACCACTGGTATCCCATACGGCAGAAGCCGTGAGTGTCCCTCTATAGGCAAGTAGCATCTGGTAACTGGCCGGTGTTCCGTGAGAATTACCTACCCCGTGAGAATTACCTACCCCTCGTCACTTCCGGCCAGAAAGAGCTGAGCAGCGCAGCACTGCGCATGCTCAGAGCCCCGGATACGTGATGGAAGAACAGAGGAGCTTACTAGTGCGCAAGCGCACTAGTATGAAACGATCACAGTGTACCGTGAGAAAAACCTACCGACGCGGCGCTTACATAAAACAGCTGTGCGGCAATACGAATCATCTCCGCTCCTGTCCCGGTCACTTCCCTGCTCTCGGCAAGTAAATATAAAAGCGGCTTTCGGCTCCGTGATTTATGTTTTCATACAGCCGCTGCCGCTTTTATATTTACTATCCGAGATCAGGGAAGTGACAGTGACAGGAGCGGAGATGATTTGTATTGCAGCCCAGCTGTTTTAATGTACCCGCTGCATTACATACAGTGCCGAGTACCGGAAGTGACGAGGGGTAGGTTTTTCTCACGGGTAGGTAATTCTCACGGAACACCGGTGTTCTAAAATTTTATCGGACCCATGAAAATTCCGGACCTCGTCACTTCCGGCTGGTGCGAGCCCCGGTGCGCATGCGCACAAGGTCCGAGGAAATTCTAAGACTTAGAGAACAGCTGATTGAGAGGAGGAGGGGCTGAGGTGGGACACACACACCGCAGCGGGAAAATTACTGTCACGGGCGAACCATATGTGCTAGAGACCCAAAAATTGTATCGCAGGTAGCCAAGACGCTCCCCTACAGCTGTTAAAATTTTGGGGTCTCGGGGATGAAAGGGTGCGGAGCAGTAGTCCCCGGTTCTCGGGGTCACTGCTCCGCGCCCTTTCATCCCCGAGACCCACGGGGTCACTACTCCGCGCCCTTTCATCCCCGGGACCCCATATTTCTATCACCTATAGGGGAGCGTTTTGGCTACCTGCGATATAATTTTGGGGTCTCTAGCAGCTTTAGTTCGCCCGTGACAGCAATTTTCCCGTGGCGGTGTGTGCGTCCCTCCTCAGCCCCTCCTCCTCTCAATCAGCTGTTCGCCAAGTCTTAGAATTTCCTCGGACCTTGTGCGCATGCGCACCGGGGCTCGCACCAGCCGGAAGTGACGAGGTCCGATTTTTTCACGGGTCCGACAAAATTTTACAACACCGGTTGTATTTCATTTAATTTGTCACTTTTGTTTGTCTTGTCTTCTGTTTTAGGTTATTGCTGCAGCTTTGCTACAAATGTTTTGTAAACGGCTTGTTATTTATTTATGTGGGAAAATTTTTCCCTTAAATCATTAAACTTGATTACAATTAATTACATTATTTATTGAAAGATTCTTTTCCCTCTGCCTATTTTGAGCTTGGTCTATACGGGATAATTTCTGCCTACCTAATCTGACCAGGCCATCACCTGAAAAGTTTATATGAGACTGTGTGTAATTGGGCTTCTGTGACCCAAGTCGGGCAGTTTTTTAGTCACAGAGCTCTCGTGGTCACCCCTCATGGCCAGAGATTAAACACTACACTGGGCTACACACCAGAGGGATAATGTACTTTCACCCTCCAGTGACACCTATCAAGGCACTGAATATGAAGTCATTTTGAGGGATTTAACATTGAACACTGATTTTTCTCTACCAGGTCTTCTACACACATTACATGATACACTTTACTCTTTAATCCACAGGCATGGAAGGAAGCTGGGTTATACTTTGCAAAGCCTTGTACACCTGTGGTCCAGGCCTAGTTCATAGGAGGGTTCTGCTACATAATGGGCCCTAACTTAGGGTCCCTGCAACTAAGAAAGGTAGACCATACAGACACCACTCCACCCCTGCTGGCTGCTCCTCCTTCATTTTACCTCCTATTCACTATCACCTAGAAGGTTAACATGAAGGTTTTTTTGTTCTCCGTTCCCATACGCTGTAGGACTTCACTCTAACTCTGTTTTCCCAGAAAAGCCAAAGGACAACCTCTTTAAGGTGTGTAACACCTACTTAGTTACATAGTTACATAGTTAGTGAGGTTGAAAAAAGACATCAGTCCATCCAGTTCAACCTATGATGTGTGTGTGTGTTTGCTTTTAACCGTACATTGTATACCCCTGTATGTTGTGGTCTTTAAGGTGTCCATCTAATAGTTTTTTTTAAACTATCAATGCTCCCTGCTGATAAGACTGCTTGTGGAAGAGAATTCCACATCCTTACCGCTCTTACAGTGAAGAACCCCTTACGCACTTTAAGGTTAAACCGCCTTTCCTCAAGTTTTAGTGAGTGGCCACGTGTCTTATTGTATCTCCTTTCTCTGAATAGTTTGTTCCTTATGCTCGGGTCGCCAGTACAGTATTTGTACATTGATATCATATCCCCCCTCAATCGTCTCTTCTCCAGAGAGAATAGGTTCAGTGCTTGTAGTCTTTCCTCATAGCTGATGTCCTCCATTCCCCTAATTATTTTTGTTGCCCTTCTCTGGACTTTCTCCAGTTCCAGCACATCCTTCCTGAGGACTGGTGCCCAGAACTGAGCAGCATACTCCAGATGTGGCCGGACCAGAGTCTTGTAGAGCGGGAGAATAATCTCTTTATTTCTGGAGTGAATCCCCTTTTTTATACAACCCAGTATTCTGTTGGCTTTGCTTGCGGCGGCTTGGCATTGCATGCCACTGCCAAGCCTGTTGTCTACCAGTACCCCCAAGTCCTTTTCCATCCTAGACTCACCCAGAGGTTCCCCCCTAGTGAGTAGCTTGCTTTCTGGCCCCCAAGTGCATTACTTTACATTTTTCAACATTAAATCTCATCTGCCATGTAGTTGCCCACCCCGTTATTTTGTTCAGGTCCGCTTGCAAGGTTTCCACATCCTGCATAGAAGATATTGGCATGCCTAATTTAGTATCATCTGAAAATACTGAGATTGTACTCGATATCCCCTCCTCCAGATCATTTATGAATAAATTAAACAGGATTGGTCCCAGGACAGAACCCTGGGGGACCCCACTTTCCACACCCGCCCAAAAGAGCCACTCCCAAAAGGAGCCACTGAAAATTTGCCCAGGTTCTTCCCCAGTGGATTGCCCCGCAACCAGGCACATCTTAGTCACACTTTTCCTTCAAAACCAGTCTAGGGGTGTTCTTTTCGTTGTTTTTATTTTTGGAGAACTTGGATAGGGTTGAGGAAATTGAGTGAGAAACTCCAAAAACAGAAATTATGTACAGGTTGAGGACAATAAACGTCTTCCTAAATAAGCTAAAGCAGAAGTCCTTGCTTTAAGAAAACTGTGGGTTTGGCTTTCTAGTGGAAACAGTTAAATGTAGAGCTGAAGCAGAAGTCCTTGCATATAGCAGACTCTGGACTTGGCTTGTAATGGAGGCAGTTAATAGCAGACTTCTATCATTAGAGCACTAAGAGCAGAGTCTCTTCACTGAGAACTGGATAGTCTAAGCTCTTCAGGACACCAGCCGATGCCCCCTTTGAATAAACACACAGCTGACTCTAGCACATGAGGGGGGGGGCAACATCCCAAAAGCCTCTAAGATTTCTCACAGCAGTCTGTTCTCACAAAATGTCCAGGAACAGATGGTTGTCTCCTTCCAACTTCCAAGTGTAGCGCCAACCCTATAAGGGCCACTGGAAAATCACTATCCCCAAAAGTTGCCCTAGCCTTGCAGGCTTCCCGACACCTCTGACACCCTGGGTTCGGACATAATTCAAAGAAAGAATGCCATTGCAAAGACAGCAGACTGTAGCAAAGTAAATTAGTATTTTACTAAGGATTCTTGAATCAGTAAAAAGCAAGGAATGGTAATGCAGATAACTTTTAATCTCAAACTTTAGTCTTAGCAAGTATTCAAAGGATCTGCAATGCAAAGAAAGATCACCATAAATCAAATGGTAATAACCAATAGGCCCTGAAAGAACCTATGACTCAGGTATAAAAGGGAAGAGAGTTACTTTTCTGTGTCAAACTGCTTCCCTAAAGTCCTGATGCCACGGGCCCAGAAAGTAAACAGCACAATTTATAAGAACACAACATGTTAACAATGCAATAAGCTAATTTTGAGTAAGAGTTCCTCTTAGTGAGAATTTTATTTTAAAAAAGTAAAAAGTAATCTACTTACAAAAATGTATAACAAGTGTGGGTATATAAAAGGATACAGACGAGACAGCCTCCAGATCCGCAGTGCTCAGCCAGTGGTGTGGGAAGTCCTCGTAGCATCCAAAGTCTTATGATTTTCAAGGGTCAAGCCCTCTTCATCCGAGCCTAAGAGAGTATGGATGATTCCACACCAACCTTTATATCATTCAAGCTATTAGCCTAGGTGTGCAACGTCCACCCACCTCAAATGTGAGGATGGATCAAGGGTGGAGCACAGACCACATTGGTGTATAAATAAATAAATATATATATATATATATGTAGCACCCTCCTAGGTAGGTGCTAAGATGAGTGTATTATGGTTTTTAGTTTCTCTGCTTAACAGGGAGATAGCTAGGTAAATGTATGTGCTGTCTGCTTAATAGAGAGCTGTGATCATTTAGTGTAGGCTGTTCTGTGTGCTCTGGTGCTGTTTTTTGCTGTTTGAGTGTCCCTATGCCTAGCATAATTTCATAGCTTCATAGTTGGTAAGGTTGAAAAAAGATGCTAGTCCATCCAGTTCAACCTGTGTAGGTGTATGTGTGTCAATGTCGATAATCATTTCCCATATCCCTGTATGTTGTGTTTACTAAGAGTTTTAAAACTATCAATACTTCCCGTTGACACCACCAATGTGGAAGAGAACATCCTTATTGCCCTGACAGTGAAAAAGCCCCTACGCATCTTAAGGTTAAACCACTTTACTTCCAATCTTTTTCTTTGGCCCTGTGTCTTCTTACATATGTCCTCTCAAGCGTCTCTTCTCCAGGGAACATTAAGTTTAGTGCTTGTAGCCATTCCTCGTAATTGAGGTCCTCTAGTCCCCTATTTATTTTGTTGTCCTTCTCTGCACTTTTTCTAGTTCCAGCACATCCTCCATGATGATTGGTAACCAGAACTGGTATATAAAAGGATACAGACGAGACAGCCTCCAGATCCGCAATGCTCAGCCAGTGGTGTGGGAAGTCCTCGTGCCTTTTTTATGCATGCTAATAGTCTGCTGGCATTGCTTGCTACAGCTTGGCATTACATGCTAGTGCTCCGTCTGTCTTCTACTAGCACCCCCAGATCTTTATCGATCCTGGATTCCCCCAGAGGTTCTCCGCCAAGTGAGCAATTTGCATTTATGTTTTTAGCCCCCCAAGTGCATTACTTTACATTTTTCAACTTTAAACCTCATTTGCCCAACTATTTTACTCTGGTTATCTTGTAAAGTTTCTATATGCAAATGGAAAGTTATTGCCCCACTTATTTCTGTGTCATCAGCAAAAACTGAGATTGATCGATTTACACCAACCTCTATATCATTTAAGGATAAATTAAACAGAATTGGTCCCAGAACAGAGCCTTTGGGGTACCCCACTTACCACTCCAGACCAGTCTGAGTATACGTTATTTTTCACCACCCTATAACCATTTTTTTTTATCCATGAACAAACTCTATGGTTCATACCTACAGACCTCAGTTTGTAGATTAAGCATTTGTGGGGGCCTGTATTGAATGCTTTCGCAAAATCCAGATACACCACATCCACAGGCCTTCCCTTATCTAGATGGCAGCTCACATCCTCATAGAATGTTAACAGATTGATCTTTGTAAACCCATGCTGATTACTGCTAATGATACTGTTTCCAACCTAGCAACCTAGGAAGGTTCTGGGCTATAGGTGGAAACTAGGCAGTTGAGCCACATGAATATGGATCCAGCCCCGGCCAATGACAAGGGGAGGTGCCCCTAGGTATGCTGGAATTTATATTGGATGAGCACATGAGCTCTGTGTCACTCCCAGGAGAGGTGATTTATTCACTCTTTTAAAAGGGACAGCCACATATTCCTACAACCTTATATTTAGGCCGTCATCATCTGCTGTTGTGATACTGAACTGAAATCCAGACAGGGCTGCCAGCCATCAATGCCCAGTAGCATCCAGCTTAGCTGAGAATAGCAAGTATGTCAGAGGATTAATATCCGTCTTCACCATTAAAAAGGCTCCGTACAGATAATCTCTCAACTTGTCTACTACAGCCCACTTTAGGGCCAGAAACTCCATCTTCTGTACAGGATAGTTCTTTTCAGACTTGGTCAAACTTCAGCTCACATATACTATGGGGCTAAACTCTCCCTCCTGTTCCTGGTACAGAACCCCACCCAGCCCCTCTTGCCTGTCATCCACATGAAGCTCGTATGGCTTGGCCAGAAATGGTGCTTCTGTGAGGCTTCTCTTGAGGTGATAGGAAGCTTTCTAACACTGATGGGTCCACTGCTCTTATATTGACTCTTTCAACTTCTGAGCCCCATGGCACAACTTGCAGCCTTCATTTTCCACTTCTTTCTTAAGCAACTTGTTAAGTGGCCAGGCAATCTTTGCAAAGTTCACCACAAATCTCTGATAAAAAGGAGCAGAACCCCAGGAAAGACCTCAGTTCCATCAAGGTTCTGAGTGGTACCCGCCTTCCTCTTTCTCGGAATAGGTTATCCTTCTGCAACCGAATCCAGTGCCGAGCATTCTTGGCACAACCAACATCAAAGTCATTCCTGGAGAACATCTTCTCCCACCTGGACAACTAATCTCAGACTCTTTCCTGCCACTCGGGTAACAATGACTCAAATAAAGAGAGGGGAACACCCTTTTCCAGCTTCTCTTTGTCCACTCTTTCAATCGTATAGTGATAATACGTGACATTCCAAAGACTGACTAACACCTTCCCTCCATCCTGGGACAGGGCTTTCTATCTAGGGCTGCTATCTCTGGAACCAATTCCACCCCTGCTTCACTTAGTTGTGTATCAGTCTCCAGGACATCAAAGGGGCCTGGCTGATCCCAAGTCAACTTGACAGTAGCCTTCATACAGACTATTTCACTTGGCTGCAACACCTCTCTCGCTTCCAGCCTCCATAGTCTTCCCACCCCTTCAGCTGGGGAGCTGTGTTCTTGGACCACTTGCTTAAAGGCTCAATGCAATTGGGGATGTATTTCCCTAAGGGCAAAATCTTCCTTTCCAGCCAATGCAATCAGTAGCCTCTTCACCAGGTCAGTGTTGGTCCCAATCAGCATCACGTTTTGTTCAGCCCCCAGGGGTCGGGGACACACAATGGCCAGTAAGTTGAATATTTTCATCTTCCCTGCTATGGATGGCCCAAAGGTGATCTTGATTCCGATGTATCCATCGTAAGGGAATTTCTCAGACCCAATTCCCTAAATCTCCAGCTTTTCCAGCTTATACAGGAAAGATCTATAAAAAGGTGTATGAAGCTAAAAAAACACAACCACCCGCCCGGCGCTCATGGATTGAATATAAAAGTATTTAGGGGTAAAATTATAAATATCTAAAACCATGCGTTTTAAAATATTTAAATGAATAGTTTGTGTATCCTTGGTATACACTAGCAGCCACTGTAAACAAAACTCTATGTATATAAAAAATGTAAACAATGCAAATCAATATCTGGGTCCTATTCAAGCATTATGCACATTCAGCGGTGCATAAACATACTCAATTAGGGCATGCTATAAACCATCTGTCCACTTATCATAAATCGTTCATAATGCTCAGAAGCAAAGTGTCCAGTCTTTATGCAGGAGAAACTGGTAAAGTGTGCAATCTTCCTTAGATGCAAGGCACCAGTGTTCTTAAACAGAGGATCAATAGCCTTCACCACACCTTCAGTGCTCCCCCATGTAATGGACACTCACCACATCTCACATTAATCAAGCCTGTATGCATCAGCTGCATGAGCCCTTGCCTCCAGATATCCGACAGTCTCCAGTGAATTTCCTTAACCAGGACACTTTCAACAGCTTCCTCCAGCACAGGGTCAGGCACCGTATCTCAGTCAAATCAGTGTAAGCAGACAACAGGAAACAAAGGATAGCGTAATATTGTTTTAACTTTATTTCCCCAATATGCAACACTCCAAAGCCCCCTCAATATATCCGTTTACATTTGGTCATATATAAAACAGCTATTCAAAGTTAGGTCTGGGACCGGGTATATACCGCTGCTCGCCGTCCGCGAGCCAGGATGCCTCCTTACAATCGGATGTATCGCCAATATGACCAAATGTAAGCGGATATATTGAGGGGGCTTTGGAGTGTTGCATATTGGGGAAATAAAGTTGAAACAATATTACGCTATCCTTTGTTTCCTGTTGTCTGCTTACACTGATTTGACTGAGATACGGTGCCTGACCCTGTGCTGGAGGAAGCTGTTGAAAGTGTCCTGGTTAAGGAAATTCACTGGAGACGGTCGGATATCTGGAGGCAAGGGCTCATGCAGCTGATGCATACAGGCTTGATTAATGTGAGATGTGGTGAGTGTCCATTACATGGGGGAGCACTGAAGGTGTGGTGAAGGCTATTGATCCTCTGTTTAAGAACATTGGTGCCTTGCATCTAAGGAAGATTGCACACTTTACCAGTTTCTCCTGCATAAAGACTGGACACTTTGCTTCTGAACACTATGAACGATTTATGATAAGTGGACAGATGGTTTATAGCATGCCCTAATTGAGTATGTTTATGCACCGCTGAATGTGCATAATGCTTGAATAGGACTCAGATATTGATTTGCATTGTTTCCATTTTTTATATATATACAGGAAATATGCTTCAAGTGTTTTTTATTGAAGTCTCTGAATAACAGTATCAATTGTGCTCCGGTGTCCAGTAAGGCTTTGATGTAGATGCCTTCCACTTGCATTGACACTATGTGGGAAGGGCCAATAAGTATTTCTAGCAGGTTCGCTTGCTTTTTAGAGTGAGCTAAGTTCCCTACTTTCCTTACTAGCTGCTGAAAGGACCTAACAGTGGCCTTGGGATGTGGGGAAGCATTGACACTCTGTACCCTTTTTCCCAACTTAGATGGCTTGCTATCCAGCTTGGGTGGGGGTGTAGGTACACACCCTGATGTCTTCTTCTTGCGCCTTAATCTGGTCTTCCCATTATTTCCCCTTTTGGAGCTCTGGACTTTGTCAGGTTTCTCAGCTGGCTCCTTCACTGAGAACCCTTGAAACTTCCTGTGTTCTGAGCAAGGAAGAGTTTCTGTAAGACTTTCAGCACCTTCTGATCTGGTTCAACCTTTTTCTGAGGACACTGGGCTCAGAAATGTCCATCGCTCCTAGTAGAGTCTGTTGCTTCTTGAACTGAACCCGAGTCAGCAACTCAACTGGGGCCACCTCACTGACAGACTTGGGAGGGTTTTGAGCATTTATCAGCCTCAGTCTCCTCATCACAATCCTCCACAAGGACACTTATTTCCGCCTGAATGGTTTGGGCTAACCCCTTCTCCCTCTTGAGATTAGGCTTTGACAGCTCTTTTAACCCTTAAATCTTTTCATCTAGCAAGGCTTCTTCCTCCCTTACTACTTTCATCAGCTCAGCTTAGGGACTGCTTATGTTCCTTTTAGTAACAGTCTTAGTACAATTGGGTGATTAGGTCTAGCACCCTGCAGAACTCATTCCAAATGGACTGTCAGCATCACGGGGGTCAATCCCTTTCTTCAGGATGATCTGGTGTAGAATACAATCCCCTTGGGTAATATAGTCAGAAAGTCTCTCACCTGTGCATTGATGGGTGTGTTCGAACTTTGGATCTGGGAGCTTTTCCACTCAAATACAGCATACGCAGCTTCAATGTAGTCCATAGCCACAGAGTCTTGTTTTCCCATCACTTAAGCTGCTACCCCCCTAAGACTCTCACTTAATCTCTGTCTTTTCACTGCTTTTGGAGCACTCCATTCTTTCACCACTTGTATGGCCTGTTCCATTCAACTTTCAAACTTTTCCTCTTCAGCAGCGGTTGGAATCTTCCCTAAGAAGAATCAAAGCTTCCAGTATTCCTGATGTACTAAAGCTGAAATATTATTCACTGAGCTCTCAACCAGCTTGTTTATGTCGGTATAGAAGGAGGCAGGGGGCAAACCGGCTGCATGTACATCAGCTTCCACTGACACTGGGCTTATTGACCTGACCTGCGAGCAATCCTCCACCAGGTCCCCAACTGGCAGCAATGTTATTGCTTGAGCCTTTAACCCTTCTTCCAATGTCTTTCTGAAAGCAGGCCAGTATAACCACTCTCCACTCTAGCAAGGCACATGTGCAATCAAGGGCGAACTCCGTCCTCATGTCGACGAGATATACCCCTTGCTCTGGCACAGCCTTCCTCACCAGCTGCCCTACTTCCCTTTTCGGTCTATTCACTTCCAAGTATCTCCACCACTGTACACAACTCTAGTTAGCTACCTTGCTTTAACCCCACGGGGCTAGGTCCATCCACTCTTCATCTTTTGGTTCATCACACTGCTTGCTAGAGCTAAACCATGAGGGATAACCTGGATGAGCCCCCAATGTTGCCCCACCCCTGTAAGGGCAACTGGAAGATTGCTGTTCCCAAAAGTTTTCCTGAGCTTGCAAGCCTCCCGACATCTCTGACACCCTGGGTTTGACATAATTCAAAGAAAAATGCCATTGCAAAGACATCAGACTGTAGCAAAGTAAATGAGTATTTTACTAAGGAATCTTGAGTCAGCAAAGACCAAGAAATGTTATTGCAGATATCTTTCAATCTCAAACGTTAATCTTAGCAAGTATACAAAGGATATGCAATGCAAAGAAAGATCACCAGAAATCAAACGGTAATAACCAATTGCCCCGGAAAGTACATTTGACCTCAGGTGTAAAAGGGAAGAGAATGACCTTTCTGTGTCAAACTGCCCCCTTGAAATCCTGATGCCACGGGCCCAGAAAGCAAACAACTCAATTTATAAGAAACCAATATGTAAACAACGCAATAAGCAAATTTTGAGTAAGAGTCCCCCCTAATGAGCACAGATGTTATGAATTGTGGGGGGGAGAAGAGTAGAGAAGTCCTTTTAGTGTGGGTATTCGGAATTTTCAGCTAGCTCAACAAGGGCCCAGAAAGATTGATGTGTGACCAGCAATAGTGGATAGTATATGCAAGGTGTTTCATGTCAGCTAGCACCTGGCAATACAAGCAACACCTTTCATTAGTGATACCAGACTAGATCTTTAGCAGACATCCCCTCAGTCAGCTCTCAGACTAACCTGCGGCCTCCCGAACAGCAAGCACATGGCAGAATTGCCATGGAGGAAGACCCAGAAGCCAAGTGTCTCAGAGAGTTTATACAGTTTCCCAGCATCCTTCTGGCCCTGCTCCCGGGGATTGGCCAGGGCTGCATGAATATTCACACTGTCATCTACATTGTACATTGTACATCTACAGTTCCACACCTATGTTCCAGAGAATTCTCCCAGCGCTCTGGAAAGCAGAGGGAGCCATCAGACTGGCAGCAGCTGAAAACACTGCATCTTTCTGTATATTCTTCTGCTCACTCCCACAACCTATCTCTCTCCTCAAAAGCCCAACATCTTCCTGCTTAAATACCCCTGTGAAGAAGTGCACGTGATAAAGTTGCTGAAAGAGAACTGTATTGAAGTTAAATTTCAGCAAAGCACAAGTCACCCTGACTGGGTTTACTTACAGAATGTTACAGCGATAAGTATAGCAGTAGATTTCAGGTGCACTGACAGCTTCTGTCTCGAGGGGCGGAAATGCAAATTGGCCGGTCTGTACCCAAGTCTTCCCGGAAGAATGGCATGTCCCTGCACTTTCCCTACTCATTTCGAACCTCTCTCTGCTGCTAAATACTGTCCCTGACAGATGGGTGACCTGTCCCTACACTACCCATACTTGAAATGCACGTCAAGACCGGGAGCCAGGTTCCTAAGTAGACTATGCTTGACCTAAGATGGCCAAAAAAGTCACATGGGGCACCAGCATCCAATCAGATAGCTCCCCCAGTGACCCAGGAATCCATATAGGAACCATTTTACTCTTGACTTCCTCTTCCTCTGCAGTCAGATAATTTTTTTTCCTGGGGGGGGAGGGTTCAGGCTGTAATGTTCTGGTACCTTTGGGTACCCTAATTACTCTTTCATAAGTGTATGCGCCCCACCATTCTCTTTTGGTAAGGTGCGCATACACCTTTAAGACTGATGCTGTCATCACTGAGCGCCGGACTGGATGGCTATTTAGATCGCCGGCTCTCACTCACATGTGTTCGTTCAAACTGCTTTGTGCCTTGATGCTAACCTGTCTTGAAGCTCTCATGCTTGCAAGCATACCTCGCTGTCGGAACCACGCTGCGCTGATCCCTGTATCCCGCTACCGGATCATCCGCTCTTGCCGAACCTCTCCTCTGCTACATTGCTATTAGTGATAAGTACCCCACAGGGGAAACCTCTATAACCTTTATACTAAAGCTTACACCATCTAGCTCTGCATACTAAGGACTATTACTACATCTGCATTATCTAAGATTGCTAGCTCTTGAGCCTACTACCACCTGTTCTTGCACTGGGTTGATCTCTCTTGTATGTCCACCTGCTACTCTGTCATCTGCTACCATACATGATTGCTAAACCTATCTGCATCCCATCTGCTACTATCTTACTTTCAAGAACATTTCCTTTCAAGTGTCTGTCATCTACCATCTCTACCCAACCTGTCTCTTCAGCCTATCCTCACTGTGTTACTATATACATAAGTCACTCTAGGAAACATCTTATTGAGTGTGTGTATTTACTTGCTGAATTGAGATCATCCCCACATGATGAGTCATTGAGAGTTGGGAATGGTGTCTCAGCGTTTCTCTACATGACTACTGAAGTGGAATATTTCTGCAGCTGAAAATCCACATCATACGTAAAACGCAGGAGCGTTATAGATTGAACGAACCACAAATGGATTCAGCAGAAATAACCACTCAGATGACACAATTAAAACAGCAAGTAACTGCGTTAATACACGCACTTGCTGAATTAAAAGAAGACAATCAGGCTCTGTCGCAGCAGGTAATTAGACTGACACAACTTACCACTGCTCAGTCCCCTGAACCCAAAATAAATCCTCCTTTGGTATTTACAGGCGATCGCAAAAAATTTTGCGAATTTAAAAACGCATGTGAGTTACTTTTCTTGCTAAAACCCCGTACCTACCTTACTGATCACATTAAGGTTTGTACTATTATTTCTTACCTAACAGGCGATCCTCGGGCCTGGGCAGACTCTCTTTTTGAGAAAAGCGATCAGCTTCTCAACTCCTATGCCTTGTTCCTAGCAGAACTCACTAGCCTATATGATGATCCCAATAGGCAGAGTACTGCCGATCTTCAATTAAGATCCTTGAAACAAGGTGGGAGACCTGTAGAAGACTTTGTCGCAGAATTCAAGAGATGGACCCTTGATTCAGAATGGAATGATGCATCTCTGAAAACCCAATTTAGGCTTGGCCTATCAGAGGCCGTTAAAGACGAGCTCGCCCGAGCGGATCTGCCAAAAACCCTGGATGCATTGATACAACTCAGTATCACCATAGATAGAAGACTACGAGAAAGAAAGGCTGAGAAAATGGGAATGCCATTATCCAGTTCTTCTCGGATTTCGGCCGTTGACCCCGTTCCTGTGAAGGTAGGAACCATACGCCCACCTCTATCAATTATGGAAAGAGCCAGAAGACGATCTGGTAATCTCTGCTTGTACTGTGCATCCCCGGATCACAAGATAAACGTCTGTCCCCTAGTCTACAAAAAGAAGGGTGAGTGTTCACATGTCCTCCTAGGGGGATTGACAACTTCAATCACTAACCCTTATCTTTCTGTTTGCTTAACATTACAGTGGGACCAGAACAGGATTACTACTAAGGCCATGATTGACACAGGATCTTGTGGAAATTATATTGACATACGTTTTGCTGCTTTAAATAAAGTTCCTATTATTTCTAAACTTAAACCTGTCTCAGTGAGTCTTATTAACGGTGTTCCTTTATCCTCTGGTCCGATCACTGATCAGACACAGGCACTCCTAGTCACTACTAACGGGTCTCATATGGAGACCACTACCTTCGATCTAATACCTTCACCCCACTTTCCTATTGTTTTGGGACTTCCCTGGTTGCACACACATCAACCAACCATAGATTGGAAGGAACGGACCCTGACCTTCCTCTCTTGCTATTGCGAGGGTACGTGTAACCTCCCGTCTTTCGGGAAGATCCTGTCTGTGGTGACAGATGAGATTGCACCACTATGTTATCAGGATCTCTCTGAGGTTTTTCTTGAGAAAAATGCTCAAGCATTACCTCCTCATCGAGACTATGATTGTAGCATTGATCTACTCCCAAATAGCAAATTGCCGTTCGGTCATGTTTATCCTCTTTCACAGGATGAACTTTCCCATCTCAAAGACTATTTGGATGAGAATTTGGAAAAAGGTTTTATTAGACCTTCCACTTCTTCCACAGCAGCAGGACTCTTTTTTGTCCGCAATAAGGACTCAAGTCTCAGGCCTATCATCGACTATAGGCAATTGAATGCTATTACAATAAAAGATCGCTATCCTCTACCGCTTATCCCTGAGCTCATTGAGCAGGTGCGTGGAGCTACCTATTTTTCAAAATTGGACCTGAAAGGAGCATACAATCTCATTCGAATCCGTGATGGACACGAGTGGAAGACTGCATTCAGAACCAGATACGGATTGTTCGAATATCTTGTAATGCCATTCGGGCTATGCAACGCCCCTGCAGTTTTTCAACGATTTATAAACGATATTTTCAGAGACTTACTAGATGTCTGTGTTGTGGTATATCTGGACGATATACTTATATATTCACGATCCCTGTCTGAACACATAAGACATGTAAGACTAGTATTATCGAGATTGCTTGCACACAACCTTTATGTGAAACTTAAAAAATGCTTGTTTCATAAAGAAGAGGTACTCTTTCTAGGCTACATCATATCCAAAACAGGAATCGAGATGGACATGAGTAAGATATCCTGCATTCAGGATTGGCCTACACCAACCACACGCAAGGCGCTACAGCGATTCCTTGGATTTTCGAATTTCTACAGGAAGTTCATTAGAAACTTCTCTGCCATTGTGAGACCCCTCACACAGCTCACTAGCATTAAAAAACCATTCAAATGGTCAGATGAAGCAAATAAAGCTTTTCACCTGTTAAAGACAAGGTTTACTTCTGCTCCCATACTACGCCATCCAGACCCATCCCTCCAATACATTCTGGAAGTAGATGCGTCAAACATGGCAGTAGGAGCAATACTTTCCCAACGACCAACTCACACTTCACCACTTCATCCAGTCGCCTTTTTTTCTAAATCCTTAAGCAGTCCCGAGATAAATTACCCCGTGGGTGAAAAGGAACTGCTTGCTATAAAATTGGCTCTGGAGAATTGGCGACATCTACTCGAAGGCACCCAATTACCAATACTTATATACACGGACCATAAAAATCTCCAATATCTTCAGACTAACAAAACTCTCTCGCACCGACAGGTACGATGGTCACTATTCTTTTTAAGGTTTAACTTCCTAGTGACCTACACACCTGCAGATAAGAACAAAAAGGCGGATGCACTATCACGACTAACTGAAGAAAACTACTTTGAAATCCCTTCCGTTCCTATAATACCTCACAAACGCATTATTGGAGTTGTCCGTTCCTTGAAGGAAGAGGTTTTGCATGGTATAAGTTTGGATACACCCCCACCACAACTAAATACTGATGCAGAAGGCTTCCTCTACTACAACGACAAACTTTACATACCACCTACCCTACGCACCAAGATCTTGGAATTATCGCATGATGTGCCTATGGCAGGACATATGGGTATGACAAAGACTCTTAATCTGATTACCAGGCAATTCTGGTGGCCTGACATGAAAACATCTATACAAAAATTCGTCTCTTCATGCAATGTCTGTGCCAGGTCCAAAATTGACACTACGAGACCATCCGGTCTACTATGCAGTCTACCAATACCCCAAACTCCATGGGAAGTTGTGTCCTTGGACTTTATAGTGGAATTGCCTCCTTCCAAAGGATTTAATACCATCTTAGTGTCAGTGGACCATCTGACGAAAATGGCACATTTCATTGCTATTCGCAGACTACCTTCGTCCAAACAAACGGCAGAACTCCTGATGAAACATGTCTTTAAGTTACATGGTATCCCAAAAACTCTTCTGTCTGACCGTGGATCACAATTTATTTCCAAGTTCTGGCAAGAACTATGTCACATACTACGGATCGAGCGGAAGCTCACTTCTCCTTACCATCCGCAGACCAACGGACAGACTGAAAGAGTCAACCAATGCATCGAGCAATATTTACGTTGTTACACTTCTTACCTACAGGATGATTGGGTGGATCTTCTCCCTCTGGCAGAATTTGCCTACAACAACCCACAGTACGACCAAGCAGAGTCCGTTCTACTTGAACTATGGGTTTCATCCCTCTATTCTTCCACCACGCATCCTTCCTTCAAATAACCCAGTAGCTTCAGACTATCTTACCCAAATAAAGGACTCTCTGGGTTTGCTTAATACTACCATTGCACACGCTCATAGTCAACAAAAGAAGTACTATGATCTTCGCAGAAGACCTTCTCCTCAGTACGCTATCGGGGACCTCGTTTGGCTCTCAACAAAAAATTTAAGACTGAAAATCCCTAGCAAAAAGCTTGGACCTCTGTTCTTGGTACCTTTCCCAATCAAGAAACTTATTGGAAAAGCTGCAGTACAGCTTACATTGCCAATAGACCTCAAAATACATCCCATTTTCCATGTGTCGCTACTGAAGCCCCATGTTCCTGACCAAGGAATAAGGCCTACTATCCCACCTCCTCCTCCTGTACAAGTTGAAGGTGGAGAAGAATATGAGATAAAAGAGATTCTGGATTCTCGTATCCACAGAGGAAGACTTCAGTACTTGGTTCGATGGAAGAACTATGGGCCCCAAGACGACACCTGGCTAAACACCTCTGACATTCATGCCTCTAGATTAATCCGCAATTTTCATGCGAAGTACCCAGACAAACCAGCTCCAGAGGCCTTCAGGAGCCGGCCTTAAGGGGGGGGGGGGTACTGTAATGTTCTGGTACCTTTGGGTACCCTAATTACTCTTTCATAAGTGTATGCGCCCCACCATTCTCTTTTGGTAAGGTGCGCATACACCTTTAAGACTGATTCTGTCATCACTGAGCGCCGGACTGGATGGCTATTTAGATCGCCGGCTCTCACTCACATGTGTTCGTTCAAACTGCTTTGTGCCTTGATGCTAACCTGTCTTGAAGCTCTCATGCTTGCAAGCATACCTCGCTGTCGGAACCACGCTGCGCTGATCCCTGTATCCCGCTACCGGATCATCCGCTCTTGCCGAACCTCTCCTCTGCTACATTGCTATTAGTGATAAGTACCCCACAGGGGAAACCTCTATAACCTTTATACTAAAGCTTACACTATCTAGCTCTGCATACTAAGTACTATTACTACATCTGCATTATCTAAGATTGCTAGCTCTTGAGCCTACTACCACCTGTTCTTGCACTGGGTTGATCTCTCTTGTATGTCCACCTGCTACTCTGTCATCTGCTACCATACATGATTGCTAAACCTATCTGCATCCCATCTGCTACTATCTTACTTTCAAGAACATTTCCTTTCAAGTGTCTGTCATCTACCGTCTCTACCCAACCTGTCTCTTCAGCCTATCCTCACTGTGTTACTATATACATAAGTCACTCTAGGAAACATCTTATTGAGTGTGTGTATTTACTTGCTGAATTGAGATCATCCCCACATGATGAGTCATTGAGAGTTGGGAATGGTGTCTCAGCGTTTCTCTACATGACTACTGAAGTGGAATATTTCTGCAGCTGAAAATCCACATCATACGTAAAATGCAGGAGCGTTACACAGGCTTGGGTACCCAGAGGACAATACTTAGCATAGACAAATTGTGGGTGTGGCACAAAAACTGAATTTTTGTAAAATCTTACCTGTAAAATTCCTTTCTCTGAGTCCTCCGACAGTCGCTGCCTCCTCTAAGTCATCACTGTTGGGTATTGACTTCCGCTCCGCAGGAGTAGCTAGGCATAAGACTTAGTCAAAAGAACAAAGGCATTTGCATATACACACCCATGGGGGCTGTCCCATCTGGTCAACACCCCCCTGCAGTGACCACTCCCAACTCAGTTTGGTAGCATAGCAGTAGGTAATAAGAACCCCAAAAGAGGGGCGGGGCGGTGACTGTCGGAGGACTCAGAGAAAGGAATTTTACAGGTAAGATTTTACAGAAATTCTGTTTTCTCTTACGTCCTCCGACAGTCGCCGCCTCCTCTAAGTCATCACTGTTGGGATGTCCCAAAGCAGTATAGACATGAGGGGTGGGAGACGCAGCCGTAGACAAGGCAACGCAGTACCCACATCAGAGAAAGGAACCTTACATGCACAGTAAGAGAACCTCTGGGCAACAGAAAACAATGCTCAACAGGAGCAACAGCCCAGGAAAGCAAATACCAACAGCCAGGGATCCATAAAAAACAAGGGTCCTTCATGGCACCGCCGCACTGAGAACCTTGCGGCCAAAGGAGGCATCAGCTGATGCCAGAACATCTACTTTGTAGAATTTGGAAAAAGTGTGCACCGACGACCAAGTCGCAGCCTTGCACACCTGGGCCACCGAGGCCCGATGCCAATAGGCCCAGGACACACTCACAGATCTGGAAAAATGCGCCTTAACAGGGAAGGGTGGAACCGTTCCTTCAAAGCATAAGCCTGTTCAATGGTCTGTCTGATCCATTTGGCAATAGTCGCTGGGGATGCAGCCATGCCCTTCCGAGGTCCCTCAGGAAGGACAAAGAGGGAATCCGTCTTCCTAAAAGATTCCGTAGACGACAGGTAAACCCTGATCGCCCTGACAACATCCAAGGAATGCAGAGCAACCTCCTTAGGATGCTTAGGCTTTGTACAAAGCGAAGGTAGGACAATGTCCTCATTAATGTGGAACTCAGAGACCACCTTAGGAAGAAAGGAGGGATGCGGACGCAACACCACCTTATCCTGGTGAATCACCAAGTACGGAGAACGGCAAGATAACGCTGCCAGTTCTGACACCCTGCGAGCCGAAGTGATCGCCACCAAAAAGGCAACCTTCTTCTATATCCCGAATGTTTTCAAAGGGAGCACGCTGTAACACGGACAGAACCAAATTCAAGTCCCATGGAGGCAAGGGCTCCTTCCTGGGAGGAGCCAAATGTCGCACACCTTGAATGAAGGTGCGAACCAGGGAATGAGATGCCACAGGGCGTTGGAAAAGAATAGCCAGTGCGGACACCTGGCCCTTGATCGTGGCCAGCGCCAGGCGCTGGTCCACGCCAGACTGGAGGAAGGCCAACACTCTCGACACTGAGTAGGAGCGAAATAAGCCTTCCAGGTACGGTAATAGATTTTACCAGAGGAGGTTTTCCTAGCCTTGACAAGGGTAGGGATGACCTCAGAGGAGAGACCCCTGTCCTTCAGGACCTGGGTCTCAACAGCCAGGCCGTTAAAGCCAGCGACTGTAAAGCAGGATGGAAGATCGGACCCTGAGACAGGAGATCTTCCCGCAGAGGCAGACGCCGCAGAGGCGCCACCGCCAAGTGAACAACGTCGGCGTACCAGGACCGGCGTGGCCAGTCCGGAGCCACCAGAATCACCAGGTGCGGTTCCGAGGTTAACCTGCGGAGGAACCTGGATAGCAATTGAATCGGGGGAAAGGCATACATAAGATGATACTGATGCCAAGGAGGCCACCAACACATCCGAGGCGTCCGCCAGCGGATCGTGCGTTCTTGCCACGAACCTTTCCACCTTTCGGTTTAGCTGGGAAGCGAACAGATCCACGTCCGGGGATCCCCACCTCGCACACAGCATTTGGAAGACCTCCGGGTGCAGGGACCATTCCCCCTGGTCCAGGGTCTGGCAGCTCAGATAGTCGGCCTGCCAATTCTCCACACCCGGAATGTGAACTGCCGATGTCGCCGGGACATGAGTCTCGGCCCAAGACAGAATGTCGGTCACCTCTCGGGCCACACGCGCACTCCTGGTGCCCCCTTGATGGTTGATGTAAGCCACCGCGGTAGCATTGTCCGTCTGTACCCGGACAGGACGGCCCCGAAAACAGTCCGACCACCGGAAGAGACAGAGCTTTATCGCTCGCAATTCCAGCACATTTATCGGGAGGGAGGACTCCTCCTCCGACCAAGTGCCCTGGGCAGACAGGTTGCCCAGAACTCCACCCCAGCCCGACAGGCTGGCATCCATGGTAATCACCGTCCACACCAACAGACGGAAGGACTTGCCTTCCGCCACCGACGGGGACTGGAGCCACCACAGAAAAGCCAATCTGGTCTGACGACTCAAGGAAACATACAGATCCAGGGACTGAGGCAGTCTGTCCCACCTGTCCAGGATCTCCGCTTGGAGAGCCCGCGTGTGAAACTGAGCAAAGGGTATCGCCTCGAAGGCCGAAACCATCAACCCCAGGCCCCGCATACAGGCCCTGTGTGACGAGGACGGCAGGTCCCTGAGGGACCCGATCTCGTCCCGCAAAGTCCGGAGCTTGTCCTCCGGCAAAAACACCTTTGCCTGAGCAGAGTCCAGAATCATTCCCAGGTAGGGAAGACGAACCGATGGAGACCGGTGGTGGACAGATCGCGCACTAGGTCCTGGCTGGCACGTGATCTCAGAAGTAGATCGTCCAGGTAACCCAAGACTGCAATGCCCTGAGCCCTCAGCAGGCCCAGAACCGGCGCCAACACTTTGGTAAACACCCTTGGTGCCGAAGTGAGACCGAAAGGTAACGCCACAAACGGGTAGTGGTCCTCTGCGATAGCAAATCGAAGGTACCGCTGATGACCCTCAAAAATGGGGATGTGCAGGTACGCATCTTTTAGATCTATCGAGGCCAGGAATTCTCCTGGACTCAAGGAGGCCACCACCGAACGGAGAGACTCCATACGGAACTTCCGAACATGCACGAAGCGGTTCAGCCCTTTCAGGTCCAGAATAGGACGCACTTTTCCCTCCTTTCTGGGACCAGTGAACAGATTTGAATAAAACCCCCGAAACCTGTCCCGATGAGGCACCGGGACAATCACCCCCTGAGCAAGAAGGTCCTGCACCGCTTGATGCAGGTCCTGCAAACGCCCCGGAGGCAAATGAAGATTTGAGGGAAAGAATCTGTCAGCCGGCCGGGAAAAGAATTTGATCTTGTATCCCGATCTAACGATTTCCAGAACCCACCTGTCCGATATCCGGAGCAGCCAAGGTTGGAGGAAACTGCGCAAATGTCCCCCCACCCCTGAAATGGGTGAGGGCGCCCCTTCAGGCAGAGGCGGATTGACCCGCCGAGCCGGCATTGCCGGACTTCTGCTAACCCGCCCAGGGCTTCTTCTGACTGCCCTGGGCCTTGAAGGGCTTGCCCTTGGATTGGTTCCAAAAGGCACGAAAGGACCCCTGAGTGGATCTAGGCGCAGAACCCCACTTGCCTTGAAAGGACTTGTTCTTCGGGTTCTGGGGCAGCATGGTGCTCTTGCCCCCTGTGATGCCTTTTACCAGGGTATCCAACGCCTCGCCAGCATAGGGGAAATCAGCAACTGTTTTCCACGAGGACTGGTCAGCCGACCAGCTCTTCAGCCATATCAGTCGTCGGTTTAGTACCGAGACACTAGATAGGCGTGCTACTAAAGGGGCCTCATTCAAGGCCGCATCACACAGATACATGATTCCTTGATGGATTTGATCCACCATTTCCAGCCGAGCAGGCGGAACATCATCAGACACGAGGTTGCTCCTAAGCACCTTAGTCCAATCAGCCACCGCCTGAGCCACCAAAACGGACGCGAAAACGGGTCTGAGCAACGAGCCCGCCACCGTATAGGAATGGCGGGCTAGAGACTCCAACCGTCTGTCCGTGGGATCCCGGAAAACCGGGGCATCCTCAGAAGGAACCAAGATAGCCTTGTTTAACACAGCCACAGTGTGATCTACCTGTGGAGGCACACACCATCGTGATTCCGTAGCCGGTGCAAAAGGATAAAGCAATTTGAACCGACTAGGAACCAGGAATGGACGTTTTAACGTGCGCCATATTTCATTAACAGTGTAATGAAATTCAGATGGGCAGGGAAAAACCGACTTGCGGGTCCTGTGTGTCCCAAATGAGGACACAACGCCCGGAGGACAGGGATCATCCTCCAAATGTAGTGTTTCCTTAACAGAAACAATTAATTCATCCATGGTCGCCCGCTCTTCAGGCGACCCCGGGGAGGAGGTATCAACCCCTTCCACCTCTGCCTCCCCCTCAGACCCCAGCAAGTCCAAGGATGAGCGAGACCCTGAAAAGGGCACGCTCGCAGCAGCAGCAGCCATATCGCCATTTGAATCAGAGGAGAGAGATAATCTGGGCCTCTTTTTAGCAGCACGTTCAGCCATCAGCATTTCCATGTTTGACACCAAGGTCGCTACTACAGCGGCCAAATCAGGTCTCAGAGGGGCCACAGGAGAACTGGGGACCCCCACCAGAGCTGGGGGGAATTTGCTGTCCTGAGAATCCATTGCTCCAGGTGACAAAAACAACAGTGCAATAAAGTTAGTACTGTCCCTTTAAGAGCCCAGCGGAGTGCGCAGCCCACCGCTTCAGCTACAGTGACAAAGACCCCCAAACAGGAGAGAAAAAACGGAGCCAGAAATGACAATACAGAAAGATATTGAGAGCAATAACCTGCAGAGCCCCGCAGAGTGTTGCCACCGAGTGTCCTGCTTCAGAGGAAAAGGAAGTGCTGCTAGAGTAGGCTGAACTTATAGGCTGCATGACCCAGGGAAAATGGCTGCCCCATAGGATTGCATGGGAGGCTCCGCCAAAATGGCCGCAGGACATGCGGTCGGAACGATCGTTCGTCTACCGCAAAATGGCGGTGGATGGAGCCAAAAACAGCATGTAGATTGCCCATAGAGAAGCCAAACATGCCTGCCCATACCTAAAATGGCGGACCGCGCGGTTTTACCCCGCTGCGGCCGCCACACACACAGTCTGCACCCCCAACAACCACCAAAGTGACACAGGGAAGGGGACCCCCAAAAACATACAGCACCGCAGCGCATGCACAAGCGATCCCCGCAGGGACCGCATCAGGGAGTCACACAGGCACAGACATGGGGGACACACAGCAACACAGGACTGCCACCCCAGACAGAGGCCCCACACAGAAGTACTTACCTGTACCAGATGGCGTGGGGTGCCTCTATGAACGGAAAGCCGCTGTCCTCATATGACAGGAAGTGCCGTTTACTAGGGACATGACACTGCAGCATCGCAGATGTGTCCTGTGAGGTAACCACCTCACGGCTGCATCCCTGCTGCGAACAGGGATGGGTCGTTCTTAGTGCCAGGGCGAACCATAGCTGAACGCTCGATGGCGGGCTGGGGGTCCATCTGACCGTTGCCCTGGAGAACCAGGGCGGTCAGTCCAAATCCCAGCACCGCACGAATCCATCTTCTTCCGAAGAATCGACTAAAACTAAAGCTGACAAAATAAACAGCTAGTAAAGAAAACTGACATTTTCAAAAGAAAATCAAATAAAAAAGTTTAGATAGGCTGAGACTGAAGCCCCAGCACAGGGAAGCCTAACTACTCCTGACGCTAGGCAGATTAAAACTGAGTTGGGAGTGGTCACTGCAGGGGGGTATTGACCAGATGGGACAGCCTCCATGGGTGTGTATATGCAAATGCCTTTGTTCTTTTGACTAAGTCTTATGCCTAGCTACTCCTGCGGAGCGGAAGTCAATACCCAACAGTGATGACTTAGAGGAGGCGGCGACTGTCGGAGGACGTAAGAGAATGAAGTATTTCCTTAACTATAGATGTGCTTGCTGTCAGAGCTGGGTAAACTGTATGTATAATCAACTACATACAGGATATTGCCTTGTGTTGCAGCAGCAGGATGGAGATTTCCCATCATGCTCTCAGAACAAAATTGATTCAGGTTGAGCGCTCACCCATTCACAGGACACCTTGTATTTTATCAACAAATACAAAGCTTCCTCTGATTAGCAAAGGTGGAGATTGTGACATTATCCACCCACCTCAGTCAAACAGAGAGAGCCTTGTATTTGTTGATAAAATACAAGGTGTCCTGTGAATGGCTGAGTGCTCAACCTGACCCAATTTTGTTCTGAGAGCATGATGGTAAGTCTCCATCCTGCTGCTGGAACACAGTATCATACCTCCCAACTTTTGAACCTGACAAAAAGGGACACCAAAGAAGGTGAGTAACCTAAGGCGCAAGCAAAAAAATGGGTGTGGTCAAACTATTAGCAGTGGGAGGGGCTTAAGGGGCAGGGTCACTTCTGGCAGGAGAGAGGACAGGGGTCACTGTTGGCAGGAGAGAGGACAGGGGTAAGTGTTGGAAGGAGAAAGGACAGGGGTCACCGATGGAAGGATAGAGGACAGGGGTCACCACTTGAAGGAGAGCGGACAGGGGTGACTGGTGGAAGAATAGAAGACAGGGGTCACTGCTGACAGGGCAGAGCACAGGGGTCACCTCTAGCAGGAGAGAGAGCAGGGGTCATTGCTGGCAGGGCAGAGCACAGGAGTCACCAATGGCAGGAGAGAAGGCAGGGGGTCGACGCTGGCAGGAAAAAGGAAGGAGTCAACACTGGAAGGAGAGGAGGCAGGGGTCCCTCCTGGCAGGAAAGCGGACAAGGGTCACCACTGGCAGGAAAGAGGACAGGGGTCACTGGTGGCAGGAGAGAGGGCAGGGGTCACCATAAGAAGGAGAGAGGGCAGGGGTCACTGCTGGCAGGAAAGACAGGGGTCACCAGTGGCAGGAGAGGGCAGGGGTTACCGCTAGCAGGAGATGGGGCAGAGGTCACCCCTGGCAGGAGGGAGGGCAGGGGTCACTGCTGGTATGAGAGAGGGCAGGGGTCACCACTGGCAGAAAAGAGGACAAGGGGCACCGCTGGCAGCAGAGAGGGTAGGGGTCATTGCTGTCAGAAAAGAGGGCAGGAGTCACTGCTGGCAGGAAAGAGGACAGAGATTACCGCAAGATCTCCTCCTCGACTCTTCCCAACTTAGCACAGAGCTGAAATTTGATTCTCTCTCACACAGATATGGGCACTGAGTGTAGCTGATGAATATGTTACACTTCTAACCTGTGGAATTCTCAGGCTGTAGTCACCAGCTACACACAGTGCAGTGCATGAAGCAGTGTGAGAGAGAAGAATGCTGCTTTCTTGTTCTATTCTCCCTCACCAGGGGCGGACTGACAACTCATGGGGCCCCCGGGCAATAAGAGATCATGGGGCCCCCTGTGTCCCCGTCCACACTCAAGCCACACCTACAAAAAGCCCCACCTACATCTTGCACTGTCCATACTACATGCGTTAGTCACAGAATTTCTCTACACTGTGTTTAAAATAAATGTAAGAAGACATTCTTCTCACTGACCACCAATTGTAAGGAACATTCTTCCCACTGACCACCAATTGTAAGGAACATTCTTCGCACTGACCACCAATGTAAGTGACATTCTTCCCACTGACCACCAATGTAAGGGAAATTCTTCCCTCCCACTGACCACCAATGTAAGTGACATTCTTCCCACTGACCACCAATGTAAGGGACATTCTTCCAACTGACCACCAATGTAAGGGACATTCTTTTCACTGACCACCAATGTAAGCGACATTCTTCTCACGGACCACCAATGTAAGGAGACATTCTTCTCACTGACCACCAATGTAAGGAGACATTCTTCTCACTGACCACCAATGTAAGGAGACATTCTTCTCTTTGACCACCAATGTAAGGAGACCTTCTTCTCACTGACCACCAATGTAAGGGACATTCTTCCAACTGACCACCAATGTAAGAGACATTCTTCTCACTGACCACCAATGTAAGGGACATTCTTCCCACTGACCACCAATGTAAGGGATATTCTTCTCACTGACCACCAATGTAAGGAGACATTCTTCTCACTGACCACCAATGTAAGGGGCATTCCTCCCACTGACCACCAATGTAAGGAGACATTCTTCTCACTGACCACCAATGTAAGGGACATTCTTCCCACTGACCACCAATGTAAGGAGACATTCTTCCCACTGACCACCAATGTAAGGAGACATTCTTCTCACTGACCACCAAAGTAAGGATAAAAGGTGGACCCTCATTGGTGGAGGCGGACGCATGCGCAGTGGAGGACGGCAGCGGCCATCTTTTCGGTTGGAAACAGCTACACCGATGTGGATACACTAAACGCTGCTGCCACTCTGCCCAAATGTGAGTATGATACATTATGTTTAAGTAAATAAAGGATTGCTTTGGACATATTACGCTATGAGAGGCTCCCTTTGTGTCTTTTGAGACAATGTTCACAGGGGAACACCAGCATTTGGGACACGACTGACTACGGATATCCGCTGGGAGAATGTCTTATGCTTGTTGATTGATACACACTGCCTATAAGATTTGAGACCTGGTAAGGGTGTTTAAAGCGGAGTTCCGGGCACAGAAGTCATTTTTCAGTGAACATATCCCCGGGACAGTCAGGGCTAGCACATTCCACAATGGCTAGCCTCTGATCTGTCCCGGTTCGCACTTACCTTTTAGAAGAAATACTTACTTATAAAATTTCTTCCACAGCGTTTCCATCTCTCTTGTGGGCAGCTGAAGCCGGCGCGGTCCTCTTCTGTGTCTTCTTCCGCGTCTTCTTGTCCCAGAATGCGCCTGCACCGGCCCCTCTCGTCACTTCCGGTGCGGCGCCGCATTCCTCCACAGCTTCTGGGCATGCCCAGAAGCTGTTTAGCAGGGGAATGCGGCGTCGCCCGGAAGTGACGAGCGGGGCCGGTGCCGTCGCATTGATTCCTGGGAGCTATGACGTTCAGCTCCCAGGAATCATCGCGAGATGAGAGGAAGTGACAGCGGAGCCGCGGCGCTGAGGGAGGAAGTACTCTGAGGTGAGTATTTACGATCTTCATTTACAAGGTGAGTAAACAAAAAAAAAAAAAAACCTAACTATCCAATTCCTTTTCAGGTGATGTCTAACTAGCGGAGGGGCATAAAAAAAAATATTGATTTTGTGCCCGGAACTCCGCTTTAAGATGTCTCTCTTGGTGGTGGTTCTATGTCACTTGGTCTTCCGTGGGAGAGTTGGTGGATGCAATTGCTAATACACACGTGGATATCTACTGTCATATGGATTTTAACCTTCCCCCATCCGCGCTACAGCCTATATACGGCTGCAGCGCGGACTCGAATTTTCGGGAGGCCATTTTTAAACGGCCTCCCAGTGACACGCCCCCCGCGCGCTCCCGCGAGCGCGCTGCGGGGGGAATCTGTGTCGGCCGTGTCCCTTGGACACGGCCGATCACAGATCGTGGTGAATGGCCAATCACAGCGGCCATTCACCACGTGATCGGGCCGTCCAATGAGCGATGATCTCATATGTAAACATATGAGATCATCTCTCATCGCCGGCGCTCCTTCCTCACACGGAGCCTGCAGTGTGAGGAAGGAGGGGGAGCCTCACAGCGCCGGGGACACAGGAGAATGTAATCAGGGCACTGATCACCAGTGCCCTGATTACTAAAGGTAAAAACACACACACAGTGCCCCCCCATCAGTGCCCACAGTGCCCGCCATCAGTGCCCCCCATCAATGCCCACAATCAGTGCCCATAGTGCTGCTAGTCAGTGCCCATCAGTGCCTGCTCATCTAAGCACTGATGAGCACTGACTGGCAGCACTATGGACACTGAGTGTGGGCACTGATGGTGCTGCCCATCAGTGCCGCTCATCAGTGCCACCCGTCAGTGTCCAGTGCCATCCGCCAGTGCCCATCAGTGCCGCCTATCAGTGCCCATCAGTGCTGCCCGTCAGTGCCGCCTCTCAGTGCCCAGCAGTGCCACCTCTCAGTGCCCAGCAGTGCCACCTCTCAGTGCCCAGCCGTGCCGCCTATCAGTGCTCATCAGTGCCGCCTATCAGTGCTCATCAGTGCCGCCTCTCAGTGCCACCTATCAATGCCGCCTATCAATGCCGCCTATCAGTGCTCATCAGTGCGGCATATTAGTACCTCCTCATCAGTGCCCATAAGTGCCACCTCATCAGTGCCCATAAGTGCCACCTCATCAGTGCCCATCAGTGCAGCCTATCAGTGCCCATCAGTGCCGCCTCATCAGCGCACATCAGTGAAGGAGAAAAATTTATTTCCAAAATTTACTCGCAGAAAATAAGAAAAACTTTTTTTTTTTTTTCAAAATTTTCTGTCTTTTTTCTTTTTTTTTTGTAAAAAATAAATAACCCAGAGGTGATTACATACCACCAAAAAAAAGCTCTATTTGTGTGAAAAAAATGATAAAAATTTCATATGGGTACAGTGTAGCATGACCGCGCAATTGTCAGTCAAAGTGTGACAGCGCTGAAAGCTGAAAATTGGCCTGGATGGGAAGGGCGTTTAAGTGCACAGAAGGCAAGTGGTTAAAGGACATTTCCTTTTAATAATTTATGTGGACTTTTTATAATTTTAAGCGCTACAATTTTAAACTTTTATACTTATGTGATTGTTTCAGGATCTCTTTGTGTAGCTGCTTTTTTATACATTTTATGTAATTCATTTAATCATCTGTAACACTTGATTGCTTACATAGTGGTGCATAGCGCAGTTGTTTTATATCTTTTTACCAATGTAAGGAGACATTCTTCTCACTGACCACCAATGTAAGGAGCATTCTTCTCACTGACCACCAATGTAAGGGGCATTCTTCTCACTGACCACCAATGTAAGGGACATTCTTCTCACTGACCACCAATGTAAGGGACATTCTTCCCACTGACCACCAATGTAAGGGACATTCTTCTCACTGACCACCAATTTAAGGGACATTCTTCTCACTGACCACCAATGTAAGGAGCATTCTTCCCACTGACCACCAATGTAAGGGGCATTCTTCTCACTGACCACCAATGTAAGGGACATTCTTCTCACTGACCACCAATGTAAGGGACATTCTTCCCAATTTTTGTTTATTAAAAGTCTTGCAATCAATAATCATAAAATCAATATACATAAATAAATATATACATATTTACATGAAAATGGAAAAAAAATACATAGCAAGTTCTGCTCTCAAATAAAGAATGGCTTTACAGCAAAAACAAAACTCACATCATGAAACTGTCATTACCGGAGAAAATAATCTTAGTAGGACTCACACCACCACACCAGACATCCAACCTGCGAGGTCAAGAAACAAAACCACCCCCATTATGCATGCAGCCCTTCTTCAAAAAGAAGATATTAACCAACAAAAGCTAAGGGCGTGAAAGAAATAGCATAGGAAAAGAGCTCCTTACCCAGAGATGGACAGTTCACCAAAAGCAGGTCTGATATTCCTCCACGCCCTTATCCAGACCGCTCGAGGCTCCCTGCCCTTCTCAAGACCCCGAATCTTCCCAACCTCACCCAGAATATCGTACACCACCACCTCAACAGGGAGGACTTTCTTCCGCAGGGTAATCTGGCACCGTGCATTCCACGTGAAGTAACGGACAACTATACTAACTAGAAAAAGTGTATCCAAATCAAAATCCCAGCGAGTCGGGAATGCCCCGTACACCCACTCCGCATAACTCATGCGATAGAGAAAGGGGAGGCCTAGAGCCCTCCCCACCCTTTTATACACCTCTATGTTAAAGGGACACTGGAGCAAAAAGTGGTCCATAGATTCCACTTTACCAACACACTCCGCTCTAGGACAATCCCGATCATCCACAGGGCGATGCTTCAGGTTCCCTCTCACATAGAGCCTTCCATGGAAAGCGAGCCAGGCTTGATCCCTAAACTTCAAAGGGATTCTTCCTAAGTTAATTAAACGCAACCCCTCCCTCATTACGGGGCCTGGGCAATCCCTTAAGGTCAGTGACACACTGAAAGCAGAGCCCAAAATCCTCTTCTCCAGAAGCTTTCTGGGGAGGGACTTGATATCCCCCACTGTCACCTGCCACTGCCTAAGTATTTTCAGACACGGGGCAACATAAGCCGGAAGCTTGCCATGTCGGACTCTCAGACTTTTCACTGGCCCGCCATCTTCCCAGCATCGCAGAAAAGGCCTAAACCAAGATTGAAAAATACCCACCCATCCCGGCGGGGTCTCTGCTAACATATTACCAAGATTATACTTTAAAAAGAGCAGAGAAAAGAAAACTATAGGGTTGACCATTCCTAGACCACCCTCCCGCCTGGACAGGTAAGTTACATTGCGTTTGATCAGGTTCAGCCTATTTCCCCATAACAGTTGGAAAAAGCAGCTGTACACCCTTGCATAGAGAGATTCCGGCAAGATACAGACAAAGCTGACATATAAAAAGATTGGGATCAGGTAAGTTTTAATCAAGTCAACCCTTTCCCTCAAGGAAAGTTTCCATTTCTTCCAGCTTGCCACCTTGGCATTGGCATTCAACAACCTGCTTTCCCAATTTCGATGACCATAGTCACCAGGACCAAATTTGATGCCCAACACTTTAATTTCCTGCTGGGGCTCTGGGAAGGCATCCGGAAGTTCGAAGCTTTCACCCTCCTCACCCATCCAGAAAACTTCACTCTTTTCATGATTGATTTTAGAGCCAGAAGCCTCTGTGTACTGCTCTATCACAGAGACCACCTCCTGCGCCTCCTCCATCCCAGAGATAATAACAGACACATCATCAGCATAGGCCACGACCTTCAAAGGTGGCACACCAGTAATGCCCAAAGGCACCCCACACAACGATCCACTCTCTAACCTTCTTATGAAGGGGTCGATTGCGAATACATATAGCAGGGGGCTCAAAGGACACCCCTGGCGCACACCAGAGCCAACCTCAAAAGGCCGTCCAACCCAACCATTAACAAGTGGGAAGCTCTCAGCCCCTTTATATAATGTTTTCAGCCAATCAATAAACCTCCCCTGCAGGCCGTATCTACCAAGTAGCAAATACAGGTACTCATGATTGACTCGATCAAAAGCCTTCGCCTGATCCAATGCCAGCAAGTACTTTCTCCATCCAGCAGCCCTGCATCGCTCCAAAGCCTCCCGGACAGCTAAAATTGCTGAAAAGGTACTTCTGCCCTGGACCGAGCAGTGCTGATGATTGGACAACAAATCGCCTGCTACTGACGACAAGCGCCAAAAAAGAATCTTCGCCAAGATCTTTCTATCAACATTGAGAAGACTGATGGGGCGCCAGTTCTCAATTATTGAGGGGTCTTTACCTTTTGACAGAAGAATCACAGCGGATTGCCTCATGGAGGGAGGGAGAGAACCCTCTTCTAAACAGCTGTTATAAACCTCCGCTAAAAAGGGAGCCAGAATGGACTTAAAACACTTGTAAAATTCAGCTGTCAACCCATCTGGCCCAGGCGATTTTTTGGTAGCCAGCTTCTCTATAGCACGAACTACCTCATCCGCTGAAATTGGTTCTGTCAAATCCATCAAAGGCAATGTATCATTTCCCAATCCTGAAGTAGAATCCAGAAAGCTTTCCATCCTGTCCCGACTAAGGTCCTTTCTTCCCAGAAGGTCTGCGTAATATGACCTGAAGATCTCCAGGATCCCTGATCTGGACTTAACCAGGGAACCCGTACTATCCCTCAGACCTATGACCGTCTTAACTGCTATGCCTTGCTTACAGTTCTGGTAAGGATCAGGCGAGTGATATTTCCCATAATCTCTCTCCAGAACCAAGGAGGCATGCCGGTCGTATTGACACTTCCTAAGAAGAAGCTTTACCTCCGAGATCTCCCCTGGATCTCCTCCATACGAGACAAGACGATCAAGCTTCCTCCGCAAATGCTGGTAGACAATATACATACCAAGCTGCTTCTTCTTACTTATGGCCTTGAAAAGTCCAATCGCCCTTTGTTTCACAAGCTCCCACCACTCTGACTTACTGCTGCAAAAGTCCAGAATAGAAACCTGTGCCTGAAAAAAATCCTCAAAGGATTGTCTTACCTCTACATCTTCCAGGAGAGCCGAATTCAGTTTCCAGGTACCCCTTCCCCTGGGTGGAGTGTCCGAGGCATTCAGAGTCACAGACAGCATACAGTGGTCAGAGAACTCCACCGCCCTCAACTCAGGAGCCGAGAAAGCAGAGTTCTCCTTTAAAAAAAACCTATCTATCCTACTCTGACTATTCCCTCTCTGAAATGTGAATCCTGTGCTGCCAGGGCAGTGCTTAATGTGCACATCTACCAGGCCTGCTTGTCTAACCATATCTCTAAGAAAAACGCTATCATAACCCAGCCTGTCTATGGAGACCCTCCTGTCTTCAGGCCTAATTATGGTGTTAAAGTCACCTCCAAAGACAACCTGCTGGGATGTAAAAAGGAAGGGCTTGATCTTTGTGAAGAGGCATTTCCTGTCCCATTTTGACTGCGGTCCATAGATATTGATGAGGCGCAGGTCCTGCCCCCTAACAGAGACGTCTAAGACCATGCATCTCCCCATTTCTACCTCAATTATCCGCCGGCACGTTACCATATCGGTTTTAAAAAGAACCGCAACTCCGCTGCAAGGCTCAGCCGCAAGAGACCAAAAGGAGGGACCGCATCTCCACTCCCTTTTTGCTAGATGGACATCGGCCAAAGTATTGAGCCAGGTCTCTTGCAAAAATAAAATCTCAGCATCAAACTCACTGAGCAAAAATAAGGCAATATCACGAGCTCTTGCAGATTTCACGCTGGCGACATTAATGGTCGCCACCTTTATCAGAGCGGGCACTGCCATCAGGATGATTGGGGTAGTCGTTTCTTAACCTCCACCACACTCTCATCACCCGAAGCAGCTCTCTTTACACTATGTGACTCCCCCTCATCCATAGATGATAAAGAAGTAGATAAATCGGATACTAACTCCTCCCCTGATAAAACCGAAAATGTGTTGCCAAGAGGAACCCCTCCTGGCTCTAACTGTAAGGAAGAAATGACCGCCTTACTGGTCTTCCTCTTCTTCTTTTTCTTCCTCTTTGTCCTCTCCCACCCCTCATCATCCGAATCCTCCACAACAGAGGGTGAGACATGGGACATGGACACCCCTCCCTCAACCCCATCGACCCCACCACCATCCAGCACCCCTGCACCCTCTTGGCCGCGTTTGCGGTGTCGAGAGACAGGGACTGGAGGTGGAGTAGGCCGAGGGGGAAGATCCACTATACCCGCCCCCCCCAGCAGCTTCCGCTAGTCTGGAGGATCTACGCACAGTAGATGTAGGAACAACAGGAGGGACAGACTCAGGGACCACATCACTAGGGGAAACAAAATCTGACACAACAGACACAGGAAGGACAGACTCAGGGACCACCTCACTAGGGGAAACAGAATCTGACACAACAGACACAGGAGGGGCAACAACAATTTCCTCTCTAACTTCAGCTGCTTCATCTTCTTTATCAAGCCTCTGCAGCTCAGTCTCCAATCCTGGCAAGTTATGCAGTGCCTCTGGGCACTGGCTATATGGATGACCCAGCTGCTGGCACAAATTGCACCGAATCTGGGTGCATTCTCTGGCCAAATGGCCTAAATCCTGGCACAGTGAGCACTTCTTGTGGGTGCAGGATGATGCAAAGTGGCCTTTATCACCACATTTATTACATACCTTAGGCTGACCTTGGTAGAAAATGGTCAGCCTATCCCTACCCAGAAAGGCTGAGCAGGGAAGGTGCTGAACTACATCGCCCAGCACCCCCAATTTTAGTGACACTGTCCAGGCCCCTGTCCATATCCCATGCTCATCAAGGACCTTCCGCAGTGGAGTGAGGACCTCGCCATATCGGCGTAGCCATACTAATAAATCAGCCTCTGGTATGGATTCGTTACGCACCAAGATGGTCACCGACTTTATCAGAGGCTGTCTTGAAATCACCTTTGGCACCAAACCACTCCACTGCTGAAGGCCCTTGCACCTCCTAAATCTCTCCCAAAAGAGATCCAAACTCTCAGGTTTCACAAACGACAAATCAAATTCATAACTTCCCACCGGGCAAATCAAAGCAAAAATGTCACAGGCTTTAAACCCCATTTCCAAGACCAACTCGGCCACTCTCCCCCTTACTGGCGGCGTTCCATCGCCCTCCCACCGCAACTGAACCACATTCCTCCTCCTATACCCACTAACCAACCCCCCAACAAACCTCCTTGAATTGCGATTACTAACCAAATCCCCACCACCCACCCTGGTGCGACTCCCCAAAGCTGAAGCATAGCTTCCAACATTCCTCCCAGCAGAAAATCCATCAGTTTGTTTTGAAACATCCGACACAGACATAACAGATAACGATTGTACAGATCCGGGATTGATCTGTACAATCGATAAATCTTTCCTCTGCTGAGCAGGGGGAGAAATGTCATTTCTATTTTTCCCAGCAATATTATCCCCTTCACCACCACCCACCACATTCATTGCTTTATGATTATTGTCATTTTTAATACTTGCTGGGATATTTGTTGTCTTCACAGCAGAATCCATAGTTGGTGCTGCACTGGTAAGAGTTTCAGCTGTCATCTTCTCTTCCACTGGGACAGGGTTTTCAGCTGTGGAAATGGAATTCTGTTCTAGCACAGCAGCAGGTAAAACACTGCAGGTAACTTCCATGGCTGCTTCCATTCCAAAAACAGCAGCATGCTGATCCCCTCCCCCACCAGCAATCAGCCCTGAAACACTGGGAAGCTCTGGTGAAAGTGAAACAGACTCCTTGGAGCTGGCAGCCATTTTGCTTTCAGAGGGACTACTGGTCTCAGCCAGACCAGCAAAATCCATGTCTGGGGTGTCAGATGCAGGTCCATCCACATTCACCTGATGGTCCGGGGATTTCACGGTCAGGGATTTTCCCTGCATGTCTGTACTGGTTGTGTTCACAGCAGAATCTCCAATAGGTAGCTGTAGGCAAAGCTCCTTCTCACCTGGGACACCATCCACAACAGCAGGTGGGGCAGACATGTTGGATGGCAGCATGGTATACCGGGATTTCTCCACCAGTACTGGCTTTGCTGGTTTGTATCTCCTCTGCCCATCCACAGGGATTTCTGATGGATCATCAGTGAATGCAAACTTATCTGCTCTCAGGGGGGACTCCATCTCCTGGATAAATGTCAGGGATCCATGCCCACTCTCAACCCCCTGGCTGGTTGCCGCTGGCGATTCCCAGTTCTGGCATGGGGGGAGAGGTGCAGAGGCAGATGGAGCCTGGTCATCCATTAACTGAGGCTGCTGATCCACAGAACTTGCTGATGCTTGGCTGGCAAATCTCCTCTCATTATCAAATTTTTCTTTAAACACTCCGCTTCTATCTTTCAACTTTTCCAGTAATAAAGATTGTTTCTTTACCTTATCTTCCAATTCCTGTAGCTCAGGCTTCATGGCTGTGCGATTTTTACTCCAGGCCTGGCAGTATTTGGCTCTGAAGGATTTATGTTCAGCCTTCAAAACTTTAAGCTTTTCTTCAGCTCTTCCAATCGCCCTAAAACGATTGATAACCTTCTGGCTGAAGACATCCGCATTCTCATCGGGGCCTGGACCCACAGACAGGTCCTCCACCTCCTCCTCACTAGGCCCCTTGTCATCAGGGGGATCCCTCCCAGGGCCTCCCCCAGGATCAGGCATTGTTCCTGGGCCAAGCTAGCAAGCAAGGCCCAGGCTTGAAAAGGGCTGGTTCTCACAGAGAGCTCCTTGGGTGTGTCCTCCTCCTTCTTCCCACTGACCACCAATGTAAGGGACATTCTTCTCACTGACCACCAATTTAAGGGACATTCTTCTCACTGACCACCAATGTAAGGAGCATTCTTCCCACTGACCACCAATGTAAGGGGCATTCTTCTCACTGACCACCAATGTAAGGGACATTCTTCTCACTGACCACCAATGTAAGGGACATTCTTCCCACTGACCACCAATGTAAGGGACATTCTTCTCACTGACCCCCAATGTAAGGGACATTCTTCTCACTGACCACCAATGTAAGGAGACATTTTTCCCACTGGCCACCAATGTAAGGAGCATTCTTCTCACTGACCACCAATGTAATGCCCCGTACACACGTGCAGATTATCTGCAGACAACTTACCTTTTCTATGTAGTGCAAGGGCCTGCCGGATTGCATACAAATTGAAAGTGTTTAGGTCTGACCTCATATTATATGGTTTTGGTAAGTCTGCAGACAAAAGTCTGCAGATAATCTGCACGTGTGTATGGGGCATAAGGGACATTCTTTTCACTGACCTCCAATGTAAGGAGACATTCTTCTAACTGACTACCAATGTAAGGGGCATTCTTCCCACTGACCACCAATGTAAGGAACGTTCTTCCCACTGACCTCCAATGTAAGGAGACATTCTTCCCAATTTTTGTTTATTAAAAGTCTTGCAATCAATAATCATAAAATCAATATACATAAATAAATATATACATATTTACATGAAAATGGAAAAAAATACATAGCAAGTTCTGCTCTCAAATAAAGAATGGCTTTACAGCAAAAACAAAACTCACATCATGAAACTGTCATTACCGGAGAAAATAATCTTAGTAGGACTCACACCACCACACCAGACATCCAACCTGCGAGGTCAAGAAACAAAACCACCCCCATTATGCATGCAGCCCTTCTTCAAAAAGAAGATATTAACCAACAAAAGCTAAGGGCGTGAAAGAAATAGCATAGGAAAAGAGCTCCTCACCCAGAGATGGACAGTTCACCAAAAGCAGGTCTGATATTCCTCCACGCCCTTATCCAGACCGCTCGAGGCTCCCTGCCCTTCTCAAGACCCCGAATCTTCCCAACCTCACCCAGAATATCGTACACCACCACCTCAACAGGGAGGACTTTCTTCCGCAGGGTAATCTGGCACCGTGCATTCCACGTGAAGTAATGGACAACTATACTAACTAGAAAAAGTGTATCCAAATCAAAATCCCAGCGAGTCGGGAATGCCCCGTACACCCACTCCGCATAACTCATGCGATAGAGAAAGGGGAGGCCTAGAGCCCTCCCCACCCTTTTATACACCTCTATGTTAAAGGGACACTGGAGCAAAAAGTGGTCCATAGATTCCACTTTACCAACACACTCCGCTCTAGGACAATCCCGATCATCCACAGGGCGATGCTTCAGGTTCCCTCTCACATAGAGCCTTCCATGGAAAGCGAGCCAGGCTTGATCCCTAAACTTCAAAGGGATTCTTCCTAAGTTAATTAAACGCAACCCCTCCCTCATTACGGGGCCTGGGCAATCCCTTAAGGTCAGTGACACACTGAAAGCAGAGCCCAAAATCCTCTTCTCCAGAAGCTTTCTGGGGAGGGACTTGATATCCCCCACTGTCACCTGCCACTGCCTAAGTATTTTCAGACACGGGGCAACATAAGCCGGAAGCTTGCCATGTCGGACTCTCAGACTTTTCACTGGCCCGCCATCTTCCCAGCATCGCAGAAAAGGCCTAAACCAAGATTGAAAAATACCCACCCATCCCGGCGGGGTCTCTGCTAACATATTACCAAGATTATACTTTAAAAAGAGCAGAGAAAAGAAAACTATAGGGTTGACCATTCCTAGACCACCCTCCCGCCTGGACAGGTAAGTTACATTGCGTTTGATCAGGTTCAGCCTATTTCCCCATAACAGTTGGAAAAAGCAGCTGTACACCCTTGCATAGAGAGATTCCGGCAAGATACAGACAAAGCTGACATATAAAAAGATTGGGATCAGGTAAGTTTTAATCAAGTCAACCCTTTCCCTCAAGGAAAGTTTCCATTTCTTCCAGCTTGCCACCTTGGCATTGGCATTCAACAACCTGCTTTCCCAATTTCGATGACCATAGTCACCAGGACCAAATTTGATGCCCAACACTTTAATTTCCTGCTGGGGCTCTGGGAAGGCATCCGGAAGTTCGAAGCTTTCACCCTCCTCACCCATCCAGAAAACTTCACTCTTTTCATGATTGATTTTAGAGCCAGAAGCCTCTGTGTACTGCTCTATCACAGAGACCACCTCCTGCGCCTCCTCCATCCCAGAGATAATAACAGACACATCATCAGCATAGGCCACGACCTTCAAAGGTGGCACACCAGCAATGCCCAAAGGCACCCCACACAACGATCCACTCTCTAACCTTCTTATGAAGGGGTCGATTGCGAATACATATAGCAGGGGGCTCAAAGGACACCCCTGGCGCACACCAGAGCCAACCTCAAAAGGCCGTCCAACCCAACCATTAACAAGTGGGAAGCTCTCAGCCCCTTTATATAATGTTTTCAGCCAATCAATAAACCTCCCCTGCAGGCCGTATCTACCAAGTAGCAAATACAGGTACTCATGATTGACTCGATCAAAAGCCTTCGCCTGATCCAATGCCAGCAAGTACTTTCTCCATCCAGCAGCCCTGCATCGCTCCAAAGCCTCCCGGACAGCTAAAATTGCTGAAAAGGTACTTCTGCCCTGGACCGAGCAGTGCTGATGATTGGACAACAAATCGCCTGCTACTGACGACAAGCGCCAAAAAAGAATCTTCGCCAAGATCTTTCTATCAACATTGAGAAGACTGATGGGGCGCCAGTTCTCAATTATTGAGGGGTCTTTACCTTTTGACAGAAGAATCACAGCGGATTGCCTCATGGAGGGAGGGAGAGAACCCTCTTCTAAACAGCTGTTATAAACCTCCGCTAAAAAGGGAGCCAGAATGGACTTAAAACACTTGTAAAATTCAGCTGTCAACCCATCTGGCCCAGGCGATTTTTTGGTAGCCAGCTTCTCTATAGCACGAACTACCTCATCCGCTGAAATTGGTTCTGTCAAATCCATCAAAGGCAATGTATCATTTCCCAATCCTGGAGTAGAATCCAGAAAGCTTTCCATCCTGTCCCGACTAAGGTCCTTTCTTCCCAGAAGGTCTGCGTAATATGACCTGAAGATCTCCAGGATCCCTGATCTGGACTTAACCAGGGAACCCGTACTATCCCTCAGACCTATGACCGTCTTAACTGCTATGCCTTGCTTACAGTTCTGGTAAGGATCAGGCGAGTGATATTTCCCGTAATCTCTCTCCAGAACCAAGGAGGCATGCCGGTCGTATTGACACTTCCTAAGAAGAAGCTTTACCTCCGAGATCTCCCCTGGATCTCCTCCATACGAGACAAGACGATTAAGCTTCCTCCGCAAATGCTGGTAGACAATATACATACCAAGCTGCTTCTTCTTACTTATGGCCTTGAAAAGTCCAATCGCCCTTTGTTTCACAAGCTCCCACCACTCTGACTTACTGCTGCAAAAGTCCAGAATAGAAACCTGTGCCTGAAGAAAATCCTCAAAGGATTGTCTTACCTCTACATCTTCCAGGAGAGCCGAATTCAGTTTCCAGGTACCCCTTCCCCTGGGTGGAGTGTCCGAGGCATTCAGAGTCACAGACAGCATACAGTGGTCAGAGAACTCCACCGCCCTCAACTCAGGAGCCGAGAAAGCAGAGTTCTCCTTTAAAAAAAACCTATCTATCCTACTCTGACTATTCCCTCTCTGAAATGTGAATCCTGTGCTGCCAGGGCAGTGCTTAATGTGCACATCTACCAGGCCTGCTTGTCTAACCATATCTCTAAGAAAAACGCTATCATAACCCAGCCTGTCTATGGAGACCCTCCTGTCTTCAGGCCTAATTATGGTGTTAAAGTCACCTCCAAAGACAACCTGCTGGGATGTAAAAAGGAAGGGCTTGATCTTTGTGAAGAGGCATTTCCTGTCCCATTTTGACTGCGGTCCATAGATATTGATGAGGCGCAGGTCCTGCCCCCTAACAGAGATGTCTAAGACCATGCATCTCCCCATTTCTACCTCAATTATCCGCCGGCACGTTACCATGTCGGTTTTAAAAAGAACCGCAACTCCGCTGCAAGGCTCAGCCGCAAGAGACCAAAAGGAGGGACCGCATCTCCACTCCCTTTTTGCTAGATGGACATCGGCCAAAGTATTGAGCCAGGTCTCTTGCAAAAATAAAATCTCAGCATCAAACTCACTGAGCAAAAATAAGGCAATATCACGAGCTCTTGCAGATTTCACGCTGGCGACATTAATGGTCGCCACCTTTATCAGAGCGGGCACTGCCATCAGGATGATTGGGGTAGTCGTTTCTTAACCTCCACCACACTCTCATCACCCGAAGCAGCTCTCTTTACACTATGTGACTCCCCCTCATCCATAGATGATAAAGAAGTAGATAAATCGGATACTAACTCCTCCCCTGATAAAACCGAAAATGTGTTGCCAAGAGGAACCCCTCCTGGCTCTAACTGTAAGGAAGAAATGACCGCCTTACTGGTCTTCCTCTTCTTCTTTTTCTTCCTCTTTGTCCTCTCCCACCCCTCATCATCCGAATCCTCCGCAACAGAGGGTGAGACATGGGACATGGACACCCCTCCCTCAACCCCATCGACCCCACCACCATCCAGCACCCCTGCACCCTCTTGGCCGCGTTTGCGGTGTCGAGAGACAGGGACTGGAGGTGGAGTAGGCCGAGGGGGAAGATCCACTATACCCGCCCCCCCAGCAGCTTCCGCTAGTCTGGAGGATCTACGCACAGTAGATGTAGGAACAACAGGAGGGACAGACTCAGGGACCACATCACTAGGGGAAACAAAATCTGACACAACAGACACAGGAAGGACAGACTCAGGGACCACCTCACTAGGGGAAACAGAATCTGACACAACAGACACAGGAGGGGCAACAACAATTTCCTCTCTAACTTCAGCTGCTTCATCTTCTTTATCAAGCCTCTGCAGCTCAGTCTCCAATCCTGGCAAGTTATGCAGTGCCTCTGGGCACTGGCTATATGGATGACCCAGCTGCTGGCACAAATTGCACCGAATCTGGGTGCATTCTCTGGCCAAATGGCCTAAATCCTGGCACAGTGAGCACTTCTTGTGGGTGCAGGACGATGCAAAGTGGCCTTTATCACCACATTTATTACATACCTTAGGCTGACCTTGGTAGAAAATGGTCAGCCTATCCCTACCCAGAAAGGCTGAGCAGGGAAGGTGCTGAACTACATCGCCCAGCACCCCCAATTTTAGTGACACTGTCCAGGCCCCTGTCCATATCCCATGCTCATCAAGGACCTTCCGCAGTGGAGTGAGGACCTCGCCATATCGGCGTAGCCATACTAATAAATCAGCCTCTGGTATGGATTCGTTACGCACCAAGATGGTCACCGACTTTATCAGAGGCTGTCTTGAAATCACCTTTGGCACCAAACCACTCCACTGCTGAAGGCCCTTGCACCTCCTAAATCTCTCCCAAAAGAGATCCAAACTCTCAGGTTTCACAAACGACAAATCAAATTCATAACTTCCCACCGGGCAAATTAAAGCAAAAATGTCACAGGCTTTAAACCCCATTTCCAAGACCAACTCGGCCACTCTCCCCCTTACTGGCGGCGTTCCATCGCCCTCCCACCGCAACTGAACCACATTCCTCCTCCTATACCCACTAACCAACCCCCCAACAAACCTCCTTGAATTGCGATTACTAACCAAATCCCCACCACCCACCCTGGTGCGACTCCCCAAAGCTGAAGCATAGCTTCCAACATTCCTCCCAGCAGAAAATCCATCAGTTTGTTTTGAAACATCCGACACAGACATAACAGATAACGATTGTACAGATCCGGGATTGATCTGTACAATCGATAAATCTTTCCTCTGCTGAGCAGGGGGAGAAATGTCATTTCTATTTTTCCCAGCAATATTATCCCCTTCACCACCACCCACCACATTCATTGCTTTATGATTATTGTCATTTTTAATACTGCTGGGATATTTGTTGTCTTCACAGCAGAATCCATAGTTGGTGCTGCACTGGTAAGAGATTCAGCTGTCATCTTCTCTTCCACTGGGACAGGGTTTTCAGCTGTGGAAATGGAATTCAGCTCTAGCACAGCAGCAGGTAAAACACTGCAGGTAACTTCCATGGCTGCTTCCATTCCAAAAACAGCAGCATGCTGATCCCCTCCCCCACCAGCAATCAGCCCTGAAACACTGGGAAGCTCTGGTGAAAGTGAAACAGACTCCTTGGAGCTGGCAGCCATTTTGCTTTCAGAGGGACTACTGGTCTCAGCCAGACCAGCAAAATCCATGTCTGGGGTGTCAGATGCAGGTCCATCCACATTCACCTGATGGTCCGGGGATTTCACGGTCAGGGATTTTCCCTGCATGTCTGTACTGGTTGTGTTCACAGCAGAATCTCCAATAGGTAGCTGTAGGCAAAGCTCCTTCTCACCTGGGACACCATCCACAACAGCAGGTGGGGCAGACATGTTGGATGGCAGCATGGTATACTGGGATTTCTCCACCAGTACTGGCTTTGCTGGTTTGTATCTCCTCTGCCCATCCACAGGGATTTCTGATGGATCATCAGTGAATGCAAACTTATCTGCTCTATGGGGGGACTCCATCTCCTGGATAAATGTCAGGGATCCATGCCCACTCTCAACCCCCTGGCTGGTTGCCGCTGGCGATTCCCAGTTCTGGCATGGGGGGAGAGGTGCAGAGGCAGATGGAGCCTGGTCATCCATTAACTGAGGCTGCTGATCCACAGAACTTGCTGATGCTTGGCTGGCAAATCTCCTCTCATTATCAAATTTTTCTTTAAACACTCCGCTTCTATCTTTCAACTTTTCCAGTAATAAAGATTGTTTCTTTACCTTATCTTCCAATTCCTGTAGCTCAGGCTTCATGGCTGTGCGATTTTTACTCCAGGCCTGGCAGTATTTGGCTCTGAAGGATTTATGTTCAGCCTTCAAAACTTTAAGCTTTTCTTCAGCTCTTCCAATCGCCCTAAAACGATTGATAACCTTCTGGCTGAAGACATCCGCATTCTCATCGGGGCCTGGACCCACAGACAGGTCCTCCACCTCCTCCTCACTAGGCCCCGTGTCATCAGGGGGATCCCTCCCAGGGCCTCCCCCAGGATCAGGCATTGTTCCTGGGCCAAGCTAGCAAGCAAGGCCCAGGCTTGAAAAGGGCTGGTTCTCTGAGAGAGCTCTTTGGGTGTGTCCTCCTCCTTCTTCCCACTGACCACCAATGTAAGGAGTATTCTTCCCACTGACCACCAATGTAAGGGACATTTTTCTCACTGACCACCAATGTAAGGGACATTCTTCTCACTGACCACCAATGTAAGGGGAATTCTTCCCACTGACCACCAATGTAAGGGACATTCTTCCCACTGACCACCAATGTAAGGAGCATTCTTCCCGCCAAAGTGTACAGATGTCAATATGGGAAAAGCACTCAGTGTACAGATATAAGTGTTATATATGTTATATATAGGGAATAGCACTCACTAAGTGCTATTCCCTATATATATAACACTGATCTCTGTAAATTGAGTGCTAGTACCTATAACACTGACATCTGTACTACAATGAGTACTATTGTACTATGTGTACACTGTGTACACTGAGTGGCACTCAGTATACCGATATCAGTGTGCTTTCAGTGTACTAGGGAATATTAGCACCTGGTAGATGTGCACTGGGGAAGAAGGAACACTCATTCAGCCTGGCTGGTAATTATAGACACAAACTAAACTGCTGTAATTACAGTAAACTGTGTGAGCAGGGAAGGCATCAGAAATTGAGGCCCCTTAAACAGCTTTAGGCCTGGGCCCCCCCGGGCCTGACCACCACATTCCCCAGGGCCTGCCAACTGGCCATTCCCTCAAATCCGCCCACTGGTCAGAGGTGTACACAACATTTGTAGTTTGGGGGGCGATAAAACGCCATATTTGATCCCTATTCCCCCCCCCCCCCCGCAGCAGGAACTATACACACAGTCACACAGGTGTAGCACCTGCCAAGTGTGACCCATTCAAGTGAATGGGGGCACTCTGCAAACACCCTGCAACTTTGTGCAATGCATGCCCATGTGGGATCCCAGGGGTTAAAGCAGGTGGTAAAGAGGTGATAAAACACCTCCTTTACCCCTTTGGTCGCTGTGCTGCACAAGGTTGCAGAGCGCTTGCTCCTCACTTGAATGGGTCACACTTGGCAGGTGCTACACCTGTTAGGTGTGACAGGGTGAATAATTCCTGATGAGGTATGTGTACACCCCTGGACACTGCAGTTAAAGGGGGTGTGGTTGGGTGGTTGTAAAAACAGGGCTCAACTATGGCATTTTTACCGCCCCCACTGTATCTATATACACAGACGGGAGAGAGAGAGAGACCCAGTACCAGGATTCTACTCTCCACTGAGCAGTCATCCTTGTGTCTCTGTGTGATGTAGTAGAACGCTGGAGCCAACAACCAAAGCCAGGAAGTGGAGGGACTCACGTAATCCAGCTTGGGAGCGCATTGCCGGTGTTCCGTGAGAATTACCTACCCCGTGAGAAATGCCTACCCTCGTCACTTCCAGTCAGAAACATCTGAGCAGCGTAGCAGTGCGCATGCTCAAAGCCGCGGATACGTCATTGAACAGCAGAGAAACTGACAAGTGCGCATGCTCGGATGGAATGGATTTATCACGGTAGTGTGTGTAACGTTACATTTGCGGCGGGTAAATTAAAACAGCTCCTCTGCAATATGAGTCATCTCCGCTCCTATCCCTGTCACTTCCCTGATGTCGGCTAATAAATATAAAAGCGGCGGCGGGTGTATGAAATGTAAAGGACGGAGATCTCGGCTCCGTGATCCGCTTTTATATTTATTAGCCGCGATCAGGGACAGGACAGGGATAGGAGCGGAGATGACTCATGTTGCAGAAGAGCTGTTTTAATGTAAGCGCCGCAAGTTTAACGTTACACACACTACCGTGATAAATCCATACCCTCCGAGCATGCGCACTTGTCAGGCCCTCTGCTGTTCAATGACTTAGGTGCTGACGTAGGTGCACCGGAAGTGACGAGGGTAGGCATTTCTCACGGAATACCGGCACAGGAGCGGAAGTGACATTAATCCAGGGGCACAGAGCAGGGTGTGGGCATGGTTACACATTGTGGAGCATGCATGCTCCTTCCTCAGGCCATAAGACACTACAGAGAAAGACGCTTTATTTACATACAGAGGAAAATCAACAGTGTGGCTGAACCAATAGATGCTTTAACATTTAACCACTTGCCGTACATATACTGCGGCGGTCAACCCCTCACAGGCAGAGTGACGTACCGGTACGTGACTAGCCTGTGAGGCTCTAGGGAGCGAGCGAGCGCCGCCGGAGGCTCGCTCCCGCGTTGTTACGGACCCCCTCACGCGTGTGACCGGTGGACCCTATGTCCGCCGCTCACTCAGCGATCGTCGGGGGAGAGGGAGAAAGGCAGGCGGCTTGTGTAAACAAGCCGCCTGTCATTCTCCCCTGTGTAGAAACAATGATCATACGGTTCTACTATGTAGGACCATTGATCATTGGTCCTACAGCTCTAGCCACAGCCAATCACAGTTAGAATCACGCCCCTAGGGACACACATAGCCCCTCCCTCTCAAATAAAGTTAACCCCTTCACTGCCAGTGTAATTTTACAGTAACAGTGCACATGTATAGCACTGATTACTTTTCGAAATGTCACTGGTAACCCCAAAAGTGTAAAAAATGTCAGTCAAGGGTCCGATCTGTCCGCCGCAATGTCGCAGTACCGCAAAAAAAAAAAAAAAATTGCAGATCGCCGCCATTACGCGTTAAAAAAAAAAAACAACAAAAATGACAAAAATCTTTCCCTTTGTTAGTAAGCGCGATAACTTTTGCGCAAACCAATCAAAATACGCTTTTTGTGATTTTTTTTTTACCAAACATGTGTAGCATAAAACAAACTGGCCGAAAATGTTAAAAAAAATTTGATTTTTACATTTTTTTTGGGGGGAATTTCATATAAAAAAATTTGAAAAATATTGCTATTTTTGCAAAATTTACGCTCTTTTTTTGTTTATAGCGCATGATAAAAAAATCGCACAGGTGATCAAATACCACCAAAAGAAAGCTCTGTTTGTGGGAAAAAAAGGACGTCAAATTTGTTTAGGTACAGCGTTGCACGACCGCGCAATTGTCCGTTAAAGTCACGCAGTGCCGAATCGCAAAATACCCCCTGGTCTTTAAGCAGCCAAATCCTCTGGGGCTAAAGTGGTTAAAGGGACAGTACATTGAACATAACTGCAATATGACAAACAATGCTAATGTCATATTTTCAGTTTAGCAGTTGTGTTCAATGCGCTGCCCTTTTAAATGTCATAGTGTCTATTGGTTCAGCTACACTGTTGGTTTTCCCTTGTGTGTGTATAAAACTGCGTGCTCTGTAGTGTGTTCGTGTTAACAATAGTAAGTGGGGTCATGGTACACCACAATCCCCCTACCCCCCACTAGCAGAAGTTCTATCTCCTCCCAAAGCACCCCCCAATCACTACACCATGTGTGCTACTTGCCCCCCCCCCAACTATATCTATAAACTATACACAGGGGGGAGGGGGGGGAGAGAGAGAGAGGGTGGAGGAGAGAGAGAGAGAGGGTGGAGGAGAGAGAGAGAGGGTGGAGGAGATAGAGAGAGAGGGTGGAGGAGAGAGAGAGAGAGAGGGTGGAGGAGAGAGAGAGAGGGGGG